>NC_133338.1:9001800-9335133 GCF_030506205.2 Paramisgurnus dabryanus | reverse complement strand
CCCAACCGCATCATGCCCTCAGGTCAACCCTTCCTCTCTCCCCTTCGAGGAAAAAAGTCACGTTAAATCCACCAGCTATATGCCGCGATCCGCAACCACCAGAGCTAAACAGGACTCTGCTTTCGATGAAAGCACGCAGCCCTGTAATCATTTTAACACAGGCTAATGCCAAAGATTGCAAATGCCAAGGATTGCCGGTTCTTGCATATTTGTAGTTTTTGTGGCGGCACCCATGCTCGCATTGTATGTCCAGTCTTCAAGTCTGACATTAAAACATCTAAACAGTATTGGGAGACTCCTGTGAATATTTCACACATGCATTTCAAATTGGCTCATCACCTGGATGCCAAATTCACTGATTACCTGCTGTCATGTCTAAAAAACGGCTTTAAACCCGGCTTAGAATGTCCGCTGTCCCAAAACATCATATGTAATAATCTCCAATCCGCCCTTTTAGAACCCGAAGTCGTAGACAAACTAATCAAAAAAAAGTTGAGTCAGGCTTAATGATCGGTCCGTTCGATAATCCTCCATTTAAACCGTTTCGGATCAGCCCCATTGGGGTGGCTACAAGAAAATTTTCAGTCTAATAATCAACCTGTCAGCCCCGCATAATTCCCCGTTCACAAGCATAAATAGCTTGATCCCTCTCAGCGAATTTTCGCTCAAATATCATGACATAGATCAGGCTTGGCTTGCAAAACTTGACGTTACATCTGCTTTCAAAGTAATGCCTGTCCATCCAGGTTCATGGCACCTATTTGGAGTATGCTGGCTCGAGAAATATTATTCCGCAGTTCGTCTAACATTCGGATGCAAAAGCAGCCCAAAAAATTTGACATGCTATCAGAAGCCGTTTGCTGGATCTTGTCGAACAACTACGCCATTCCTTACCTCATTCACCTGCTAGATGATTTATTAATAATCTCACCTCCCCATGCCATCCCAGCCGCGCACCTCATCACGGTACAACACGTTTTCTCTGAGCTAGGAATTCCTATCGCTCGGGAAAAAACTATGGGCCCTGTAACATCTATCGAGTTTCTAGGAATTAATTTGGATTCAGTCAAATTCCAAGCATCCCTCCCTAAAGAAAAAAATCGACCGAATAATCCTTGTCTCTTCTACTTTCCTCGAAAAATCTAACTTTTCCAAACGTGAACTCCTGTACATGCTCGGACATCAAACTTCGCAATGCGTATCATCCCACAAGGCCGCCCCTTTATCTCGCACCTACTCTTACTCGCGTCCTCTGTCCACTCGCTAGAAGACTGCATTTCAATAACTCAAGCATGTCGCGACGAACTCAGGTTATGGTTAACATTTCTAAAACAGTGGAATGGCCTATCTTTTTTCTACAACAACCTCGTTTCATCACCCACCGACATCCAATTGTTCACAGACGCCGCCCCCTCAATAGGGTTCGGGGGATTTTACCAAAGTCATTGGTTCGCGGCTCCGTGGCCACCACAGCTCCAGGACATATCTCAATCCTCCACTCTATTCGAGCTCTACGCTCTCGTAGTAGCAGCTTTCCTGTGGGGGATAGAATGGGCCGCTAGTAGCATGTTAGTACATTGCGACAATGACGCAACAGTGCACTGCATTAACAAAGGCCGTTCCATTCACCCGCGCTGATGCCACTCTTAAGGCGTCTTACCTGGATTTCAGCTTGCGACCAATTCATTATCATTGCTAAACACATCCCTGGGTCAAAAAAACAAATTGCTGACTCTCTGTCTCGTTTTCTGTCTCAGAAATTTAGGACGCTGGCTCCAGAGGCGGATCAATTCCCAACCCCGGTTCCTCGCTATTCAGAACTAATATTCCCATAACGCACCCGTTAAAACCCCTGCTTGATGCATCACTCGACACTATCGTTCAAGCAATATCTCCCAGGACCCTTCAATCCTACGTTACCGCCTTTCCATGTCTCTCATAACTTGCCTTTCCCTGATTTTTCTCTTCTTGAAATCACCTCTTTTATCTCCTACCTTAACATCATTAAACTCCTCTTTCCTGTTTCCTCTTTCCGTCCAGCAAGCATTGGTCTCACAGCGGACGGAGTGAGAACTTTCCCGGTAGAGCACTTACGTTTTCTCTTTCATCCAGCGATGCAGTGTGAGAAAATCTCCCGGGCAAGCGCTCATTTTCCTGTTTCCTTTCCGTCCAGCGAGCATTGGTCTCACAGCAGATGGAGCGAGAACTTTTCCGGTAGAGCACTTACATTTTCTCTTTCATCCAGCGATGCAGTGTGAGAAAACCTCCTGGGCAAGCACTCATTTTTCTGTTTTCCTTCCGTCCAGCTAGCATTGGTCTCACAGCAGACGGAGTAAGAACTTTCACGAGAGAGCATTTATATTTTTTCTTCCATCCAGCGATGCAGTGCGAGAAAATCTCAGCACTCATTTGGGGGGTCTTTAGTCCGGCGGCTGTCCTCTGCTCTTTGGGGGGAGTACTCTAGGTTCGGGCAAAACTCCGAGCTCGGAGCCCTCCCTCCAAACAGCACGCCAAATACGCATTAAACTTTACCCCTCCAAATTATATGCAAGTGTGAACTCGTGAAACATGTGTTGTTCTCTGATTTTACAACTATTCCATATGTGACCAGTCACGGAAAGTAGGGACACAAGTTGGATCTGGGCCATTTTGAGTTATTTACAACTATGTGTAACACATGGAAATCTGAAAAGATTTGGAGAAGTTGTGGCCATTTGAATATAGGCCTATATAACTCAGAAAAACTCAAACGAGAAAATCGAGACAAAAGGGACTCTTCTTTGCAGTTGGGGGAGACAATAGGGCTCATTTACATCTCATTTAGCTAAGCCATACCCCCTGTAAAGCCATTTGAGATACAGATGTTCTAACATCATATGTAGTTTTTGTGAAAGAAGTCTGGATGACAACATACAAAAATAAACATGACTTTTTACCTTTGTGTTGATCACAAGTCGAATCCAGTCTGTTTCAGATGTGTGAATCATCCAATGACCATTTTTGTCCACAAATGCGTATAATCCGTTAAATATAGATATATAGTCTATTGTTTACATCAGATTTCGCATGAACGTCTGGTAATAGAATATAATATACAATCTGAGGACTATTTACATTGTAACATGTAAGGATATATGAGATTACACTCCGGTAATTTGCGTTCCGTTAAACACATGAACCCGCCTTCAAAGTTTGTATTTCGAATAGTGAGGTAGTATAATAGATAATCCAAACAGCGCCGTCGAAAATGTGACGTCCTTTGGGGATGTGACCAATCGCTCGCTCGTTCCTCCATCAGCCAATGACTTCATGGAAAATATTGATAGACGAAACATGTAGCCAATTATATAACAAATTCAACGATGTTGTAAGCCCGAGCCTGTCGTTCCATGGCGCATTGCTGCCATCTGCCGGTCATCTAATAGCCTAAAAATGATCTGTAAATCATCTGTTACCATCTATGCCTATTATCCAAGAGCAGCACGACATAAGGATTTCTGACACTAAGTCTCTCAGAGTTACGCCGCATAAATGTTTTAACCCGTAAATATCCGTGTAATTCAGATAGACCCTATGACCGTTACTCGGGTTGGACCGTCAGCCTTCTATGTTGAGCATGCTTAAAGTCAGCAGTGCACCACGTATAACATATGGTTTTAATGTTTAACTCATAAATCAATGCCAGCCTAACGAATCGTTTTACGGGCATCTGAAGACATTTTAACCTTTTTCATTAGTCACGGTCTAAGGATCACAAGTGTCATCAAGTTACAACATTCTTTGCCACTGTAAGCCCAAGCCTAGCGTTACACAGTGCGTTGCTGCCATCTGCCGGCCATCTAATCGCCTAAAAATTCATCTTTAAAACACACACACACACACACACACACACACACACACATATATATATCAACTATCCGCTTTCGTGCCTTTCAATTCAACGACAACAACATTTTGTGCTAATCATAAAATGGCGCGGTCTGTCGGTAAGCGAAGCGATTTTATTAATTCTGTTGGGGGATTACAAATTTTATTTAACTTTGGCGAGCTTTTATTATGATAGGTTTCAGATGCGGTTGTGACGTATAGTCTAATCTTGGGATATATTTGCGATCGAACTTTACTATAGGTTCCTCTCATATTGCTTATTATTTAAAATATTGTTAAAATTATCACCAAGCTGTCGATTTTCTGGTGTCTGTTTTCACTGTTTATGTGGATATAAAATTAATTTTCTAAAAAGTCTCGGCTCTTAACGCTAAGTTAAGCTGGATGTGCGGCCTGCAAGCTTTTATTATGATATATTTAGGCAGCGGTCCACTCTTGGGGTATATTTGTGAAAACTACGGTTTCTCCAATATTTCTCATTATTTACAATATTGCTAAAATTATCACCATACTGTCTATTTTCTGAAATGTGTTTTTAATGCTTGCAATATTATAAAATTAAGTTTCTGAAAACTCATGTCTCTTAACTTAGCGTTACGCTAAGCTAAACTGGCTGTAAACCTTTTGGTACTTTTGGATATTATTGAAAATTAGCGCAATGCATGCGGTTCATGTTTTTTTTTGCTGCTTTTGTGAAAATAAAAACTTTTGTATGTCACGCAACAATGACGTAGCATGAGGCTGATGACGCTGATATCATAGGACGCTTGACTATTGCTACATTTTTAGATAAACTAGCTGTAAAACTTAACACTTTTTTAATTTTATCGGAAATAGCTGTAATCATAAAGGAATCATTTATAATTTTTGGCAACAGTCGGTATAGAGCTTCGCTAGCGCGTTCGCCATTTTGGAATGAAGCGCATCCGCCATTTTGGAATGAAGCTCGGCAACCATTTTGGAATGAAAATTCTCACAGTCAAATTGCGGTGCTATGGACAAAGTTGTCAAATAGAGGGTGGCATGGGACTGCATATGTCGCCTTTTCATCTTGTAGCTGAGCACAGTGTTAAGCTGCAGGTCGTCCGCTCTGCATATGTAAATAAAGACTTATATTAAGCTGCCTACATGTCTCCACATCTCTATGCATCGCGAGATATTACAGAAACCCAATGTGAAACCGGAAGACATCGCAATGATAATATATCTCTCTGTAATCTCCCAATTATATTAATTAATTATATAATTAATTTGAATGTCTCAATGATAACAGGTCTGTTTCTTAGGTACCGGTGACGGTTCCCTTATTGACTTTGAAGATCTGTGTAAGTATCTAATTGTCTTAATATCTTTTTGCAGAAAATTAAATTTAATTATTTGCGATAGTCAATTCTGCTTGAAAAAAAATCTAATTTAAATCTCTTTAAAAATATTCAGAGACTGCTATTTTTAATAGTGTAATACTAAATTATTTATTTGAAATAGCAACTATACCTCTACACAACAACTATGGCACTGGCAACGGTAAATGCTTTTCCTTATTTATTTTTGTTTATTTTATTTATTTATTATTATTATTTTTTTTTATGGTAATAAATGTATGATATCAGGTTTTGCCGATTCGACCACGGATGAATTTCCGCGTAAACCGAGTGGTGAACAGATCATAGACCTGACCATCGAACACGAGGAGGACGTGATAGAACTTTCAGATCCCTTGCGGGAGGAGGAGGAGGGGTTCAATGGTGATGCAGCAGAGGTACTACAGCTATACGGGGAGTCATCTTTTGACTCGTTGAATATAAACGGTAGTCACAGCTTGCTTATTTCTGTTATGTTTACTCATGCAGAAAACTGTCTCTGGTGTAGCGATTGCGAGCCTGGCTATAGCACCTCACACCAGAACGGATGGGGTCGTTCATCTTGGGGTAGCGAGCATAGCGCAAATGCTGATGATGAGGCAGACTGGTCCGAGTCACAGATAAACGCTTGGGATTAAGCTTCCTGGTCCGGCGACAAAGGATTACCATTGAGTGGTCAACAGACGCCGAACAGTATCCAACCTTCCGTTGATGAAAATAACGATGAAACCTTATCAGAACAGATTGAAAATCCTCAACTGTTTCATGATTTTGGTAACCGATTACTGGTTCAAATTGAAGAGTTTAAAAACCATTTTGACATTCGTGACACCGAGCTTCATAGCAGATTAGACACTTTCGACCGCAAACTACACGAGTTAGACAATCGTGTACGACAGATTTATGTTCAGCTTGATACACATGACACTGCTATTCACACCGGTCTAGATAGACAGCGTTCAGCCATAGAGGAAATAGCTCATGATTTACGACACCAAATTCAGACTGCAGAGAATTCATTCGGGTGTTTGCACGACTTAACATTCGAGCAGATGAGAGAAAGAGGACTAATGTTCGAAGCAATTTATGCTATGGTTTTTCCGATATTTTATCCGTAGTACAATTTTTATATGATATACACACCATTTTTACTCTTTTCTATATCCAATGCTATTTTACATATATTTAGCTATTTTTATCTGCCTCATGTTTAAGAAATAAGCATTTATCTACCTCAGGCTTTACCATTTATTTTGTTTTTATCTAGCATATATCTACCTCATGTTTTATCATTTATTTTGTTTTTATCTAGCATATATCTACCTCATGTTTAAGCATTTATTTTGTTTTCATCTAGCAATTATCTACCACGTGTTTAAGATTTTACAGTTTATCTGCTTTTGTAATATCTGAAAATTAATGTACGATGGATGATGAAAATTGTTCAGATGTTGTGCATAGCTGTCCTTCTCGTTCGGATCAGTCACAGAGTGCGGTGCCTGAAGAGTCCGGTAGGTCACAACAACAAATGTTAAATGTTTATCCAAATTCTGAGTCGTAGCAGCAATTCATCCATTTTGATTCGGACCCTCAACTACGAGAACTGTTAAATATGCTTTACGCATACACACACCAAGATGGCGGCGCACTACCAAGCACCTCAGGTGCATCTACTACCTCGGCTCTCCCTACAGACGCTATCGAACCCATACAGACACCCCCTTCCAATACGCCGTCCCTGAGCAGAGTCGACATCGAAGCGTTGATACGAGATGGCGGAACCGTAAACGACTTTCATGTTTATCCGAGACCTCGTTTCAATAGCGTGGAATTGCAAAGATCCATGAATCTGAGAGAGATTAGAGCCACAGATTTAGCTTCGTATCACATACGCCTATACGACACCATGAACAAAATGGTAACATTTGCCCGATAAATCGGTGGCGACCCGAGTGTAAACAATTTGTCCCTAAGAGGTCCGAGTCTCAAATCCTATGTATCGGTAATTTTATCCCCGGGAAATAATTATGACGTCACGTTATTTACAGATCAAATTGAATTTTTTTTTCAAAGCGACGAGCGGCTATTGTGTGATGATATGGTTGAGATAGGCGCTACCGTGGCGATGAACAGACAGGGGGGCGTTCAACGCAAACTTACGGATTTGGCTCTGGACCAGGTGATCAAAAGAAAAAAGATGAGTTTGTTTTGTCCTATGAATATCTCTAATAATTTGTGCTTCTCTATCTGTCTCACACATTTTCTCGATCCCGCCCTATCTGAGAGCGAACTGGAAAGACGCGCCACGGGTATTCAGAACGACGCAGGGTTCTCTATACAAGACAAGATCAGCCTTTGCGACATAGCGAAGTTTGAAAGACTGTTTGACATCAAAATAGTCGTTTTTTACAGAATGTCCGATGGACCTGTTGAAACATTCGCAAATCAGAGCGAGCCGCATCCAAAAACGTTGCACCTCTATTTACACGACGAACACTTTTACACGATTCTCAATCTAAAGGCGTTCATCGGTTCCGGCTACATATGCGAGTTCTGTTATAAAGGCTACTGCAACCTTAAGCACCATCACTGTAGTCGCATCTGCAACGTGTTTCGACCCCGATTGTCACAAACACCGCGCAAGAACAGTGCATTGCACCGATTGTTTGCGATTTTGCAAATCCGATTACAGTTACAAAGCTCACAAAAAGATTACCCCGGGTAGAGATCGCGTGCTGTGCGATATGACGAAATACTGTAAATCGTGCAACATCGTCCCAGGGGCTGTAGATAAGCAGGAATGAAAGCCTTTCCAATGCGTTCATTGCGGCGAAGATCTCGGGACCGAGGGGATGCATCAGTGCTTTATTCGCCCTATAAATCCCAAGGATGCTAGCGAGAAATACATCTTCTACGATTTTGAAACCCGTTACGAAAACGGAAAACGTGTCACCAACTTTGTATGCGCGATCACTTTTCAAGGCGAGAAATTTGTAGCGGAAGGACCCTACTGCGTATCGTACCTAATCAACCATTTCAGGCAGCGTCGATACAAAGGCTACACTTTCATAGCCCACTATGCGTCCAAATTCAATTCTTTTCTAATTTTGGAATATTTTTGCAAAGCAGGGCTTACGTTGGATATCATAATGCAAGGGTGTAGATTAATCTACATGTACGACGATGTGTATGCCCAGAGATATATCGACAGCTACTCTTTCATACCCATGGCCTTGTCTAAGATGCCTGCAGCGCTAAACTTGACTACGACGGAAAAAGGGTACTTTCCCCATCATTTCAACAGGGTGGAAAACGAAAGCTATGTAGGCCCCTACCCTGATAAAAAGTTATACGGCTACGATAACATGACCGACAAAAACCAGCCAAAGTTTGACGAGTGGTACGCCACCGTTACGGGGAAACTCTTTGACTTTAAGAAAGAGCTGAAAGAGTACGGTGTGAACGACGTGGTCTAATTACGCAAAGCTTGCATGAAATACCGCGACGCATTCAACGCATGCACCGAGCTCAATCCCTTCAACTTTACAACGCTGGCTAGTTGTTGTATGGGCATGTTTAAAACACATTATCTCGACAGTAAGACGTTGGATCTTACGCACAATAATGCATACGTTCAAAAGAGTAAGAATTACTCGAATGCATCGATCGAATGGCTCGAGTATGTTAAAAAGACTCGAAACTTGGACATTCACCATGCCTTGAATCATGGTGAAGTGTCTATCGGTAAATATTACCTGGACGGGTTTGCGGAAATCCAAGGTACGGGATACGGCTACGAATTCGCTGGATATATCCATCACGGCCATTGCTGTCGCTATCCCGAGCATTACACGCATCCCATGTCGGCCGTACCCTACGGCGTTCTTAGGAGACAGTTTGACGAAAAGGTTGATATTCTGCAGAACGCGTGCGGGTTAAAAATCGAGGTAATGTGGGAGTGCGAATGGACTAAAATGAAGCGAGACGATCCCTCTGTAAAATAATTTATGAGTACCTACTCTGCTCCAGAGAGACTGAAGCCCAGGGACGCTCTCTTTGGCGGTCGTACAAACGCCTACAAACTCTACACAAAACGGCAGAAGGAGAAAGAATAAGCTATGTCAATTTCACCAGCTTGTATCCCTTCTGTCAGTCTACGAAAACCTACCCCATCGGTCACCCCGATGATTTCGAGCCGATCGAAAACTATTACAGACTTATCAAGGCCGTCGTGTACCCTCCCCGTAAATTACTGCACCCCGTACTCCCGTATAGATGCAATGGAAAATAATTTTTCCACTGTGTCGTACTTGCGCTCATGATGAAAATCAGACGTCGTGCTGCAGTCACACGGATGAAGAAAGGGCGCTCTCAAGTAGCTGGGTTAGTATTGAGCTTTTGAAGGCCGTCGAGAAGGGGTACGTGATCACTAGGATCGATGAAGTTTGGCATTTTCCCCAGCGTTCTGATACGTTGTTTCGTGATTACGTGAAAACGTTTTTGCAATTGAAACAAGCGTCCGGTTACCCCGCGAATGTTGTCAAGGATGCAGACAAAGCAAAGCACATTCGAGATTATTACAAAAAAGAGGGGATACGTCTCGACCTTGAAAAGATCAGTTACAGCCTTGCTCAGAGATCCATCAATGCGAAGTAGCTCTTAACATCTTATACGGCACGATTGCGATTAGACCCAAAGACTATCGCAAGCTGAGAAAGAAAAAAGCGGAAATTAAATTGGTAGCCGATAAAAAAAATCAGCCTCTCTGCCAAGAAGCGCGTTTTCAACCAGAAGGGCGGATTTCTTTTGCCTCTCCTCAGCATGGCGGTGCTCTTTATTTCCAGCTTAATAGCTTCTAAAACGGGGTGATTATGGAGTATGCAGAGAAAATGTATTTAGTGCCACGCCATCAGCTGGACAAGCTGAAATCGGAAAACGTTCGAGAGAACATTCAGCAAGTCATCGAAAATGATCTGGACACTTCCATAAGAAACATTTTACGAAGGTCTGATTTGGATCAATATGAAAAGGTCAAACTTTACTCCAACATCCTGACGAGGTATATAGGGGTCGTTAAACAAGGGGACCAAGAGAGTGCCGCTTTAACGCTGTCCTTACCACAAACCACCAGCACCATCACCGATCGCAAAGACGACAAAGACGAGGCTGAGATGGACGCTGTTGCTGACGAAGTGATGAAGAACGTGCCCTTCGCGGTCCACACCTCGATCAAAATCAGCTTTTTCATGGTAGTTTTTTTCTCGTCCTAAAGGAACATTCAGTATCAAACCTAAAATATGGGCTAGCTTTCCGTAGAAGGTCAATGAAACGTTAGGCTTGGCCGACAGAAAAACTTTGTTTGTTATATGATCGAGAGCCAGTAACCCTGATGAGGTTAGCGTGGCGTTGATTGCTTTAATCACTGTCTGAACATTACCGTAGTACCCGGCGTGTATATTTAAATCCGGAATAAGCAGACATGTCGACGAGATCTGCCTGGAACTGTGTATCCACGCCGTAAACGACGACTCTATTCCGTTTGTATTTTATAGGAGCGGTTCTATGTAATGTGTAGGCGTCCTCCACTGACAGCCACTCTGAAACCTGTTGATCGGTAAGTCGAACGCCCGTGTCCTTTAAAACGGCGTCTTTTAAACGTTTTTTTTTACCTCCTAACGATCCGGGGTTAGACGGCGTGTAATATGCTTTCTTCATGAGCTCTGCCATGTTAGCTTATTCCCCGCTCGCAAAGAATGGATGAGAAAAGTTTTATGCTTCAGACTTTAAGTGATAACATAGGTGTTTAAAATGGTTACATGAGTATATAAAAGGGGTTACATATGACAGATGCTAAAATAAATGATTACATAAGTATATAAAAGGGGTTACATGATGATGATGACGATGATTACAAATCGAATGATGACATGTAGGATAGATAGTAACATTGATATGACTTTGTATTATATCCAGCCAGTCTAGAAAATGTATGCAAGACGACATGTTTCGGGTCGAGCATGTAGTCGACCAGAGTTTTTACAATTTTCCAATCTCGTGTTTCTCATCTTTTGAAATCAGGGTCCGACAGAGGGCGACATGGGACTGCATATGTCGCCTTTTCATCTTGTAGCTGAGCACAGTGTTAAGCTACAGGTCGTCCGCTCTGCATATGTAAATAAAGATTTATATTAAGCTGCCTACATGTCTCCACATCTCTATGCATCGCGAGATATTACAGAAACCCAATGTGAAACCGAAAGATGTCGCAATGATAATATCTCTCTCTGTAATCTCCCAACTATATTAATTATATAATTAATTTTAATGTCTCAATGATAACAGGTCTGTTTCTTAGGTACCTGTGACAGTTCCCTTATTGACTTTGAAAATCTGTGTAAGTATATAATTGTCTTAATATCTTTTTGCAGAAAATTATATTTAATTATTTGCGATTAAGTCAATTCTGCTTGAAAAAAAATCATTTAAAAATGTTCAGAGACTGCTATTTTTAATAGTGTAATACTAAATTATTTATTTGAAATAGCGACTATACCTCTACACAACAACTACAGCACTGGCGACGGTAAATGCTTTTCCTTCTTTATTTTTGTTTATTTTTATTTTATTTATTTATTATTATTATTATTATTATTATTTTAATGGTAATAAATGTATGATATCAGGTTTTGCCGATTCGACCACGGATGAATTTACCCGTGAACCGAGTGGTGAACAGATCATAGACCTGACCATCGAACACGAGGAGGACGTGATAGAACTTTCAGATCCCTTGCGGGAGGAGGGGTTCAACTGTGATGCAGCAGAAGTCCTACAGCTATACGGTGAGCCATCTTTTGACTCGTTGAATATAAACGGTAGTCGCAGCTTGCTTATTTCTGTTATGTTTACTCATGCAGAAAACTGACTCCGGTGTAGCGATTGCGAGCCTGGCTGTAGCACCTCACACCAGAACGGATGGGGTCGTTCATCTTGGGCTAGCAAGCATAGCGCAAATGCTGATGATGAGGCGGACTGGTCCGAGTCACAGATAAACACTTGGGATCAAGCTTCCTGGTCCGGCGACAACGGATTACCATCGAGTGGTCAACAGACGTCGAACAGTATCCAACCTTCCGTTGATGAAAATAACGATGAAAGCTTATCAGAACAGTTAGAAAATCCTCAACTGTTACATGATTTTGGTAACCGATTACTGGTTCAAATTGAAGAGTTTAAAAACCATTTTGACATTCGTGACACCGAGCTTCATAGCAGATTAGACACTTTCTACCGCAGACTACACGAGTTAGACAATCGTGTACAACAGATTTATGTTCAGCTTGATACTCATGACACCGCTATTCACACCGGTCTAGATAGACAGCGTTCAGCCATAGAGGAAATAGCTCATGATTTACGACACCAAATTCAGACTGCAGAGAATTCATTCGGGCCTTTGCACGACTTAACATTCGAGCAGATGAGAGAAAGACGACTAATGTTCGAAGCCGTTTATGCTATGGTTTTTCCGATATTTTATCCGTAGTACAATTTTTATATGATATACACAACATTTTTACTCTTTTCTATATCCAATGCTATTTTACATATATTTAGATATTTTTGTCTGCCTCATGTTTAAGAAATAAGCATTTATCTACCTCAGGCTTTACCTTTTGTTCTGTCTTCATCTCCCTCATTTACCATTTATTTTGTCTTCATCTACCTCATGTTTTACCATTTATTTTGTTTTTATCTAGCATATATCTACCTCATGTTTGTAGGATAGATAGTAACATTGATATGACTTTATATTATATCCAGCCAGTCGAGAAAATGTACGCAAGACATCATGTTTCGGGTCGAGCATGTAGTCGACCAGAGTTTCTACAATTTTACCAATCTCGTGTTTCTCATCTTTTGAAATCAGGGCCCGACAGATCTCAGATACATATGTACACATAGTCATGATTTCTGTTATACCCATCTCATCTCTACATTTACAAACACAACGTCCAAAACTTTTTTGAGGCTAGCACAGACCGACACTCGGTCTTTAATGCAGAAGTTACTCATATTGTCCCATGAATTTGACAGTCCTCTCACAACAGCCAGTTTTCAGTGAAAATTGAAAGACGAACGCTTTCCGTGGTCGAATCATTTTTCATCTCGATTGCCTTATGCATCAAGTCCATCAGTTGCCTTTTGTAATACTCTTTAACTCATTCACCGCCAGCCTTTTTGAGAAAAGTTGCCCACCTGCATTTTTGTGATTTTAACAAAAGTTTCACAAAATTCCTTGCAGGAAAAATTATCTTCTATAAATATATAAACATACAAATTATATCAAATTAAAGAACACACCCTTTGCTTTCAAACAAACAATAAACAAACAAACAAAATGGGGAAAAAACGTTTCATTATATATTTACTTTTTCCACTTAATTTAACCACTGAAATATGGATATTTCTCTTCAAAAATACAACATTTTGAGCAAAAAGCTTAAAAAATTGCGTTTTTTTAAACAAATTTATGTTAGATATCAGACTCAGAATGACTATCAAACATAAAGGCAGTTAAAATAAATCTTGAAATCTTTTTAACTTCCGTTTTTGATAAATTCGGTTTTGGCGCCATCCAGTGGATAAAAGCGGTATTACACTTTCACTTTGAAATTCGTCCAGAAAGGCATATTATTAGTTAAATATTAACTCATAATTGACGAGATAACTCGTCAATGGCGGGGAATGAGTTAAACATAGAGGGTATGATGATTCGCGGTCTGCAGAAGTTCCCCATCTTTTGATGGCTACTCTTTAACGGCGTTCGTTTTCCAGAAATCGACGATGTCAAAAATTAGGGTGTCTGTGTCGTCACTCTGCAGGTTTTCTGAGATTTCTTCTAGTTTCGAGATGATCGTGGAGAATAGCTCCTGCGGCTCCTTGAAAAGCCAGAGGATCAGCCTTTAGCCCGCTGCGCTGTAGAGCGTAGTTGACGATGGGATGTAGGATGGGTTGAAACAGCTTGTCTGCAAACTCTCCAAAGTGTACGTCGAAAAAGTATGAGGGCGGTTCATACAGACAGGAATGTCGACCCTGACTAGGGTGGTTAATCTCGCAGCCCAGACACTCTTGCTTGATCTTGTTGTTGACAAGGTGGTTCAGCAGCACTCCGATCACTCCTTTAATGATTTTTAATCCGACGTCTGTAAAGCACCCATCTGTGATATCGAGTGCGTTATCGGTAGCATTAGCGAACAGTTCTTTTAGGCGTCTTAGCCCCTCCTCCGATGGGCGTCTGAATTCTTCAGTAGGTTCGTCATCGTCATTGGGTAAGTGTTGTTTGGTGTTATCATCGTAAGAGTCATCATCGATGTAGAGAGAAGGCTCGGACGTGTTATCTGAATCGCTGTGTTGAGACATTGCTGGTGAAGACGGTCCCACCTACTGCTTTATAGCGGTCTTGAACTAATGGGCGTAGTTACTGGGCGGAGACGAACCGAGAGAGTATTGGCCGCTTGAGCACTTCTCGGGGTGAAACAGCTGTACTTTAACTCTGCAATACCCATCATGCATGTCGCACCACTTGAACATTTTGTTTACGGTTGAAAAAATTTTTTTTCCCACCAGTGGCTCGCGAAGCTTTGTGTTGTCTTTGCAGAAGAAAAAGTAGATGCAGTCTCCCGACCTCTTTTTAGAATGGTCGCCCACCACTCTGTACCGTCCTTTGGGCGTTATGGCATCCCATTCTGCGATGTACAATGGTTCTTCGCGACAATCATGCAGATCTTTCCAGACATTGTTGTAAAACAATGTCCAGTCCTTGTCACCGAAAACTATGCATGGGTCCAGTCCTGGTGTATATTCACCTTTTTTCTCAGTGTTGTAGAGTATTACAGTACTAGTCTCTTTGTTAAACTTGTAACCGACGGCTATGTTACTTTCTAGCAAAATTTTGTCAGCAGCGATGTTCTTATTTTCATGAAGAAACTTTGTCAGGCAGATATGCCTGCGCGGTTTTTTCAGAGCCATACCAAGATGATTCAAGTCAATTTGCCATTCACTCGACGGAGTACTGCGCGAGCTGCATGGTGTATCCATGTTTGTGATTTTCGTAACTGTGATTTTCCTGGCTTTTATTATACATATCGGATGCCCCTCCTTATATAATTTATGATGGGAGCAGGGAATGCGGTTTTAACGATGACCACCCGTGACCACCTTTTATTGTTTCAGTGTAGGAAGACATGATGATTTATCGTGCCCCTGGGAGATACCCTGGTCATTGATGATTTATCACCCCCCTGGGAGAAACCCCGGTCATTGATGATTTATTGTGCCCCTGGAGTTAACCCCGGTCATAAACATGTCAACGCGATGTGACCGTTCCGGTTAAAAGTTCAACGCTTCGCAGGCAGTCGGTTTAAAAGTTCAATGCTTTGTGGGCGGTCCGGTCAAAAGTTCATGACGTGGGCGGTCCGGTCAAAGGTTAGTCCCTCCCCCAGAGGTCAAGGTTAGCCCCCTCCCTATGGTCAAAGGTCATCATCAATCATTTTAAGGTCAAAGGTTACCCCTCCCCTGAGGTCAAAGGTCATCATCAATCATTTTGACAGTGTGTGTTGATATTTACTACTTAGGTGGCCATAAAGCTGAGTAGACATCCATGACATGCGGAGTCCCGCAAGGCTCAATTCTTGCACCACTCCTATTTAACCTGTATATGCTCCCACTAAGCCAAATAATGAGAGAGAACCAAATTGCCCATCACAGTTATGCAGACGACACTCAGATCTACTTAGCTCTATCCCCTAACGACTACAGCCCCATTGACTCCCTGTGCAAATGTATTGATGAAGTTAACAGTTGGATGTGCCAAAACTTTCTTTAGTTAAACAAAGGGAAAACTAAAGTCATTGCGTTTGGAAACAAAGATGAATGCATACCTTGACGCTAGGTGTCAAACAACTAAAAATCAAGTTAGGAATCTTGTTGTGATTCTGGAGTCGGACCTTAGTTTCAGTAGTCATGTCAAAGCAATAACTAAATCAGCATATTATCATCTCAAAAATATCGCAAGAATTAGATGTTTTGTTTCCAAACAAGACTTAGAGAAACTTGTTCATGCTTTCATCCCCAGCAGGGTGAATTATTGTAATGGCCTCCTCACTGGCCTTCCCAAAAAGACCATAAGACAGCTCCAGCTCATTCAGAATGCTGCTGCCAGGATTCTGAGCAGAACCAGAAAATATGAACATATCACACCAGTCCTCAGGTTTCTACACTGGCTGTATGATTGATTATAAAGTATTATTAATCATATGAAGAAAATATGATATACCATGTGTCAAAATATGATTTATGGCCTTGATTTACGACCTAACACCTAGGTGTTAAATTTGTCACCTTATGAGTTGTTTTGCTTCCTGTAATAATGTTTTATGACGGCAATTGATGTTTATACTCAGGAAATGATGTTTATCCAGGTGTCCTATAGTCTCTGTTGTTTCAAGACCCACTGCAGTGGTGTAAAAAGAATTCAGAAGTCAGTAAAGTTAGAATTTTGTTTGCCAGAATGTTTTGCTTTTAAGCATAATGTCTGTGAATAAATCAATACAGGTGATTAAAGAAATAAAAGAAGACTTGATGAAGAAATAATGTTAAATAAAATAAGTTGTAATAGGATTTAGGTTAGGTTTTTAAAAGAGGTAACGGTTAGGAGCTCAATTGAAAAAGCTGTTGTCTTCCTGTCTTCAAAGTTGTAATGTAAATCTTTCCTTCCAAACCAGTCATCGTCATCTATCCGGTTCACACCCCAAAAACTCTGATACGTCCGTACAGTTCAATAGAATAAAAGTTTAGGAACTCGGTTAGGTGTTAAGACATTTTCCCTGCAGACATGTAGTCTCTGTCCCTGCATGATGTCTAAATATTGCTTCCTTCCAGTCTCTGCCATCTCCAGCCTACATGGTGCCATGATTTTACAAAAATCTAGATCGTTAGACCAATGTTTCAGAACAATGCTAGGTTCTGTAGACTTAGTGACTACTCATGCCAAATGGTCCATGCTTGATATTTAAATACAATCAATACAGTCGTCTTCATCCTGTATGGAGCCAAAGAGTTGGATCGTTAGACCAATGTTTCAGAACAACGCTAGGTTCTGCAGACTTAGTGGCTACTCATACCAAACGGCCCTTGCTTGATATTCAGAGATGGGGACTCGAGTTTGAGACTCGGACTCGAGTTTGAGACTCGGACTCGAGTGCGACTTAAGTCGCACACACAGTGACTTCAGACTCGACTTGAGACTCGACTCGTGAACAATGTTTATTTTTAGGAAACGTCTGATGATCTCGCTGTCATAGCTCCCTCCGTTACCTACAACCTGCCCACGACGTAACACGTGACGTATTTGCTCCGCGCGTGCGGCCGCGAACATACATGTCGACTGTACCTGCTGGCAGCTGCTGTGGCATTCATCTGAAGCTATGGGTAGTGCTGTGACGGAACCGCGGTTCACCTCACATGCGATTTGCGGATTAATATGCAATTTAAATAGGGTAAGTTTATCATTAACGTGTTTCTAAGGCTTGCAATTGTTTAAATGGTTAAACAATTTAACCGCAAAAAGGGGCTCAAGTGAGCAGATTTCTGTACGCACATGCGGTTCAGTGAATCCGGTCCGGCTCCAGTCAGGTCCAGAGTTGCGCTACTTTGTGTCATACTGTACCTGCCGAACTGCGCGATCCGATCTGCGTATGAAATTAAATTAATACTATAGCGGATCTAGAGTGACTGGGGAGCAGACTGCTGTGGCGCCACAAGAACCCACAGGCGAGTGACAACAAAGTACCGCGAGAGCGATTTCAGTTATCACATGGAGAAATCTGCTTTGAATCGCTCTCGCGGTACTTTGACATCACCAAGAGGTCTGCTTAGCGCCAAATGAACTCGAACCTGCAGTGTAGCTGCTCACGCGACACTGTAAACAAACAGGAATTGTCCATATGGAGAAGTGAACGAGTGGAGCAGTGCTTCAACATGAAATCCGAGAGTTAACAACGCACATGTGAGTAAACAACATTTAAATCATCAGTCCAGTTTAATAGATAAGGTTTCAAGTGCAATAAAATAAGCCCGTGATTATATCCTGATGGTTTTTAGCTGCCTTCAGCATGTTTGCTTGTGCTTCACAGTGTTAAACTTCCCTTCTCTGTGTTCATTTATATATCTACGTTCAAGATGTATATGATCTTAAACTTCTGTGAGGAAATTCATGTCTGCGTTGATGTTCAGTTCAGACTTGCAAATTAAAGATAATTTTCTTCACTTTGGTTTTGGTGTCTAATATTAGGCTACATGATGGTCTTGTAATAATAAAAGTAAAAGCCTATTTTCATTTTTAGACAATGCTTGTATTATATGCAAAAAAATAAGCTTTTTATATCAATGACTATGCAAATTAGAGTTAATTCATGGTCATCTTAAATGTGTATTAATTAAAAACATTTACACCATTAAATTACACATGGTAATGTTATCAATAGTTGTCAGATAATAGCTATTGAAAGAGTGGATATTTTTCTTCTTCAATGCATGTGTTAGCCACGGATTGAAGATTGTAAACAGTTTATTTAATTTTAATTAACAGTTGAGTAAGTTTTGGCCCCGAGTTAGATGTTAATTAACACTAAACCAGTCTAAAAATCAGTCCAGTTTCCCCAGCTGTAAACCCATTGGCTGTTAAACTCTTTTTTTTCTTATAATAAATTGACATGTTGATAACACATTCAGTTTATGTGTTTATGAGTACACTTTCAGAATGCTCTGTTATATGAAGATCCATACTGTATGCATCTGTGAGTGTGAGTGGTGCGTTGCGCTGGGACGAGTGTCATAAGGGTGAGAGGGAAAAATCACAGTATACTCACTACAAAAATCTAGACTACACCACTGACCTTACTTAATGTGCAACTTTGTTTTTTTTATAAATGTTTATAATTTCTTTTTGTTATTAGAGTTTTATTTGTTACAACGAGACTTGAGACTTGACTTGGACTCGAGCCCAGAGACTTCAGACTTGACTTGGACTCAAGCTCAAAGACTTCAGACTTGACTTGGACTCGAGGTCAAATACTTCACACTTGACTCGGACTCGAGCTCAGAGACTTGTGAACATCTCTGTTGATATTTAAATTCAACTTCTTAAACACACACCTTTTTCTTGGGGAAAACAGATTTTTTTATTTGTAATGTTTTAAATGTAATTTAATTAAAAAAGTAGATGTTAGCATAGCATTGCTTGTTCTTTTGAATTTTAGTTGTTTACACAAATAAAGTTGTATACATATCGCTATAAGTTTGCGTGGGTGAAATGTTCTGCCATTTGGCTTATACTGTTTACAATGTTATAATAGTAAAAAAGCATGTTTAAAATGTTAATGTAGTAAATGTATGATTTGAAATAAAATATTCTTTTAACAGTGATGAGTAATTATAAATTTTTAACTACAGGTTTGTCTAGTTCAGTGTTTCTCAATCCTGGTCCTCAAGGACCCCCTTCCAGAATGTTTTAGATGTCTCCTTAATTAACACACCTGATTTAAATTATTAGCTTGTTAGGGAGACATTCTGTAAGGAGGCTGATGAGTTAGTTCAGGTGTTTTAAATTGGGAGACATCTAAAACTTTCTGGAATGGGGTCCTTGAGGACCAGGGTTGAGAAACACTGGTCTAGTTCATTCTTTTTCCCATCGGTTTTCATGAAGATGTATTCTTTACATTATAAATGTAAAGGTATTTATAATTTACCAGAGAGGCTTATATTTTTAGTCGGTAACCTTATTTGTTAAAGTTTTATAAAATAACCAAATAAAATATAGGGTGGGGACTGTGCCATGCAAATATATGGGGTACGTCCTCCTGAGTCTGGAAAGCACCGCCTCCGTAGTACAAAAGGTCGGATTCTCATTTGGGCCCTTACAGCAGTAACTGATTTTTATATTAAAGCAACCTTGTTTTTTCAAACAATGGACTCAGGACTCACAGGTAAGTATATTTTGTTTTATATGTTTATTTATCAAGTTTGATATACCATGTTATCTTCATTTGTAAAAACAGTCTTATTTTGTTTTTATTTTTAACATTTAACAGGATTTTAAATGTATACGATGCAGGAATTTTTGAAATGCTGCCAACATACCAACATTTTGACCAGATCGACCAACTTTGTAAGTGTTTTAAGTATATTTTCAAGTAAATTTCCTGAATGATTATATAACCACATTTATATATTATATATGTATATTTTATTCTACACCTTTTATTCCAAATTAGTGAATTCTACTTTGATAAATGTTGAAGATCAAAGCGACACTAGGAACAGCGATCTGCAAGGTAATACTGTGTTATTTTAAGTACACATTGGCCCTCATTTATCAAAAGTACGTACACCAAATTTCCAGCGTACACCTGGCGTACACCCAAAACCACGGTGACTTTGAGATTTATCAATATGGACGTTGGCGTACGGCACGCTCAAATCCTACGCCAGCTCAGGAGGTGGTGTACGCACATTCTGAGTTAGTGCAGAAATGCGCAAACAATTCCTAACACCACAAAACGCACTGACAAATGAAAATATATAATATATTATGACCCACTGTAAAAAAACTAAAACATAGTAATTATAAACTTCAGTGTTTATTTTTATGCAACATGTACTTCAATGTTTAATTTGTGAGACTTTACCGAAGCATTTGATTTGTAGGCATATGTATTCCTTCAGTTGAGAGCATGGGCGCTTTACCTGACGTTTCAGGGCAAAGCATGCGAGCGGATCGGAGCGGAGCCTTGAGCGGTGCGGTAATATTCCATCAAAGCGCCTCTCTAAAAATTCCGCTCGCTCAGCACCGCTCGTTGAACCCAGAACGCCCTTTAATAATTTGCTAGTTCGAGAATCTGTAAAAACGTCTAGCAATAAGTTATGGAATTCAAGCCTTCTACATAAATGTAAAGTAAAAATCAAAGTTAAGATTGGACAGAAATAAAACATTGAAAAGAAGTGCGGAGAGACTGTAAAAGTCAGCAAATATTCATCCTGGAATCTAAAGCTGCACATTGAAAGAAAGCACAAGGATGTGCTACGAAAACATGGTAATAATGCATCAAAAGGTAAGCTAGTTACATACTATTCGATGATAAATAAATAGCTACACATGAATAGGTAAGGTAAAATGCTTGTGTTGAATGGAGCCATAAATCCGATCATGATGACATGCGGACAAAATCATGGCCACGAATTATCTTTTATGCTACATTATGAACACTTCTTTTTCTTATTTAGTTTAAAGTATGGCCATAAATATAAAATTTGTTCCCAATATTCAACAGTTTGTTCCTTGGAATTAATTATTATAATATTTCGTCATTACTATTACAATTATTATTACTTCAAATTATGAATTAGTCTAGTAAAACATGTGGATGTCGTGGAAACAAATTGTTAATTTGAATTATATCCGGAGCTCCGTATCAAACTGGATCTTAGCTAACAAACAACTGTATGTAAATGCAGAAAAACACACTACAAAATTTACTACATTTTAAAATATTATTTAAAAAAAACTTAACCGAACCATTAAGCAGACATATAATTTAGATGTAGGCAACAGTAAATAATAATAATAATAAATAATTATTCTTCTAAATATCAATTAAGCGTCATTAATAATAAAAATAATAATACAAATATTACAAAATGTCATGCAATTATTAATGTGTTTTTAATCCCGCTCTTTAAACTCCCAAATAAAAAAATTTTGTTTCTTTCCACTTCCCTGGTTTCTCGTCTTTGCCGTCTTCCATGTGTCAATGTCGTAAAATGAGGGCGTGGGGGAGGTGGAGACTTTATATGGGCTTGTTATTCTAATGACGATCGTTTTCAGCCGCCGCATTTATGAAGGGCAGATATTGCGTACACCTGAATTTCAGAGGTACGCACAGCTTCATAAATCAGGCGGTGAGAGGAGTGTAAGCATAATCGTACGCCAACATATACGCCCGTTTCTACGCAAGAATGATAAATAAGGGCCATTCTGTTTTTTATTCTGAAAATGTGATACTTACATTTTACACTTTTATACCAAATAGTAAATGCCCCCGCAATAAATGAGGGCTCTCAAAGTGTTGATGATGCCTGTGAACTGCAAGGTAACTATATTATGTAATCTTTACTTCTCTTTAATCTGTATTTTTGATTGCTACATGTGTTTTAATTCTTTTAGAAAAAGTTTCTTTCGGTTTTTATACTTGTAGATGCAGCATTACTAGTTACACAGCTAGGGTTTGTACCACAGAATACCTCTACAAAATCTTCAAGACTTAGTCTTAGTCGGAAACGAAAGCAGGCCGGTTCAATTCTCCATGATAAAAGGACATGCCCGGACAATACACTATTTTCTGATGCGCAACCTCGAGATACTACCACAGATTTCATTAAACCAGTCGGTAAGTGTGATTTATGTAGCTAAATATTCGATGTTTAAATAATGCTATGTTGTAGTATACTAATCTTACGGTATTTAAACAGATTTCTATACAGAAAACCTGTTAGGAGCTGGAGATGACACAAGTTCCTGGTCTGCTGCGTTGGCAAGGGTCTCAGAAGCTAACGGTGATGCGATAGTACCGGATGCTACTACTGTACTGACATCGTCTTTGGACCCCCAGACATCTGCGGTGGTTAATCTGCCACGTGTGGTTGGAGCCGATGTTGAGGATGAGTCTTCTGTGATGTTTGAAACATCTCTACCTGGAAATCAGAATCATTTCAACAATGAATTGTTTCTGGGTTTGACCGCGCAAGTGAGAAGGCAGACTGAAGGCATCGCTGCCTTAATTTCGAGGTCTACAGATCAAGAGGCATTGAACAGACCGATATTTGAAGCGCTCCAGAAGATGTCTGAAGAACAAAACTTGGTGAACAGAATGTTGATTGATCGATTGGAGAAAATTGCCAAACCCTGAGAGAAGAATTCGACCTATAGGGAGGTACGGTAATTCTACTTCAACAAGATAAACATGCAGTTTCACGCATTGCTGGTTTATAGTTGAAATACGTGTTGTTTGTTGCTGGGTTTTTCTACTATTTTGCGATGCTGTTTTAAATGTGTTTTAAAATATGTTTTGTTTGGATTGCTAATTTTATTGTTGTTAAGAGTAATTTAAGTATTTTTCTTTTTGTTTGGCTATATTGGCATTGGCTAACGTTAATTTGTAATGCTATTTTGGGCATAATCAGATAAAAAAATCTGTGTAATCCTGGAGAAGTTCTAGATATTTTTGAAAATGGCTGGTAAAAGAGTGCGTTCAGATGATGATTTACATAGCTGTCAAGAAATGCCTACTGTAAGGGCTCGGCATGTGCCTGAGACTGAAATGATAGGACATCACAAACCCAATTTCGCTGAAAGGCAGAATGAAATGATTGGTTCATATGAACAAAATGTTGAAACAAATTTGTTACAAACAGGTTATGGTGTAGTCAATCCTACCGATAATTCTAATTCGCCATATACCCTTACAGGTTTAAGTTAGAGTGACACAGACATGCTAGCGCGTGATGGAGGGTCAGTAGGTGATTACACAATTGTCCCGAGACCCTCTTTTAATGGTCTAGAAATCCACAGAAATCAAAATTTGCATGAGATCATAACCACAGATTTGGCTGCATACACTATGTGTGTCCAAAATATTTTGTCAGAAATGGTTTCATTTTCCAGACAGATGGGTGGTGAAGGTTCATTTAACAATATCAGTCTAAGAGGTCCCAGTCTTAAATCTGACGTTAACACTATACTGTGTCTCGGTAACGACTATGATGAGAATCGTTTTGTCAAACAGTTTGAATCGGTTGCACGAAATAATGAGCAGGTGTTGGCAGATGACAGTTTGCAACTGCACGTCTCAATAGCAAGAAGTAGGAATGGAGGGGCTCGTAGGAAAATTACAGATATAGCCCATGATGAAGTGATAAAGAAAAAAAGGATGTGTTTGTTCTCACCTACCAACTTTACAAACAAGCTGTTGTAGGAATTTTGATTGATCCTGACCAAAAGGTCAGCCCTTCCTGAGAACACAGCATGGATGCCCGAGAGTGCAGTGTGTGTGCCCTGTAGGTGCCCGAGACACCATGGATGCCCGAGAGTGCAGTGTGTGTGCCCTGTAGGTGCCCGAGACAGCATGGATGCCCGAGAGTGCAGTGTGTGCCCTGTAGGTGCCCAAGGCAGCAAGGACATCAAAAGAGAACTTTTTGCAACACAACAAGTTTCCTCCAGGACTCACGGCAGGGGACCAAGACCCCCAAAACACCTCTCTCGAGAATCAGAACTTTGTCTTGAATACAGTAGACTCCCCGGAGAGCTACACTTGATTGTCAAACATCACAATGGTAGATCTGCAGACAGATGTCTGACCCCTCTACCCCTCCTTTCATTGTTACTTCCTCAACACAGGACATTCTACAGCACATCAGATGATTATGTGTAAGAAAGGTCACATCACATGTAAATAACAGTGGAAAATGTTCATGTTTCATTTCATTACAAAGGTTTTATCGCGACTGGTACACAGGTCTCATTCTCACATCAATAAAACAAATAGTAAAAAGGTTTAATAGAATTAAGAAAACTTAACTCTATGCAAGGGGCGTATACCCCACTACAAAATGTATCCAGGACGAGGTGCCTCCCACAGGTCTGTAAGAACCAATCACTGCAAACTTCCATTGGTAAATAATGTATACATAATGTTTATTCTATCTGGGTATTTAAGGAGAGCTGACAAACATTTCAGGGAATCTGTATACAGATATCCCGCACGATCACTGTGTGTAGTTCTCCAGGTAACATTTTCAAGCCTTCTCATTTTGTACCATTAAGGTTTTGTATGATTGGTCAATGTATTATATTATTTGAATTGAAGATTCGCTTTCATATTATTGAATGTTTTTATATGATTGATCAATGTTTTATTTTGTTCGAGTTGGTTTTGAATTATTTCATATTTCTTATGATTGATTTATATGTTATATTGATTGAATTGATTTTGAATTATTGATTGAATTGACTTTGAATTGTTGTATTGTTTACCTGGTAAATAAATTGTTACATTTGTATTAATTTTAAGCTATTCTATATTATTGACTCTTCTAAATTACTGTTAAGTATTTGTTACCACATGTCTTTGATCGGGGTTAATTCATGTTAATTAAGTTCTACCTCTAACTAAGAATTGTAACGCAGTAGTGTTGATATGTGGGCCATCAAGGTGATGAGTTCTAACCTCTATTCATTGCTTTTATGTGTCATGACTGCTGGGTGATCGATGGCTGTGTGTGGAATGTGTGTTGTTTACCTGTGGTGCCGGTTCCTCGTGTGTTCACTAAACTCCGCCCCCTTGTTTCGGTAATTGTTCACCGGTGGTGTCTCGTTTACCTTTTCCTTTATATTGCACGTAGTCTTGTCTTTCGTTGCGCGCTCATTTGTTTTGATCACAGTCTTGCTGCTCTGCCTTGTCGGACGCTTTCTGTCTCCTCCTCTAGTTACCCCAGGTTTGGATTTCGACATCCGGAGGGTCGTTTTCGCCCGGACCGCTCGCTTGTGGATTACTGGAATTCGTTGACTGTTTGTTTCTCGGAACAGCTGGTTCGCTTCGTTTTTAGGCGGTACACCAGCTGTCTCTGTTTCTCATCGGTTTGTATCTTCACCCGTGAGTGGATTACACCATTTTTCACCATTGTGGATTACATTGACTATGACTGTTTGTTTCTCGGAACAGCTGGTTCGCTTCGTTTTTAGGCGGTACACCAGCTGTCTCTGTTTCTCATTGGCTTGTATCATCACCCGTGTGTGGATCTACCAGTGACTTTGCTCTCCAGATCTCTCATTCTATTTTTCTCAATAAATATTGTTAACTTGCACTTGACTCCGAAGTTTTTCCTGACAGATGAGCGCGCCACTAATGGAGTCAGCAAGTTTGGAGAGTCTGGAGGTGCAGACCGCCCTTCACCAGCAGGGGGCGGCCATTGATCAACATTCATCATTATTGTCTGCTGCGGCCAGAGATTTCAGTATTTTGTCTGAGCAACTTAAGGAGCTCAGTAATCGCTTGGACCAAGTGACTCCTCACTATGAAGCTCCAGCCACATCCGGAGGAGCCGTTTCGACTGAACAGGAGCCGCACACGGCAACACCTCCCACCTACAACGGCGATCCCAACACCTGTAGATCCTTTTTGCAACCATGCTCTCTGGTCTTTGCGCTCCAACCCCGTCGATTTTCTTCATCCACTTCCAAGGTGGCCTATGTTCTGACGTTACTCACGGGAGGAGCGAGAGACTGGGGTATGGCCGCCTGGGGGGCTAAAGGTCCATTTACTTTTTCATTCGAGGCTCTTGAGGAGGAGATGTTAAAATTGTTTGACCGGTCACTCAAGGGAGACATGGCAGCGGCTGAGTTGGTGAGATTACGGCAACGTAATGACTCTGTTACTGATTTTGCTATCAGATTTAAGACTCTCGCTATTTGCTGCAATTGGAATGACGCGGCATTAAGAGCTCAATTTCTCGAGGGTCTCACACTGGGCATTCAAGACGAGATTGCACTGAGGGAGCCACCCACGTCACTGGAAGCTGCCATCAATCTGGCTCTGAGGGTTGAGTCTCGCCATCGACAGAGAGATCTGCGTCGCACATTTCGCCATCTGATGTCGGAACCAGGGGAGACCGCTTCAGAGACCCCCTCCGAGGAGCCTATGCAGCTGGGCAAGTTTCGTATCTCTGCTGGTGAGAGAAGTCGTCATCTGTAAATTGGCCTCTGCTTATATTGTGGCAAGCCGGGGCATCTGGCGGCTACATGTCCGGTAAAAGCTCACGCCCGCCGATGAACCTGGGAGTCTCGGTGGGCGCATCGTCATTTAAATCTCCCGTAAGCAGCACTACTCTACCTGTTATTATTAACTCTTTCCCGTCACATGAGTTGCTGGATTCCGGTGCGGAGGCGTGTCTTTTGGATGCTGGGTTGGCCAAGTCCTGGGATATCCCATTCATCCCGCTCTCCTCTCCTTTGTCTGCCTGGACATTGAAGGGCCAGCATATGGCTGTGATCACCCACCATACACCCCCTGTGAGTTTGTTTGTTTCTGGCAATCATCGTGAGGAAATAGAGTTTTACATCTTAGAGGATTCTCAATCACCAGTCATATTAGGTCATGACTGGTTATCCAAACATAATCCTCATGTTGATTGGCAGAACAATGTTGTGTTATCTTGAAAGTCTTCGTGTTAAGTTTCTTGTCTTGGTCCTGCTCCTTCTCTTGTCTCTTGTTCTGTCTCGCAGGTTCCGGCTGTCGATCTCTCAGGGGTCCCGGCGGAGTACTCAGATCTGTATCAGGTTTTCAGTAAATCCCGGGCCACTTCTCTGCCTCCTCATCGGTCGTATGATTGCGAGATCAAACTACTTCCCAACACTTCTCCGCCTAAGGGTCGCACATTTTCCCTAGCTAAACCAGAAAGAGAGGCTATGGATAAATACATTAATGACGCTCTTAAAGCCGGTCTCATTCGCCGCTCCTTGTCTCCAGCTGGTGCTGGATTTTTCTTTGTAAAGAAGAAAGACGGGTCCCTTCGTCCGTGCATTGATTATCGAGGGCTGAATGACATTACTGTTAAGAATAAGTACCCCTTGCCATTAATGTCATCAGCATTCGAGTTGTTATAGGGAGCGCGCGTATTTACCAAGCTAGATCTGCGCAACGCTTATCACTTGGTACAAATTTAAGAGGGCGATGAGTGGAAGACAGCCTTTAATACACCCTCAGGACACTGGGAATATTCCGTTCTGCCGTTCGGTCTTTGTAACGCTCCGGCTGTCTTTCAGACAATGGTCAATGAAGTGCTGGGTGACATGATTAACAGATTTGTCTTTGTATCTCGATGACATTCTCATCTTTTCTCCCTCCATGCAGATACACACTCAGCACGTTCGCATGGTTTTACATCGGCTTTTAGAGAATCAACTATTCGTTAAGGTGGAGAAGTGCGAGTTCCACAGGAAGTCGGTTTCGTTTCTGGGTTTTGTTATTGTCGAGGGATAGATTCGTCCTGATCCCGCTAAGGTTAAGACAATTGCCGATTGGCCAGTACCCGACACTCGGAAGGAGCTTCAGCGATTCCTGGGGTTCGCCAATTTTTATCTGCGTTTCATCAGAAATTTTGGTCAGATCGCTAAGCCTCTTACTGCTCTCACTTCACCTAACGTATATTTCCGTTGGAATAGAGAGGCTCAGGAGGCCTTTGTGTTAAAATCCCGGTTCATCTCTGTGCCTGTCCTCTCTATTCCCGATCCGGCTAAACAATTTATAGTGGAAGTGGATGCATCTGATGTCGGGTAGGCGCCGTTTTATCACAGTGATCGTCTATTGATGGGAAAGTACATCCGTGTGCTTTTTTCTCTCACCGGTTAAACCCAGCAGAACGTAATTACGACATAGGGAATCGGGAGCTGTTGGCGGTTAGACTCGCTTTGGGTGAATGGCGTCACTGGTTGGAGGGCAGCTCTGAGCCCTTTCTGGTCTGGACGGATCATAAAAATCTAGAATATATCCGTTCGGCCAGAAGACTAACATCTAGGCAGGCTCGTTGGGCACTCTTCTTTGATCGTTTCAACATCACCCTCTCGTACCGGCCTGGCTCGAAGAATACCAAACCTGATGCTCTCTCCAGTCTGTTCGAGAAATCCGATTGGGAGCGGGCGGAGACCATTCTCCCGGAGGGGAGGGTGGTCGGCGCCCTCGTATGGGGAATCGAGCAGCGGGTGAGAGAGGCCGGTTGGGAGGGGGAAGTTCCGGAGGGGTGTCCAGCGGGTCGCCTATGGGTTCCTGAGCGGTTACGTTCCGATGTCATCCGGTGGGGTCATGAGTCCAAGTTTGTCGGCCATCCAGGTATTCGGAGAACGTTGGCTGCCGTCCGTCAGCGTTTTTGGTGGCCTTCTATGTCCACAGACGTCAGACAGTTTGTACTAGCCTGTTCGGTTTGTGCTCGTAATAAAGCATCTAATTTACCACCCGCTGGTCTGCTTAAATCTTTGCCCGTGCCCTCCCGCCCCTGGTCTCATATAGCCCTTGATTTTGTCACTGGCTTACCGGCATCTAATGGTAACACTGTTGTTCTTACTGTGGTGGATCGTTTTTCGAAGGCGGTTCATTTCATTCCCCTGCCCAAGCTACCTTCTGCAAAAGAGATGGCTCAGGTTTTGATTAGTCACGTCTTTCGGTTACATGGTATTCCGACTGACGTAATGTCAGATAGGGGTCCTCAGTTCATCTCTCGTTTTTGGCAGGAGTTTTGTAGACAAATTGGTGCTACGGCCAGCTTGTCTTCTGGTCATCACCCGCAGACCAATGGGCAATGCGAACGGGCTAATCAGGATCTCGGTAGAACGCTCCGCTGTCTGTCGTCACAATATCCGAATTCCTGGTGCGATCAGCTCCCGTGGGTTGAGTATTCTCATAATTCTCTTCCCGTTACGTCTACCAATTTATCCCCGTTTGAACTTTCCATCGGTTATCAACCTCCCCTGTTTCCATCACAGGAGCCCGAGGCAGCTGTTCCGTCTGCGTTAGCTTTCGTACGCAGGTGCAGACGCACTTGGAGGAGAGCTAAGACGCTGTTATTATCTAATTCCAGATGAACCAAAGCTGCGGCTGATCGTCATCGGCGACCTCCACCCCGTTAAGTTTGTGGTCAAAAGGTATGGCTTTCTACCAAGGATCTGTCTCTCCGTGAGCCTTCTCGTAAGCTGGCTCCGAGATTCATTGGGCCATACAGTATTTCTAAGGTCATTAATCCGGTGACGATAAAGCTTAAGTTACCGCTTTCTCTTGGTCGGGTTCACCCTGTTTTTCATGTATCCAAGGTTAAACCTGTGATGTTTGCTCGCTATGACCCTCCTGTCTCTGCCCCTAATCCCCCCGCCCCTCGTCTAGTGGATGGTGCCCCTGTCTATACTGTTAAGAGGTTACTAGACTCCCGCCGTAGGGGCAGAGGATTTCAGTATTTAGTGGATTGGGAAGGATACGGTCCTGATGAGAGGAGCTGGGTTCCGGCTCGGGATATACTGGATCCTGGATTGATCGAGGACCTCCGTCGGCAACAGGGTGAGTCTCCCGGTCCGTCTGGTGCCGGTTGTGGAGGGGGGGCTACTGTCATGACTGCTGGGTGATCGATGGCTGTGTGTGGGGTATGTGTGTGTGTGTTGTTTACCTGTGGTGCCGGTTCCTCATGTGTTCACTAAACTCCACCCCCTTGTTTCGGTAATTGTTCACCGGTGGTGTCTCGTTTACCTTTTCCTTTATATTGCACGTAGTCTTGTCTTTCGTTGCGCACTCATTTGTTTTGATCACAGTCTTGCTGCTCTGCCTTGTCTTGTCGGACGCTTTCTGTCTCCTCCTCTAGTTACCCCAGGTTTGGATTTCGGCATCCGGAGGCTCGTTTTCGCCCGGACCGCTCGCTTGTGGATTACTGGAATTCGTTGACTGTTTGTTTCTCGGAACAGCTGGTTCGCTTCGTTTTTAGGCGGTACACTAGCTGTCTCTGTTTCTCATCGGTTTGTATCTTCACCCGTGAGTGGATTACACCATTTTTCACCATTGTGGATTACATTGACTCTATGACTGTTTGTTTCTCGGAACAGCTGGTTCGCTTCGTTTTTAGGCGGTACACCAGCTGTCTCGGTTTCTCATCGGCTTGCATCATCACCCGTGAGTGGATCTACCAGTGACTTTGCTCTCCAGATCTCTCATTCTATTTTTCTCAATAAATATTGTTAACTTGCACTTGACTCCGAAGTTTTTCCTGACATTACGTTGATTAAGTTGTATATAGTAATATGATTTAACTATATTCGGCCAGACGGTGCTATGCCCGAACCTCTGTTCATTGTAAGGCTTTGAATTAAGTTGTATATAACATTGTGTGAGGCTATATGGATACGTTTTAATGAGAGTCCGTACACACGAAGCGGCATTGTTAAAATTGCTTTAGTCATGGACCTCTAGTTATTGCATGGTAGATTAATTATTTAACCTTCACTAACTAAGTTGTCGGGTAATCATTTGTATGTGCGCTATCGGAGTGATAAGTCCTAACCGCTGGTCATTATTTCTGCTATAATTAAGTTGTACATTAGTAATATGATTTAACTATATTCAGCTAGATGGTGCTAAGCCCGAACCTCTGGTTATAGTGTGAATTTTGTACTAAGATTGCATGAGGCTATTTTGGGACATTTAGCAAGAGATCGCGGGAGCGGCATTGTTAAATTGTGTTAGTCATAACTTCTAGTATGGTCAAATATGTGTTCGGAATCTGCATAACGGCCGGTGTGGACGGATACGACATGGGTAATCGAATGAATGAGTTCAATATTATTGAGTCAAAGAGAATGATCAAATGTTTAGCTAAATTTAACAATTACCTACAAATTCTTAAAATGTTTCATGAAGGAGTCAGATGAAAAAACGAGGTAATGTAAATTAATTTATATTTGTTTGTGAACAAATCTCTTTAACCAATTTTGTTATGTTGTATAAAGGAAAGCCAGTAACGCGTAAGAATCCTTCTGCCACACCATTGGCTACCGTCGTTGGACCTGTGGGCGGACCCGGAAAGGGACCTTACACTGTGTTTTGCTATATGTTTAGCAAACTTTCTTGACCCCGATGCAGAGAATGAGGAGTTAGAACTTAGGGCTATGGATATACAGGCAGCTGCAGGTCTAACCCCTCAAGACAGTTTGGGTTTTAATCACATTACCAAGTTTGAGAGTGTGCTGGATGAAGATTGTAGTGTTTTACAGGTCAAGTGAAGGCAAGTTAGAGAGGCATAAAACCCATGATGATCCCCATACAAAAACTGTGTTTTTGTACTTGCATGATGGCCATTATTACATGATAACGCGTATTAAGGCATTTGTTGGATCAACGTATGTCTGCGAGTACTGTTACACAGGGTACACAAACAGACAGGGTCACGATTGTAAATATACATGTTCTGTATGTAATAACAGTCAGTGCTACAAACATGCTAAAAAGACAATACACTGTCCAGACTGTTTGAGAATTTGTAAATCGCAATATTGTTTTGATGCTCATAAAAAGCCCTCTGCTGATGCATTTGGGAGATCGCCCTGTGATACCACCAAATACTGCGGTTAATGCGGTAGACGGTACCATGTAGCAGCAAGTAAACCTGACAAGGCACATGAATGTCCCGCAGATTGCTGCTTCTATTGTGGTGAGGATGTAAGTCACGATGGTGAACATGATTGTTTTATACATCCTATATCTGTCGAAGAGGTTAACGACTGTTACATATTTTACGACTTTGAAATCTGTTGTGATAATGGTAAGCATGTTGCTAATTATGTCTGTGCCATGACCTTTAGTGGCGAGAAATTTGAAAGTGCAGGTGAGAGCTGTGTAGAGAACTTCATTCGCAGATTCAGACAGCCAAGATATAAAAACCACACATTTGTGGCTCACAATGGGGCAGGTTTTGATAACTTCTTAGTCCTAGAATATTTCTGCAGGGCGGGTCTCAAGCTTAACATTATCATGCAAGGTTGTAGATCAGTGTTTCTCAAACTTTTTCAGCCCAAGGACCACTTCATCTTCCAATATTTTTCTGAGGACCACCTTACAGAATCTGACTCTAACTCGCCCCCCAAAAAAACAACAAAATAGGAAGGATAAGCTAAATTTAAGTTTAATATGCAACTGTTTTAAGTCAAAAACTAATTTTTTAAACACAAATGCAATGCTATGTTCAGAAATATGAATTTTATTTAATTTGAAAAAGTAAATGTAAAATGAGTTGCAGCTTAACCTCTCGACGCGCACTAGCTCGCGGACGGAAGGACGTCAGTTTTTTTTAATGCTGCTAACAATATATATATAGCCTACTGTGTACAAACAACAATAATAATAACACTACTATACATCGTTTAAAAGGTCTAAGGGTTTAGCGTCAGTGTATGGTGTCCGTTTTGAGATTAAATTGCTCTAGCATCATAAATATAGTATTTTATTACAGAAGTCCAGATAACAACATGCATAATATAAACTGACTCCTTACCTTTGTGCTGGTATAAGGAACGCGAATCGAATCCAGTCTGTTTCAGATGTGTGAATAACCCATAAAAACTCTCCAACAAAGTACATCCAATGACCAGTTTTGTCCACAAATGCGTATAATCCGTGAAATATGGATATATTTTCCATTGTTTACATCAGATTTCAGATGCACGTCTTGTAATAGATTATAATATACAATCTGAGGACTATTTACATCGTAACACTTGTATATGAGAGCACACTCGTGTTCAAAACCAGCGCTCAAACATGATTGTACAAGTAGGCGGGAGTATAATACATAATATCCAAACAGCGCTGTCTCATATCGTGACGTCATCTGACTCGCGCGTTCCTCCAATGACTTCATGGAAAATATTGATAGACAGAACGTGTAGCCAATTAGAACACGAATTCAACGATCTTTGTGTGAAGCTTTATTTCCTGGTGTGGATACGGCATTTTATACGCTTATATAAGGATAAACAATAAAAAGAACGAACGTGTATGCATGTAAACAAAAGACTTTTATTTCGTGGCTGACTGGCACTTAGAAAAGGCACTAGTCTTACAAAAACTCTTGCAAGAACCTCATTTTTGGGTCTATTGACTTCAAACGTGAAATATAACTTCTTTAGACTTGTGGCTTTGGCCTCATTGCATTTATAGGTTTCACACATAGATTTATGATTAAGATTTTTAGTGTTAAAAAAGATGTTATGCAAAAAAATGTTTATTACAATGTACTTCAGCCTCTCTAACTTTTTTTATTTTTTATCTTAAAATAATTTTGAAACATGGAAAACGAAGCTCAAAGTGTCTTCTATCTAATGATACCACAGTTATGCTTATACTATAAATGGTTTAGTAAAAACAGCCCTTTTAGTGAAAGTAGGTATTTTCATGGTTTCGGGCCAGAATGGGGGTGCTTTTCAAGAGGTTAATATGAACAACAAACTGCACGTGAAAAAAAACTGCAATTAAACATACTGTAACAGCCTAGGTCCCACTTAATGTCATTCCAAAGAGCCATTAATTTAAAACTGAGGTGGTGGGTATGTGAAGTTTATGGTTGTATCTATGGTAACAATATAATTCTGAAAAAAAATTCCCCTTAATGTCCAAAATCACTGTAATTACAGGGATTTTACACATGAAACAAAAACTAGTACATTACAAAACTAATAGATCTGTGGATTTTAGCTGCTTTCAGTTTATGCTTGGCATTAAGCTTTATTCTACATTTAAATAGGTAAATAAGATCCATATCACACTCATTGAGAATTTAACTCATTTACTCACTTCAGTGCACATATCAAAAAAGTTTATAACATGGAACATAACATTGTTTTATGCAGTTTTTTGTCAAAGCTAATTATTACAGTAGCCCTATTTCAACAACAACAGCCATCTTAATAATTGGCAAACATTAGGCTAGCTTCTAATAAGACAGAATATGTTTTTAGATTTCGCAAGAGCAGTGAAATCAGGTGTATGTTTGTCAGCACGATACGCATACAGTGGTGCAAATGAACTGTTACTCGTTTAAATTGCATTATTGTGTGAGAACGATGCTTTGAATTTTGGAAAAACGGCAGTTTCATTTATTAAGACATGTAACGTAAATGTCATTGTTGATAAGCAAGTCATAATTGAGCAGACTTATCAGACAACAATTGTCAGAAAAGGCAGTGTTTTAAAGCTGGAAATACAACAAATAAAGTTAAAACAGCCATAGAGTCCGGTCTCTTAACTCACCACAGTCAGCTATCGCGTCTTGAGACGCGGGCGCGAGCGGGGGAGGCGATCGCGTTGAACTTGTGGACCAAAGCGCGAATATAAACACGTGACACAGCTGCTCGCACCAGTCACTTGACTCGCGCTCTGCAGCTCATGCTGTATGAAACAGACGCACGCGCATCAACTCGTAACTGTAGGGCCCGTTGTCTAACTTATTAAATTTATTTTAGAGATGTCTTTTTTACAGACTACATAAAGGGATGGATCAAATTACCTTGGGGGCCGGGTCTGACCCGCAGACGGCCAATTGAATAGCCCTGGTATAAACACTTGCCACAATTTAGGTCATCTTTTGGCGGACCACTGGGGGGGTTTGGCGGACCACTAGTGGTCCGCGGACCACACTTTGAGAATTACTGTTGTAGATTGACCTTCATGTATGACGAGACTTACAAACAACGATTCATTGACTTGTTCAGTTTTATGCCTATGAGAAGAAAATATGATATACCATGTGTCAAAATTTTTTATTTATGACCTTGATTTACGACCTAACACCTAGGTGTGAAATTTGTCACCTTATGAGTTGTTTGCTTCCTGTAATAAAATTTTATGGCGGCAATTGATGTTTATACTCAGGAAATTACTCAGGAAATGATGTTTATCCAGGTGTCCTATAGTCTCTGTTGTTTCACGCCTCCCCTCTCATACGTGTTTGAAGAAATCAGAAGTTAGTAAAAAGACAAGTTAGAATTTTGTTTGTCAGAATGTTTTGGTTTTAAGCATAATGTCTGTGAATAAATTAATACACATGATAAAGAAATAAGAAGACATGATGAAGAACCAATGTCAAATAAAATAAATTGTAATAGTACTTAGGTAGGTTTTTTAAAAAAAGTACCGGTTAGGAGGTCAATTGAATAAGCTGTTGTCTTCCTGTCTTGAAAGTTGTAATGTAAATCTTTCCTTCCAAGCCCGTCATCGTCGTCTATCCGGGTCACACTCCAAGACCTCTGATACGTCGGTACAGTTCAATAGAATAAAAGTTTAGGATCTCGGTTAGGTGTTAAGACATTTTCCCTGCAGACATGTAGTCTCTGTCCCTGCATGATGTCTAAATATTACTTCCTAACAGTCTGTACCATCTTCAGCCTGTATGGAAGCAAGGCGCTAGGTCGTTAGATCAGTGTTTCAGAACAATGCTAGGGCGTGTAGACTTAGTGGCTACACATACCAAACGGCCCTTTGCTTGATATTTAAATACAACCAATACAATCGTCTTCGTCCTGTATGGGTACCGAGGAGTTGGATCGTTAGATCAATGTTTCAGAACAACACTAGGGCGTGTAGACTTAGTGGCTACACATACCAAACGGCCCTTGCTTGATATTTAAATACAACCAATACAGTCGTCTTCATCCTGTATGGGTACAAAGTAGTTGGATCGTTAGATCAACGTTTCAGAACAATGCTAGGTCCTGCAGACTTAATGACTGCACATACTAAACGGTCCTTGCTTGATATTTTAATCATCGCTTTCATAAACACCCACACACACACACACCATTTTCTTGGGGAAAACAGATCTTTTGATTTGTAGTGTTTAAATGTAATTTAATTAAAAAGTAGATTTAAGTATAGCATTGCTTATTCTTTTGTGCTTTAGATGTCTACACAAATAAAATTGTATACATATCGCTATAAGTATGCGTGGGTGAAATGTTATGTCATTTGTCTTATACTGTTTAAAATGTTAATATATTAAATGTATGATTTAAAATAAAATTATTCTTTTAACAGTGATGAGTAATTATACTTTTAACTACAGGCTTGTCTAGTTCATTCATTTTCCCATCGGTTTTCATGAAGATATGTTCTTTACATTATAAATGTATAAGTATTTATAATTTACTAGAGAAGCTTATATTTATAGTTGATAACCTTATTTGTAAAAGGTTTAAAAAAATAAAATAGGGTGGGTTTTGTGCCATGCAAATATGTGGGGTACGGCCTCCTGAGTCTGGTAAGCCCCGCCTCCGTAGTTCAAAAGGCCGGATTCTCATTTGGACCCTTACAGCAGTAACTGATTTTCGCGAGGACCTCTCTTTTCTCTCGGTTATATTAAAGCGGCCTTGTTTTATTTTTTCAAACAATCAGGATTCGCCGGTAAGTTATTTAGCTTTATATGTTTATTTATCAAGTTTGATTTACCAAGTTATCTTCATTTGTAAAAACAGTCTTATTTTATTTTAACATTTAACAGGCTTTTAAATGTATATGTATACGATGCAGGAATTTTTAAAACGCTGCCCACCTACCAACATTTTGACCAGATCGACCAACTTTGTAAGTGTTTTAAGTATATTTTCAAGGAATTTCCTGAATGATTATATAAATACATTTAAATATTATATATGTATATTTTATTCTACACATTTTATTCCAAATTAGTGAATTCTACTTTGATAAATGTTGAAGAGCAAAGCGAAACTAGGAACTGCGATCTACAAGGTAATACTGTTTATTTTAATTATACATTCAGATTTTTTTTTTTCTGAAAATGTAATACTTACATTTTACACTTTTATACCAATAGTAAATGCCCCAGCAATAAATGAGGGTTCTCAAGGCGTTAATGAGGGCTGCAAACTGCAAGGTAACTATATTATGTGATCTTTACTTCTCTTTAATCCGTATTATTGAATGCTACATGTGTATTAATTATTTTTGAAAAAAAAAAACCTTTTCTTTCGGTTTTATATATGTAGATGCTGCATTACTAGTTACACAGCCAGGGTTCGTAACACAGAATACCTCTACAAAATCTTCAAGACTTAGTCTTATGCTTTGTGTACACCTAAAGACTTTGAAAAGATTTAGAAAAGACTTTATAAGATTATCAGCTCACATCTAAAGACTTGGGTTCACAGTTTTTAGTCTCAGACTAAAGATTTTACAAACACTGAATCTTGTAGTGACACTATTTACAGGACTACAACAAGATTATTTTAGCTTTTTATCATCATGCTCAGCAGTGATTTAACAAAAATGTATGCACATGTCCATTGTGCTTTCACACCAGCTGCGTTTTCAGCGCATACTGTGCAGTTTACAGTTTTTCTCAGTCGCTTTGGTACAATTCTCAGATCAGAATTGAAATTCTCAAAAGTACTTGTTCATTTCTCACATCATTGTGTCACTTGTGCACATCAAAAAAGCAGTTTCTTATTTCTTTGAACAAGTTGCAAATGCTTTGGTACATCCATGCAAATGATTATGTACAATTCTCTGCTTTTTCCTACATTATCGATTGCTTATGTCATGTTGATCAAAATGTATTATAATGGGTCTCTGTTGAATAGTCTTACCCCCCGCAACATTTAGGCATCAGTTCATAGTATAAGTCTTTACATGCAAAATTATTGAACAAGTTCTCATAATACAGTTCTCAAAATTGTGCCGGTCAAACATATTTTTTATAAATTTCTATTAGAAGTTTTTTCTAAATCTGCCCTGAATTGGTAAATTGCTCCCAGGTGAATCTTGACTTTCTCTAACAGACAGAAACGTCCCCAGCAAGCAAAAACTGAGATGTTGAAATGACGCCTAATTATAGATCCAATATAGTCCAGCTATGAGTAACCCACTTCTACCCTAAATAACCTTGAATTTGGTTACATGCCATTTTTGCCCAAATAACTTGAAGATGTCTGATATTCCAACAGGTGTTCAAGGTGTTTGCTTTCAATTCTTTTACATGATCTAAAAGTATTTGTATTGTCTATTTTTTGGCTATGGTTAGATGTCTATTAGACTTTCACTGTCAGCCCAAATTTAGCCTTGTTAGCCAAACATGCTTGCTGGGTCAAGAGGTATAGGAAGGACTTCAGTGTAAGACAGCACTGCATGTACAGTTTTCCCTAAAGATATTGTTCAATGTTCACATTTCTACTTTTTTTCTTTGGGCTATGCAGTGCTTTTCCTTTCTGTATGGCAATGACATGGTTTGTCAATGAATTACAGTACAAACAGTAAAAGCGTAAATGTAAATTTTGTTTAGTCTCTTGCAATCAAACTCCCACATAACTTACACTAAGGTGTAAATTACAATTTACAATACTTGTCGTCAAAACTTTAGCGATAGTTTACATCAGGAAATCACTTCAGAGTAAACTGTTATATTGACAACGTGACTAAACAATTTGACTGTCTTATCCATGCACAATGACACATTGACTTGTCATTCTGATGGCAATGACATGTTCATTGACACAGATATTGAATTTTGAGTAAGAGACTGGCTTTTGCAGGTTATCCATGGTGTTTTGCTACTTGTCCGAATTGTTTTGAGAAATGCACTTACTGTTTTGCAAATTGTGACTATGATTGGAGAAATGTACCAAAGCGACTGAGAAAAACTGTAATAACAGTATAAAAATCTCAAGTTCACATTACTTTATTTTATATGCATTAATGAGCAAAACCTCTTCAAGACGGTTTTTGACGGTCAGTGTAATTTATATAACTGTGATTTGTTTAATCCACATTGTTTTCGTGCTGTTCTGGTTCGTGTAATGACAGATATAGACACAATACACAATTATAGACATAAAAAGCCCTTGGCACATTATTAAATCTGTTTCTCTTACGTTTTAAGATAAAATAAAAAAAATCACTCAGTGATTGACAGCATGAAGCAGTCGATCGTGTTTCCCATCAACAGTTGAAGCATAAGATTTAGATTTATAGATGTACGTTATCTGTTTCTCTGAACAGTATTAAGCTATATGAGGACTCATTTGCTGGGCAGAGAGTGAATGACAGCGCAGTCTTCTGGTGTTTTTAAATATTTCATTGCTTTCTTTTACATTGCTCAAAGTCATGACTGTTTGAAACACACATTTATGACATTTATTCGGTCATGTATGACCGCACGCGTGCGGTGTACGTGCTTGTGCTTTAACTTGTTAACATTGGCGCCGAAAAAAACACGCGCCGCTTACGCGTTGCTCACGCTTGCGGTGTGAAGAATGTAAGCACATACCAGAAAACATTAGCACGTTATGCCATTCAATAGAGTGGTAGAGTTAGCATGTTAACACATACAGGCAATATCGCTCCACTTTTTTTCTTTTTCCACTCTGTCGTGGTATGAATGGCAGTTTACATCAAAAAGACACGGCTGCTCTGCCCACCGCTCATCAATGCGCTCCTCTTTATCCACGGTCCATTTTCGCCTACTTCGCGCTCGTTGTGTTTCCACGTCCGTCGACATGTTTCTTTGTTGTGACTGATGGCTTCCTGTTTCCGGAGAACGAGTTTATTGGTTGTTGATTGTTTTACGTCATGAGACTACGCTGGGACTTGCGATAATATCAAACATGTTTGATATGAAAGACTAAAGAAAGACTGGCATAAATCGGGTCGCTGACTGCAGATTATCACCTCACAGTTAACGATCGAGACTACGGGAGTGCGCCGAGACTCCAGTTAGATTCCTAAAGACTGCCGGTCTTTAGTCTGGGACTGTGAAAATCCTTTGGTGTACACTAGGCATTAGTCGGAAACGAAAGCAGTCCCGTTCTATTACCCATGATAAAAGGGCATGCCCTGACAATGCACTAGTCTCTGATGTGCAACCTCGGGATACCACCACAGATTTCATTAAAACAGTTGGTAAGTGTGATTATGTAGCTAAATATTCGATGTTTAAATACTGTTGTGTTGTAGTATACTAATCTTACTGTTTTTAAACAGATTTCTATACAGAAAACCTGTTAGGAGCTGGAGATGTCACAAATTCCTGGTCTGCAGGGTTGGCAAGTGTCTCAGAAGCTAACGGTGATGCGATAGTGCCGGTAGCTACTACCGTACTGACATCTTCTTTGGACTCGCAGACATCTGCGGTGGTTAATCTGCCACGTGTGGTTGGAGCCCGTGTTGAGGATGAATCTTCTGTGATTTTTGAAACATCTCTACCTGCAAATCAGGAACATTTCAACAATGAGTTGTTGCTGGAATTGACAGCGCAAATGAGAAGACTGACTGAAGGCATCGCAGCCATAAATTCAAGGTGTACAGCTCAAGAGGCATTGCTGAGAAGACTGGCTGAAGACATCGCTGCCATAATTTCAAGGTGTACAGCTCAAGAGGCATTGCTGAGAAGACAGACTGAAGGCATCCGGCCATAATTTCATGGTCTAAAAATCAAGAGGTATTGACCAGACTTTTATTTGAAACTCTCCAGAAGAATTCTGAAGAACAAAACTTGGTGAACAGAATGCTGCTTGATCGATTGGCGAACATTGAAAAAGTCCAGAGAAACGAATTCGACCTACAGGGAGGTACGGTAATTCTACTTCAACAAGTTAAAGATGCTGTTTCACACAATAATGGTTTATAGTTGAAATAAGTGTCGTTGTTGCTGGGTTTTTTCTACCATTTTGCGGTGCTGTTTTTAAATGTGTTTTTTAAAATATGTTTTGGTTATTTTGTAGCCTGGGTGCCAGCCGATCTTAGCCCCGCCCACCACGATTTGAAATACGGGGAAGATCGGTCTGGGGATTCACCGTTGAGGAGCTACTATGAGAATATCAAAACAGGCCGACGAATCAAATTGTGAGGGAGGGCTTTATACGATGATTGACAAATAAACGACAGTAACGTAATGAACCACGTCACCAAAGAGCGCGTGTGTTGAATGGCTGCCGCTGTAGAGTTCAGATGTGTGGATTCTGACATTGAGTCTGTTCTAAAAGATATCGACAGAGCATTGATTTTAAAAGAGGAACAGAGAAACGCGAGCAGGGCATTTGTTGATGTTTTTGCCGTCCTTATGGGATTCGGCAAAGGTTGGTCGCAACTGAAATGGGCAACCTTATCATGGCGAGGCAACTATGCGTGCACGACGAGATGGATATAATTAGCGGTCGTTGCCAGCTTCTTTTTGGAAGCCCGGAATCGTGGTTGTCTAATAAGTGGAGGGACATGCTAGGCTCCAATATTTTCAAGCCAACGTAGGGTATCGTCGTGGATGAAGTTCACCTAACGTACAAATGGTAAGAGATAGTCATACTCTATGACTTAGTAAATACTTCATGTTGTGATATAAACGAAATGTTGTAAACATAGTAGGTGTTGATGTACATTCGCTAACTCAGACTTAGTATAATCACAATGTTAGTGTCGTAGCGAAATAACTAGCAGTTCGGTCAGGCTGCAAAGACGTAATTTCAACATACACTCCGTTGCTCTGATTGGTCGTAGGTCTATCCAATTGAGTGCAGAGGCATTTTTCGGTTGAGACACGCCTCATAATTATAGCTCAATGGAGCGGTATCAGACTCAAATTCTGACTAGAATTGAGTATGACAACGTCAGGCTAGTTATTTTGGTGATGCTGGGTTTTTCTACTATTTTGCAATGCTGTTTTAAATGTGTTTTTTTTATTTTTGGTGATGCTGGTTTATAGTTGAAATACTTGTTATTGCTGGGTTTTTCTGCTATTTTGTGATACTGGTTTAAATGTGTGTTTTTTTTTTGGATTGCTAGTTTTATTATGGTTAAGAGAAATTTAAGTGTTTTATCTTTTTGTTTGGCTATATCAGCATTGGCTAACGTTAATTTGAAATGCTATTTTGGGCATAGTCAGAGAAAATATCTGTGTAATCCTGGAAAAGTTCTAAATATTTTTGAAAATGGCTGGTAAAAGAGTGCGTTCAGATGATGATTTACATAGCTGTCAAGAAATACCTACTGTAAGGGCTAGGCATGAGCCTGAGACTGAAATGATTGCGACCGCACAAAACCAATTACTTGAAAGGGTAAACGAAATGATTCGGTCATATCAACATCAGGTTTTAGAACCTGTGCCTGCGAGGGTAGACCAAACATACGACCAAATACGTGAAAGGCAAAATGAAATGATTCGGTCATATGAACAAAGATTTGAAACAAATTTGTCACAAACAGGTTATGGCGTAGTAAATCCTACCGATAATTCTAATACGACAGACACCCTTACGGGTTTAAGTCAGAGTGACGTGGACACGCTAGTGCGTGATGGAGGGACAGTAGGTGATTACACAATAGTTTAATGGTCTAGAAATCCACAGAAATCTAAATTTGCGCGAGATCATAACCACAGATTTGGCTGCGTACACTATATTTGTCCAAAATACTCTGTCGGAAATGGTTTCATTTTCCAGACAGATGGGGGGTGAAGGTTCGTACACAATATCAGTCTAAAAGGTCCCAGTCTCAAATCTGACGTTAACACTATACTGTGTCCCGGTAACGACTATGATGAAAATCGTTTTGTCGAACAGTTTGAATCGGTTGCACAAAGTAGTGAACAGGTATTGGCGGATGACAGTTTGCAACAGCATGTATCAATAGCAAGAAGTATGAATGGAGGGGCTCTTAGGAAGATTACAGATATAGCCCATGATGAAGTGATTAAGAAAAAAAGGATGTATTTGTTCTCACCTACCAACTTTACAAACAAGCTGTGTTTTGCAAAATGTTTAGCATCCTTCTTGAACCCCATGCAGAGTATGAGGAGTTAGAACGTATGGCTGTGGATATACAGACTGCTGCAGGTCTAACCCCTCAAGACTGTGTGGGTTTTAATCACATTACAAAGTTTGAGAGTGTGATGGATGTGAAGATTGTGGTGTTTTACAGGTCAAGTGAGGGTGTGTTCGAGCATCATAAGACACATGATGAGCCCCATAAAAAGACAGTGTTTTTGTACTTGCATGATGCCCATTATCACTTGATAACTCGTATTAAGGCATTTGTTGGATCCCCGTACGTCTGCCAGTATTGTTGCAAAGGGTACACAAACAGACAGGGTCACGATTGCAAATATACATGTTCTGTATGTAATTACAGTCGGTGTTACCAACATGCTAAAAAGACAAAACACTGTCCAGACTGTTTGAGAATTTGTAAATCGCAATATTGCTTTGATGTCCATAAAAAACCCTCTGCTGATGCATTTGGGAGATCGCCCTGTGATATCACCAAATACTGCGTTAAATGCGGTAGACGGTACCATGTGGCAGCAAGTAAACCTGACCAGGCACATGAATGTCCCGCAGATTGCTGCTACTATTGCGGTGAGGATGTAAGTCACGATGGTGAACATGAATGTTTCATACATCCTATATCTGTTGAAGAGGTTGAGGATTGCTACATATTTTATGACTTTGAAACCCGTTGTGATAATGGTAAACATGTTGCTAATCATGTCTGTGCCATGACCTTTAGCGGTGAGAAATTTGAAAGTGCAGGTGAAGGGTGTGTAGAGAACTTCATTCGCAGATTCAGACAGCCAAGATATAAAAACCACACATTTGTGGCTCACAATGGGGCAGGTTTTGATAACTTCTTAGTCCTAGAGTATTTCTGCAGGGCGGGTCTCAAACTTAACATTATCATGCAAGGCTGTAGATTGACCTTCATGTACGATGAGACTTACAAACGATGATTCATTGACTCGTTCAGTTTTATGCCTATGGCATTGTCAAAGACACCTGCGGCCTTTAATTTGACCACTACAGAGAAGGGTTACTTCCCCAATCTCTTGAATACATTGCAGAATCAAAACTATGTAGGCCCAAACTCTACAAAAAACTACAAAAAACTACTACGGCTATGCCACAATGACTGATAGTGCCAGGCTAAAGTTTGATCAATGGTATGACACACTTGAAGGGAAGGTCTTTGACTTCAGAAAAAAGATTGGATTGTACTGTATGAATGATGTCGTCTTACTTCGGGATGCATGTATTAAGTACAGGAAAGAGTTAATTGCATGTACAGAGATAGACCTCTTCAGATTTACGACTTTAGCATCATGTTGTATGGGTGTGTTCAAAACTCACTTTCTAAAACCTGATACTATAGCTCTGACCCATAACAATGCATACATACATCAGCACAAGACATTCTCGAATGCTTCGATTGAGTGGCTTGAATATGTGAAAAAGACACGTGATGTCGACATGCATCATGCTCTGAATCACAGTGAGATGAAATTTGGTAATTTCTTCCTCGATGGATTTTATGTCCAAAGCGATGGTGTGCAGAAAGGGTTAGAATATTCTGGGTGCCACTTCCATGGCTGTAAGTCTTGTTTTAAACCTGACAGCATAAACGAGAAGTCCAAAATACCATATGGAGCCCTCTATCGTGCGTTTATCGACAGAAATTAGATTTTGAAAAAATCCTACAATATTGACCTGGAGGTGATGTGGGAGTGTCAGTGTCGAAAGCTTAAACAGACCGACCCGGATGTGATGAGTTTTATGTCTACATATTCTGCACCAGAAAGACTGAAACCACGTGATGCTCTGTTTGGTGGCCGTACAAATGCTTACAAGCTGTACCACAAAGCTGCAGAGGGGGAGAGAATTAGCTATGTTGATTTCACAAGTCTATATCCTTTTGTGCAGTCTCGAAGGCCCTACCCCCTTGGCCATCCTGAAATAATCAAGGACTTTCAAGACCTTGAAAATTATTTCGGGCTTGTTACGGCTACAGTCCTTCCTCCCAGAAAGTTGCTCCATCCTGTGTTACCATACAGGAGTTGTGGTAAGCTGATGTTTCCTTTATGTCGTACCTGTGTGGATGAGCAATGCAAAATCATACCTTGTACACACACAGATGAGGAAAGAGCCATTTCTGGGACATGGGTTAGCCTTGAATTGTTAAAGGCCATTGAAAAGGGCTATGTAGTCGTGAAAATTGATAAGGTGTGGCATTTTCCTCAAACGTCTGACAAACTGTTTTGTGGCTATGTGAAAACATTTTTACAGTTTAAACAGCAGGCCTCCGGTTATCCGTCACATGTAATCACAAAGGCAGATAAACAGGCATACATTGATGACTATTTCCAGAATGAGGATATTCAGCTCGATCCTGAAAAGATCTGCAATAACCCCGCCCGTCGCTCGATCAACAAATTGTTGCTTAATTCGTTGTGGAGGAGATTCTCTCTCAGAGAGAACATGCCTAATTGCAAGGTTTTGAAAAAAGCTCAAGATTTTTCTCAGTACATCTTTGGATGTCATTACGAAGTAACATTTTTTCAGGTTTGTGTCTTACACAATTGCCTTGGTGCTATACAAACATGCAGAGGGGTCCTCGTATGAGACCCGAGATGTTAATGTGTTTATCGGTGCATTTACGACGGCACATGCGCGGTTGGAGTTGTACAATCTTATGGACAGGTTGGGCGATAGACTCTTGTATGGGGACACAGATAGTGTTATATATGTGTCAAGAGATGGAGATTGGGAACCTCCATTGGGTCCTTATTAAGGGGATCTCACTAATGAACTTGATTCTGACGATACCATTACAGAGTTTTGTTCCGCAGGTCCTAAAACATATGGTTACCGGATTGCAAAACAACACGTATGTCTCAAAAATAAGGGCGTAATGATGTCCGCAGAGAATTCTAAAGTTATCACTCTACAGTCTTTAATAGGCCTTGTTGACGATTTTGTAGCATCATCTGAAAGCACTCAGCACCTCCTGGCCCACACTGACACCATTGTCAGAAAAAAAAAAATTCACACTGAAAAACAAGTCAGTTGTTAAGTACCGTTTCGTTTATAACAAAAGAATCTTGATGAAGGATTAAACGACACGACCCTTTGGCTATTAACATGTCTTATGGTTATCGGGGTATGCAAGGTACAGAGGGGTTTGATTTCAGAATTCAACATCCTTTCTCCATGGTAATTTCAGGGCCGTCATTCTCTGGAAAGACGTTCTTTGTTAAAATGCTGTTACAAAACGCAGAGAAAATTGTTTCTAAAAATATTGAAAATATTGTGTTAATTTATGATTGTTGGCAGCCAATGTATGATGATTTGATGAAAATGTTTGACATTAAATTTATTGAAGGAATTCCACAGAATCTAAATGACGACTCTTTGTTTCCACCCAACAAAATACATTTTTTAATTTTAGACGATGTTATGAAAGATGCCAGTGGTAATTCTGAAGTTGAAAGAGTGTTTACAAATTATGTACATCACAAAAATTTAAGTGCATTGTATATTGTTCAGAACTTGTTTTGTCAAGGTAAATCCAGCAGGACCATCAGCTTTAACACCAATTATATGGTTCTGTTTAAAACCCCCCGAGATAATACCCAAATTAACGTGCTAGCCAGACAGATGTACCCTCGAAATGCTAAATTTTTCATGGAATATTATGAAGATGCTACCAGCAAGCCCTTCGGCTACCTACTGATCGACTTTAAAGCTAAAACTCCAGAGCAATATCGTCTCAGAACAGATTTGCTCTCACAAAATCCTGTTGTATACATTCAGAAAAAGAAGCACTGAATTTATCGAATATTTGAGAATGTCTGCTAGACTTTTAAGAAACCTATCTCTTTTAAAGCTATAATTAAAGGCTACACCTCGACAAAGACGTGTTATTTTAGAGGTTGCTACGGATGAGTTCATTGTTACATTGTGCAAAGTAGCTCTAAATGTTCTTCATGGCAATATACCTCTCACCCCACTACAATATCGGAAACTGAAGAGAAGAAGTAGTGAAATCAAAATTGTTGCAGATAAGAAGGTCGGAGTTGGTAAAAAAAGAAGGTTAATCAGTCAACAAGGAGGTTTTCTGTTACCTCTTTTAAGTGTTGCAATACCGTTCATAACCAGTTTGATCACCTCTAAATAAGTATCTGCTGATGGAGTATGCTGAGAAAATGTTTTTAGTACCGCAGCACCAGCTGGATAAGTTGAAAACTGGTACCCCTCGTGAATCTATTAAACATACCGTGGAAAATGACTTGGACATGACCATAAGAAATATTCTCTACAGGTCTGATCTGGACACATATGAAAAAGCTAAGATGTATACAGGTGTTTTGCAGAGATTTTTAAACCTTTCTAGACAAGCGGACAGGGAGACCAACACATTAACATTAACTCTTCCACAGCCTGATCACATTGAAAATGAAAACCCTGTTGTGAAGGGTCCTGTGAATCCGCCGGATACTTTGTCTAATGTTGCTGATGACATTTTAAAGAATGTTCCACAGAGAAGTGTTAAAAATGCTCGATACATTTTGGATAAATTGTCTAAAATTAAGGATATCACATCATGGACTGATTCGGGAGAGTTTGTGTTTAAAGGTAGATTGATTCCTGGATCACACATGCTCGATTTAGTTAAAAGCATCACAGCCCCACAAAAGGTCGCTGATGAACGGAGACCTATTGGATGGAATGAGTTTCTGGAGGCATTTGCTATTTTTAAATATACCATTCTCTACTGTGCCGAACCACTATGTCAGACATGTAATTAACACCTTCAAAAACAAATCGACTTCAGTTACTACAAACTCATCTAAGAAGAGTAATAAAAGAAAAAAGGTACATCAGGGTAGACCTTCAGAAAAATCTAATTATTCAGAAGGTCATGTATTTAAATCCCCTGTTTTTGACAGAGGTCAATGGCTACATTTTTAAGAACACTGAGAATGTTTATTGTTGTTATCTGTATTGTTGAATGTCATAAATAAAGACTGAAAAAAAATGTAATACTTGTCATTGGTTGTTGTTTTTTAAAATCAGGCATAAACATCTCACCTGTTTGTACACACTGAATACATTTGAAAACATTTTCATTACAATTAGATTGTTTTAATCTTTTCACAAAAGTTGACACTTTATCATTTTTAATTAAATCATCACTATACATTTTCAGCACAATCATATTCAAACCCCTTTGTCATATGGTAAAGAAAAAAGACACAATTCTGTCCGCATGTGTCTAATGTAAAATCCTGTACCTGCACATTCGAATGTTGTATCTCCTTAGAATTGAGTTTTAAAAAGTTTTTTGATAATTGATGGAAAACCGTGGTAATCTGGTTTATTGCCAAAACTGTCAAAGAAACAGTCTAAACCCTCCTCATTTATGTAGATGGCTAACCAATGTTGACCAGGAAGTCCGGAAGGATGTGTGTTCAATATAACCATTGATGGTAATTTTTTTAAAGGCTCTTTCGGTAGATAATCACAAGGTAGTACTCCGAAGAAATTAATGTTGGAGGAAATCCTGTCCATAACAGCCGTAAGCTGTACAGTGTTCATTTTGCCTACTAATAGTAGTCAACCAGGATCTGCCGACGATTTTATATTTCTATAACACTATCAAAAGTAGCATATAAAATAAAAATTAACTTTCCCGGGGAGTGGCTGTCTAGAACTTCCAATCTAATATTACCACTCTTAACTCTTTCACCGCCAGCGTTTTAAAAAAAAGTTGCCAGCCAGCGCCAGCGTTTTTCATGATTTTCACCAAAGTTTAATGCCTTCCAGAAAATGTTCTTCTTTAAATAAATAAAAATACAATACACCAAATGAAAGAACAGACCCTCTGCTTTCAAACAAAAAAAAACGTTTCATCCTACCTTTAGTGGTTCTTTTGCAATCAGCTTTTGAATATGGATAGGTTTTTGCAAAAACACAATATTTTGAGCAAAGAGCAAAAATAATTCAATTTTTGTGACTGACTTTTCATAGAGATCTTATCCAGAGCGATCTTTAAAACAGACACGGACATGCAGCAGCTTGCCATAGGGCAATACTTCCGGTTTTAAAAAGTTGCGGAAGGGCGCCACCTGGTGGATAATAGCGGTATTGCGGAAAGACGGAAAATCTCGTCATTGGCGGGGAAGCGTTTTCTCTTAATTGACGAGATATCTCGTCAATGGCGGGGAAAGAGTTAATAAGCGAAATGTGCTGTCCACATTCATCATCTGGAGTTAGATTGAATGCGTAGAGTGTATAGCCGTGCAGGAATTCTTCTCTATCAATAGATAGTCCCTGATTTTTAAGATGTCTTCCAGAGGCCTGGGCTAATTGGTAAAATTCTCTCACTGCAGAACCGCTTCCAAAGGCTTTGATGGATGCTGGACTCCGTCGACATAGATGGATAAAAATTCAAGGTCATAATTTTTAAATGCAAAGGGGTTTTTATCATACAATCCCACAAAGGCGTCATTATCGACCATTGCTACTACGATAGATTTTGGTAGAGTTCCTAAGAACAAGTTTTCTTCATTGCAGACACGCGATCCTGGAGGTACTAAGAAATTCTTTAGATATAGGCCCTGTCCCAAATGGCGCACTTTATGTGGACTTTCGGTCTCGTGGCCTTAAATTGCGCGTTCTCGCTTAGTCTACGAGTCCGTAGGGTGTCCCATCTGTCATTTTTACGCTTTGAAGTGTGCTCATCAGTGCCTCCTTTGCCCCCTTGATGCGGTCTTCAGCGAAGCCCGCACTGCAGCAGGCTTCGCGCACTTTACCAACCCAGAAGTCCTTGCGAAAGGGCAATCAGATGACGGAAGGGAGGAGTTCATACCGACCGGCAACTTCTCTACCTATTTCCGATGTGATGCTCGAGTCTGTCCCAAAATACGACTCCGGTGCACCCCAGTGGACTCGCATCAAGGGTCCCTAAAATCTGGACTACGTGATGTCATCAAAGTGTGGACTCTGAGGAGGACCACAAGTCCGGGGTGTGCCATTTGGGACAGGGCCATACTCTGTCGATTGGGTATTTGGCGGTGGTTGAAAGCAGTGCTTGCGCATGTCCCAATCTTACAGTGATACTGTCACTTTTTTCACAAATAAAGATGCAGACAGGATGTTTAGTTTGTAGGCCGTAGCGTTGCTTCTCAAACAAAAAATCTTTTCCTCTGGTCATACAAACTTTAATATCCACTCCATTAAGCATCAGTTTCTCTTGAAAGAAAATATAGCTGTGAACAGGTGAGAGAAGCTCGACTACATTACTGGCATTGGTAAAGGTGGCCCTCTTTGTCAACCCTCGATTTTCCCTCGCAGGATCCGTTACATCCATATGCCCAGCTGTATCCTTGTAGAACAGCACAGCGCTGAAGAGTGTTTCAAGGGCATCTTTTCCATAATTGGTAAGACATTCTATTATGCAGCGATAAGGGTATGTACTAGAACTTTGTGATATAAGACGATCCCCCAGCGACACATCCACCTGCCCAAAAATCGTACAGCTTGGATAGTTTATAAGTCCCACAGGGGCTCCATCTTCAATATCTGTGCCATCTGGATTTGTGATTTTGAGTCGTAGAAATAACAATGTATTGTTTAGATCCACATAATCCTCCCCCATTCCGGCAATAAAAAATTCCAGAGGTGTAGAGTCTGAAATCGCTGATAATGGAGGTATTTCTATTTATGTATTTTTCTTAATAGCCATTTGAGTCAGCGGCAGAGATGCTCACAAGTCTCTGAGCTCGAGTCCGAGTCAAGTCTGAAGTCTTTGAGCTCGAGTCCAAGTCAAGTCTGAAGTCTCTGGGCTCGAGTCCAAGTCAAGTCTCTGGGCTCGAGTCCAAGTCAAGTCTCTGGGCTCGAGTCCAAGTCAAGTCTCAAGTCTCGTTGTAACAAGTAAAACTCTAAAAACAAATAAAGAAATTATAAACATTTATAAAAAGAACAAAGTTGCACATTAAGTAAGGTCTAAAATTAGCATTAGGTACAGAAATTAAATTAAATGGATAATAACACTGTCTTTATTGTACAAATGAAATATTATTATTATTATTTTTGAGCAATAGAAGGGATTTTCTGTTTGTCTTGGGTTGTTTAACATAAATGACACAGACTTAAGTAGGTTAATTGAGGTTACTGTCTCTTTATTAAGAACAAATAAGCCCAGACTGGTTTCTGACTGATTTCTTAAGACATAAACAAAAATGTTTTTATTAGAAAAAGAATACTGTGAGATCATTTTGTGTGTATGTGCCCTGTCAAGAAAAGAAAGATTTTATTTTGGCTTAACTTTTGACACACTTCTCTCTGTATGTGCACTACTGAGGGCACTTAAACGCGTGCTCAAACACAGGCAGAGTGTGAATTCCAAACAGCGCTTCAGGAAGAAGATACAGCAGTCGCTTCACATAAAAATGTTACATTGTTTTTCATTGGTCTATTCAGCAAATGTATGTTAATGGACTACACTACAGTATGACACAAAGTAGCGCAACTCTGGACCTGACTGGAGCTGGACCGGACACACTTAACCGCATGTGCGTACAGAAATCTGCTCACTTGAGCACCTTTTTGCGGATAAATTGTTTAACCATTTAAACAATTGCCTTAGAAACACGTTAATGATAATCTTACCCTATTTAAATTGCATATTAATCCACGAATCGCATGCGAGCCGAACCGCGGATCCGTCACAGCACTACCCAAAGCTTCAGATGAATGGCACAGCAGCAAACGGTGCAGTCGACATGTATGTTCGTGGCCGGGCGCGCGCGGAGCAGATACGTCACGTGTGACGTCGTGGGCAGGTTGTAGGTAACGGAGGGAGGGGTATGACAGCGAGCTCTTCAGACGTTTTCTAAAAATAAACATTGTTCACGAGTCGCGCGGCTCGAGTCGAGTGTGAAGTCTTTGAGGGTCGAGTCTCAAGTCGAGTCTGAAGTCACTGTGTGTGCGACTTAAGTCGCACTCGAGTCCGAGTCTCAAACTCAAGTCCCCATCTCTGGTCAGCGGTACTGTAAACAGATCCAGCTCTGATTTTAAACATTCTTCTGACATACTGTGTAGTAAAGCCATGGTCTAAAATATTGTTTTAACTAAATTTCTTCTTTTTGTTGCAGGACACTTTCCCGACTCCTTGCGTTTGCGTTTTACAACTGACGTTTTTTCAGCTGTCGTTTTCTTTTGCGTCTGGCCACTCCTCCGGTCACCTGGAGGTCTAGACACTCTTTTGCGTGCCATTACCATCAGTCCTGATCCTTCTTGACTATTATTGTTATTGTTAAAAGACTGAGACATTGTATGGCTAACAACATCACTTATTATGTTTTTTGCAGCTGATTTAAGATATGGCTTTGCTATGTTAAATCCACGTCTTAGTAATGGTATAGCCATTCTAAAGAGTCCACGAAAAAGGCCACCCAACCGAGCTCCATACATAACCCCACCCCCTGCATAGCCAGGAAGCCCATTACCTGCCTGATTTTGATAATAGGCAACATAACGCATGGGGTCAGTATTATGATTGTTGTAATATGCCATTTTCCATACACTTCAAAAAAGACGCTGTTTCACAGGGTCTAAAATGTAGTTTAGCACACACCTTTCCGTAGCTAAAACTTATGTCTTGATTTTGATCGTCTTTCACTTGTATACTTATCTCAGTGATAAAATACTTATTCACCGGTACGTAATGAGGTCTGTCGTATCTAACATTAATAATCTTGTTGTTCTCACCGTCTATATGGACACACCTTAGTAGCGGTACATTATAATCACCAACTGATTGATATTCTATCTGTGTATATATACATAGTGTAGAAACCTCCATTTATGTCTGCTTGATGGGGCACATACGCCACAGACGTGTGTCCGATACCATGTGGCTATCATGAGTCGGAGGGTTGTCTCGATTGCAACCCCGGGTTTTAATCCTAAAATTACTGCCAACTTTCCGAAAAACTTTAGTGATGTCTTTTGGGTTCCTTTTGGAAACATCTTGTTTTTGATCAAATCCAAAACTCACACCCAATGGCAGATTTGCAGTGATCTCCCTGATCAAGAAAACAATGTCATCATAATATTCAAATGTCTTTTGATCCCCGTTGATGAAGATCTCGAACTCTTTGCCTTCAGCAGAGTAATCAGTGATATGTTTTATACCATTGTCGAGAATAAAGATAGCATCTTCCTCATTAAATGTATACCATGACGTTGGATATTCAAATTCGATCAACCCCACCTCCCATTCACCTTTCAGATGCATAGTTCTTGCTAAGCTGGTTGTATATTTTATTTCCCGGTAAGGCTGCTAATGAAGCATTGCAGGGCAATGTAACATAAAAGCCACCCTCAGCCATGGTAGGTTTTTTGCACAAATGTGTGCCACCTATGTTGGTCCTTTATTTTATTGACGGCTGTACATCAACCAACTCTTTTTCATAGATCCATAATGAAAATTTCGCAGGCCATCCGAGCCATTGTACAAACAATGTTTTGTTTCCTTTCTTCTTCTTGTCTAAGATTTTTTCAACTTTAAATGCTTTGTTTTCACTTACAAGTATCTTTTGTAACTCTTCCTCATAAAAAACGCCTTCGATGACATCCCCATCATAATCACACAATCTGTAAACAGGTTGATCTCGTGGGATGCAAGCTGATATAGTGAAAAACTCCTGCGTATAGTTTTCCTCATACTCTTTTGCAAAAGGACCTCTAACTTTAGAAATTCTAACTACGTCGCCAACTTTGTATCTAAATATGGGGTTTACACCGTGAGATCTGCTATCACCATAAAGATTATGTAACACCTCGGGGTTTTTTTCTTTGTTTACATCAATCGGTCTCATCTCGATGCTTCTATGATAGCTGACATTGTATCCACGTGTTATATCGATATGGGCCATTCTACCGAATTGGTGCAAATTGACACTTCAAAACTTCTTGAAAAAAGTGTGTTTTTTCCTGCAAGCTTTGTAGTCATAAACATAGTAGAACATTTAAGGAACACTAATCTACTGATTGGACACTTTAGTTACCTAGCATGTTTTTATACAGTTTCGAAATGTTTTCTCTCTCCCAAAATGTGTCACTACCGAAACACAACAACATTTGATATAAAAAATTGGTTTTTAATAGCCTATTCTTATTTTCTGTACATTAACCTTCTAAATATATATTTTTTATTTTTTTAAAGACAGTTTCATGGTTATATTGATTAGAAATATAATTTTAACAAAACAATAAGAGTGGTTATTTAAAGAAATGCATTTTGAAAGCAATATTTCTCTGTAATTGCCATACATGCACTGATACAGATTTGAAATTCAAGGATTCATTAGTTTAAATTTTTATCTAACTAAATTAAATTATGTAATCTTTTCTGATAACAAAACCTATTTTATTTTTCTAGAACATTATTTGTTTCGGTCTTGACAGTAATGTTTCGGTAGTGACATCCATATAGGATTGTCAAAAATGATTGGCATTATGCAGTCAAAACATACAGCACAAAAAATATCTAAAGCAACACCACATAAAAGCACTTTGCACTGACATTACGCTGAAGAGATGGCGGATAGTTCAGACCTTAAAGGGATGCAAGATAGCCGATTTTTGCAAGTTTTATGTGTATCGTGTATATTTTATATGTTTATGTGTTTATTGGCCAATATGTGGCTGCTGTGTTCACCGACATTATCACTGGCATTATTTACAGACAGAGTGCTGGAAGTCACAAGCGATTGCAGGTCATGTGACTAAAAACAAACAACCTTTCCGTGACAACATTGAAAGCTCGGCCTAACAGCTGATCATAGCTGGACAAAGCTGGTTTTCATTTCTATATAATTTTTTTATTTATATATATTTGTAGTAGTAAAGTGCTAGAAATCAATATCCTTTGCTGATAGTTCCTCATCATTGTGGAGAGTGCAGTTCATGGTTCCATAGAACCATCACCTGTTTTTACGATTTGTTAAATATAGTTTTTTAAGTTCAATAAATGTTACTTTTTTAAATTGAGACATTTATAATGTAAACTGAGTGAGCAAAAGCAGTATCGGTTCAAGAAAATCGGCAGCCTGTATCGGTCATTGTCTAAGGCTGATGAAACAAAATATTGTTCGGCAATACCGGCATTGGCACAAAAAAAATCCATATGGGTCGATCCCTAAAAAGAACTATACACACAGAACTGTCTTTTAACCATCTTCCTGTGTTTGTCCTGTCTTTTCCTCCATGCTTTTCTTACATTTCTTTGCTCTCTGTCAGATAATTCTTTGATACTTTCAGCATCCCTTCTTCCCTGCGTTTTTGATTTCGTTCTCTTTCCTTTTTTAAATATTCTTGGTACCTTTCTGGGTCCTCCCTCAATCTTTGTCTAGATTTTCTCAGTCTCTCCGCTCTACTTTCATCTTTCCGTCTATGCATATTGGCAATTCCTCTTTCTCTGTAGCTATCTCTACAAATTAACCAAAGAGTTTTACATTTACATTATTAGTTTGAGCCTGCCCTGTCTACACTTAACAATGACATGTCAATTTACTATGATACTGATAAGTGCTATCTGTTATATCAATTATATAAAGCAATCAGTCAAAGTCCCGCTTAATTAGCGCAGAAAGTTTTCCTAGAGACCAGAGGTAGAATCATATAGCCTTCATTTATATCAATAATGAGTCAAGCTACTATGAATTAATTTAATTAATCATTCATAAATGTCACACACGGATTTCCAAACTTTTGATCACATTTACTTCAAAACCATGGGACTGATCTAATCACCATGCCACCACGAGGGAGTGAGGCACAGACAAAGTTGCTGGTTCAAAGTGGAGGGGAGTGGCTTAAAGCAATTTTTGGGTTTAATTAACAAAAGTATTCAAAGTGATACTTATATCACTTGATGATAATTATTTCATATTTTTTTTCTATGGTGAAATTCAGACCTTGGGGTTTGGGACAACCACCTCTCAATTGAAAGCACCATATAAATGATGATATTTTTTATATAAAGCCTGCAGCTACCTCAAATATTACTTTGGGTTTTGATTGCTATTTGCTTATTTTTTTTATCATCAAAAAATTTCCTACGTTAATGCTTTTCACTGGATGTTGCGAAATGCGTAATGTTGTACTTCTTCATAAGTTTTTGGAAATGCTTGTTAAAAAATTCCTTCCCCTTATCTGTTTGTATTTTCTCTGGTACACATCCCTCTTCCAGTATTGATTCAAAGGCTTTAGCAACCTCTACTGCAGACTTGTTTTTTAACACACGTGTCCAAGCATATTTACTAAACAGATCTATACATGTCAACAGAAAATGATTCAGTGTTTCCTCTAGGATTTTTTTCAGCTGTGGCGGCAGGGGGCGCCCATGATGATTATAAATGTAAAAAAAATTTTAATGTAGAATATAGGCTACAGTAAACTAACATGTATTTTTTTTATCATTTTCACGCTGTCATTTACTTTTCCTTATATTTATAGCATATTGCTTTTCTATGTTTGATCTAAACTGTATTTTATTAAAAAAACGTTACACAGCTACGTATGTAGTTAGGATATTTCATTGTAGTTTTAATGTAGTGTGCATTGCAAGTTCGTCCTCGTGTTTAGCGTACAGAGCTGTTACAAAGTCATGCAGTCCTGTTTGATAATCCGCACCGCTGTGATTGACAGAACAACCGACCAGTTATCCGACATCAGCAGCAATTTTATTTCACACCCGTACCATTTGACAAAGACTGTGACCCCGAGGCGGTCACACCGCAAATCGCGCAGTTAACTATAAACCTTTACCGGTCTTCAGACAGATCTTAAACACAAATAAGCACGGGTCATTTAAAAACGAGTCGAATTTTGGTCTTGGATGTTAGACCCGCATTTTACTCGTCTATTGAGTCCCTACCTGCATCTACAACACAAATGACACGCGAATAGCCTATTACACCCGTTAGATCAAATATTATGCGGTTCACCCACGGGTACCCCGACCCTGCTGTTTCGTCTGAAAACAGATAAAACAGTCTCACCGTCTGCCTCAAGTTTCTATTACCAACGTTCTTCTCTTCCACGGGAATAATGTAAGTTTCCTTACAAACAGATTCGACTATTAATGTCTTGCAGTCGCATATAAGTAGTATTCAGTATTTAGCCTTTTGTTTTTGGACAAATATCTTATCATTTAATGTGAAACTTTCTGAGTGTCGATCTAAAGCACAGACGATTGACTGACAGCTGAGTGCTCAGCAGTGCGCTGCGCTTATAGCCTATACTGAATAACTAATGGCCAGATAAGTTGATAATATGAGTACAGTGATTCCAAATGAATGTCCAAAAAACTCGTAATATGTTAAATCAAAAGTTTAATAATGTCTTTTCTCGCAGCCCTGCGCTGTGTTGGTGTAGATATGCGCCGGTGAACATCATATGCGTGATGACCTTGTAGCTTAAATTACCCTAAATTTATAGTCATAAAGATAAAAGTAAAACAACATTTGAAACTTCAAATGATGTATTTTTATTTGTGTAAACTCACAATAAGGAGAAAACCTTGTGCTTATTTATAATCATTAAAAACATGACGTGCTTTCTGCTGGTTTGGTTTTAGAGCGCGTCACAAAAAAGAACAGAAACTCAAATACTTTTTTATTCGTTTTGTCAATTTAATAATTATTTAAGTGCAACATATTTCGTATAGGCTTATTTATTTTATTATTATTTCTCAAAACAGAAACATAGCTTAATAATCCTCTGTTGATTTAAATCTAGTTGTGCATGAAACTAAACCCATGGAGGAAATTATGATTTTTAGGAGATTTATTTATAAATGAGTGAACAACGCAAATCCAGAAAGGAATTTATTTCTAGACAGCCAGTCTCGCAGAGCGGACATTTCGGTAGCTTTTTTGCGAGCTGCCGCTGTGGGTTTTGTCTAGAAGGGATACAGCAAATGCCGAAAAGTTAAGGATTAGATTTGGAGGTAGGATTATTAGGATGAAAACAGCGGTTCTGGCTAAATTGGATACAAATACATCCTACAATCCTGTGAAATTTTGTGTTTAGAGTTGGGTTTGGTTAAAGGATTAGGATAAAACAGTGCTCATCCAACGAGATTTCGTTTGCTGTATCCCTTCTATCCACAACCGCAGGCGTGGCGGGGATGTTTTAGGAGTGGCGGGCCGCCACGGTTGAATGTATATAGCGGAAACACTGTGATTGTTGTCAGTTTCCTTAGCATATGCAGACATCAACTAGATCAGCCGTAAACTGCATATCGATACCATAGACAAATACCTGATTCCTTTTGTATTTTAACCCTCTGGGGTCCGACCATTTTGGGACACTGTCAGAGGTTCTGACATGCTCTTACATTTGGTATTTTTCAGTTGCTTTAAAACATAATAAATGGCAAGTGTCTCTGTGTTCAGCACAAACTGGGCTAAAATATTATATGAGCTACATGTATGTACATGTTTGTATTTTGAGAAAAATGTTTCGTGGGTTTTGAAAAAGCAACATTTTTAGGTCACTGATATAAAATATGCGAAGAGGCATGAAAGCTCCTGAATAATCAGTGATTGACAGCTGAGGAAACAAAAGACTTACATGGCTCATTATGCAGGAATGTAACAGAAATGTAACTTTCTCTGTAGTAAAACCATGATAAGATTTACTTGGGAATATATAACAAATTTGCCATAGAATGGAACACACGCACGCACGCACACACTATATATATTAGGGGTGACCCCGAATAGTCGAAGATTCGATGCATCGATAGGAGAAGCCTGATTCGACTACCAATCTCACAGTCGAATCGTCGCAGATGTGTTATGAAATGAGGATCATTCAATTTTGGCCGTATATGGGTGCACACACTATATGATTTCACATATAACAGCTTTCTCACAATATATTAATATACTGCACATTTGGGTTATCTGATTTAACTATTTGGCTTGTGTTTTGTTTCCGTGCACTTGAGGCATTTTGCATATTTGTTCTGCACTTTGTTACTTCTGACCTTATTTTATTAAAAAAATTGTATTTATTATAAACGTAAATTCTGATCTAATTTAAGTATGTAAATTTTGGATAGCTTTTCGTTGTATCGATGTTGCGCTATTGCGTGCTGGCCATGCTTGCGCATGTAATTTAGCCGAACGGGCTAGGTGCTTTGCGTCTCATATTTAGGAGTTCATCAAACTAAACATTAAAAAACGGATGTTTTTCGACGAGTATAAGTTTTTAAAATGTTTTAAAGAGTGGTTATATCTTGTCAAAAGTTAAACTACCAAACAGGTAAGCCGTTTTTTTATTTCGGTGATGAAACGAAAACTAGTATCTGCACCGAACCTATTTCTGCCTGACACGAATATCTTGTGATTTAATATTATGGTTGGTCGGTGTTCACTTTCAAATGATAGCAAAGAGATTCCTGAAATAAATAATATCATCCGGTCTTTCTGTATCTAAAGTTAATACAGAGATGATCAAAGTCAAAGCAAGCAAGCAGGTATTTCTGTGCTAAATAATAACGCGTAGTGTCTATAAAATCATTAATTTCAGTGTTTTTCTTGTTATAAATGAACGTTTAATGAATTGTATATAAAGATTAGTTTTTAATATCATTTACAGTCACAATCACAAATTATTTGTCATTTCTCATTTGTCGGTTTTTTTTTGGTCACGACTGCTTTCACGCGCTGTCTCCAAATTAAATAATAAACACTTAATTGTAGTCGGAGTTTCCAAGGCAGGATCACCTTTGTTATTTTTTTAGGTTTAGTTATCAAAATGTTTTTTTGTGTGATGTTCTGTAGATCGTGGCTTTAAAATGTTATGAGGAATAATTAAACAAATGTTGCCTTACATTTTACCTTAAAAAAAATATATATATATATATAAATGCATCGTCAGTTTTGTCTTCGTTTATTACTTGAAAAACAGTTTTGGTCACTTTATCAGAAAGTTGTTTATGTGTGCTGCTTGTGAAAGAAAATAAAAGTAACCAATTTGTACCTGGTCTGGCCCCCTGCCAACCCATACAAACATAGATGATTCGACTATCGGTCGACTATGGAAAGATTCGACAATTCTGATTCGAATATGTAAATCCTTAGTCGAGGACACCCCTAATATATATATATATATATATATTTTCTATTGAAAAAAATTCTATTATTTTCACAAATATACCTTTTAAAAACCATGGTTTTACTACAAACGAAGTGTAATCATGGTAACTAGTAAGGTATGTAGTGTAGTTTTATTGAACTCTGGTAAAAGTACTGTTTGGCCATCGTAAAAATGAACACATGGTTAGTGTTTGGTTAGCCAGGGAGTTTTACTTTTGCGCAGTAAAAAGCTCAGAAGAACTGCCTATCATTGTCTGGACTCTTACTTGTGGTTTTGTAAACATTATAGTAGAAACACAAGCGACGATGGAACTTAATGTTTGTTAAAGGAGACATATCATGCTAAATCCACTTCCTTAGCTCTAAACTCATTCACCGCCAGCCTTTTTGAGAAAGTTGCCCACCTGCATTTTTGTGATTTTAACAAAATTTTCACAAAATTCCTTGCAGGAAAAATTATTTTCTATAAATATATAAACATACAAATTATATCAAATTAAAGAACACACCCTCTGCTTTCAAACAAACAATAAACAAACAAACAAACAAACAAAATGGGGAAAAAAACGTTTCATTATATATTTACTTTTTCTACTTGATTTACCACTGAAATATGGATATTTCTCATCAAAAATACAACATTGAGCAAAAAGCTTTAAAAAAATTGCGTTTTTGTAAAGAAATTTATGTTAGAGATCAGACTCAGAATGACTATCAAACATAAACGCAGTTAAAATAAATCATTAACTCTTTATAACTTCCGTTTGTGATAAATTCTTTATTCGTTAAAAGCGGTATTACACTTTCACTTTGAAATTCGTCCAGAAAGGCACATTTATTAGTTAAATATGAACTCATAAATGACGAGATAACTCGTCAATGGCGGTGAATGAGTTAAATGCATTTTGTTGTATATTTGTAGTCTTTAGAAGTACATAAAAGTTGAAATTAGTCTCTTCAGGTGCTTTGTTGATATCTTTATATTCTGTTTTGGTCATATTTTCCAACCGGTTCTGATTTTTCTATTATCTATTACGTTTTTTGAACAATTACGTCACAGTATTTGCAGCGGAACTGTCAAATAAGGACATCGACTCCAAGCCCAACACTACGAGCAATCCGCCATTTTCAATTTCTCGCTGCGATATTGTAGTCCAAGCTCAAGGATGCAGAAGTTACGAGAGAGTAAATCAAAATGTTCGGTTGTTGAACCGGTGCCTGGTTGAGTTTTATTTTTCACGGAAATGTCTTTTTTTTTGTGAAGCACTTCAAGGATAACTATTTCACCAACCTCCACCAGTATAAAGTAGGATTTGCCGATAGACTTCGTCTGATTGAGGGGTCAATTACTTATATCTTTGGAGACGACGAGCAGAGCACTTCGGTAAGCTGTAAATAACTTTAAAAACAGTAAAGTACACGGTGGTCATGGTTTAGCATTGCTGTTTCTCAATCCGAAGGCTGCAGCCTGCAGATGACGTATGTGGTCATCAACACAGGATTAAGTTATAGCATATTACAACAACTTACAATTAACTAAGAATAATAGTCAGCTTTATAATTGTTAATATTCTGAAATAAGACAGCCGGCACTAACACACCATTGCGATACCTCCATATGAAGACGTTGTTCCTGAGGTTCGTCGTCTTCATTTTCATCTCGCTCCATTTCCGACTCTAGCGCGAACATATAAGGCTGGATGGACAAGTCTTCCGTTGTTGACATTTTGTGAATAATGAGAATAAAAAGTTTCTGTGCCGCTAGATAATTGTTTCTCTGCTATAAAACTACAAAAATGGCAGAACGAGGTGGAGTTTAACCGAGTGTCACCTCTGCAACCTGGAGAGGGGGCAGGGTATGACGTGCATTTAAAAAGACAGTACCAAAACGAGTTGCTCTCAGATGCACATCAGAAAAGGGGTAGAAAGAGGGCCTGTGGGGCTATAATAATGAGGAATTCAGACCCAAGCATTGCAGTTTCGCTCTATATAGACCAAAAATAGATGATTTATATGTAAAAAGGACAGATTTAAAAGCATGATATGTCTGCTTTAACAGCCACTACCATTACTCACATGTTGATAGTGAAAGCAGCACTAAGGAATGTGTGCACATGCGAGTGATCCTTTGTTTCATAAACTTATGTGCAGAGATATATGCATAGACAAGAATAAAAGAATTTAGATGTGCTGTTTGCAATCACGTCTTTTATAAGAATAACAAAAAGCGCGTCAATTTTCCTGACTCGTGTGTTTGTGTCGTATGTGCCCTTTGTGTGTACTGTTTGACGGAAGCACAAAGGAAACACTCACTTCTGGAGAACTTTTAGAACTTTTTGTGACACACATACGCAAGTAAATATGGATTTAGATGTGCACCAAACATGACTTGGATGAAACAACTCAGCATATCAAGGAATGGAGAGACTGGATTGGGGATTGACTGCAGGCAGGAGTCGAGAGTAATGCATATTGATGTCTCTGCTCGTTCACTTCAATAGAGTGGGGCGTGGTGATCTCAGCTCATTTCATATAATGAGCTAACAGGACAAAGACGATGATTCTCCTCCGTTTCATACAGTTTACACCAAATGAGAATATTTGTTTTCGATTTCACTTACATTATTTTAAAGTAAACATCCCAAGCATCATGTAGACATTTATCTTTTGTTTGTATGACAAGTATTCGTTAAGTTACAGTTCATTTTTCTGACGCGTTTCTGAAAGGACTTCACTGAGGGAGAGAGAATAAAACCAATATATTTTCTGTGATGGTGTCTATTGCTTTTTTCAACAGGGGTATAAATCATAGTTGTATGTCCAAAATCAGCAGAGTTATCTAAGTCTATTTGCGGAGTGATTGAAAAAGAGTTTGCGGCGCCTCGGCCGACACCAGAGAGTTAATGGCACTGTGTTTGTTGTATGGTTTTGGTTAAAACTAAACGTGTACTTAATATTTCATTAAATAAATTCTTCATGCATTATAGTCTTGTGCATCCTAGTGCCATAGTCTAGATAAACAAATCATTATATAAAAACATCATAACCCTTAAATATAAAATTATTCAATCACGCTGCTTTTCTAAACGCACGGTCATGAGAGCAACATCTTAAACTCTGTGTCTGTTTTAGATATTGTAACAAAAATACTAAACTTTATTCACAACGCAGCATGGGTGGACATCTGTTCAAGTAATATCAGATATGAGGGTGGACCCTCCTATGAAATATCTGCGTGGGCGAGGGCTATAAATCATATGATATTGAGAGGGGGCTATAAATCATATTTTGACAGGAAGAGCATTATATAACTACTATCAATAACTCTATGGATAAACATTATACCTTTCCAATAATTTGCAGTGGACGGTCTTCTGGCAGCGTGAAAAAAATACCTGAAAAACAAAATTGCTCAACCCTGTACAACCATGTTAACGGTCTGTGTTACAACTAACCTGCGTTAGTTTTACCCCTACCCTTTAATGATATTTTTTACAGGACAACCCTCAGATAAGGGAAGCTAAGGACCAAAACTTTGTCGCTCAGAGTAAATTTTTAGTCTTAAGTTTGTCAAAATTCTAAGAATGATGTCATTTTACTCTTATTCCTAGACTTAAGAATAAGTTTGATTTATAAAGCCTCCTTAGTGTTAAGACTAGGTCTCAGCTCCTAAATTATTTAGGAGAGCTAGCGAGGTCTCTTAACCTAGTTAAGAGTAACAAGAGGGCAGCAGAGAGGCGGAGATCATGCACTTTACAACAAAGAATGTGTTAGAATTACTTGAATTCAAATGTATTTATATAGCACTTTTGAAAAAAAAATTGCATTGTTGCAGAGCAGAAAATGTACAATAAATACATGTTAGCAGTATATAGACAGTATATAGGAATTAATATAACATGAAATATAAAGAGTATAGGGTTTTTTATACAATGTATATTATATTACACAATATAATATACCGTATAAGATGTATATTAGTGAATCTTATTCAAGTGCTTGCACAGTACCAAGATTTTTAATGGGATTTTTAAGACAGAATACTTAAATGCTTTATAAATTTGCATAATATACACTGTAAAAATTTAAAGTTGGATCAAATAATTGATAATGCCTAAATATTTGATGTTTTATCAACTTAAATTTTCTTAGTTTAAGTTAAATAATTGAAGTTAAAAAAATTTAAATATTAGGTGTTACCAATTGAAGTAAGTTTTTTACATAATGCCGCTTTTGGTTTTACAGTTTATGACAGGTATATAAAAAAAAAACATAAAATGTAAATAAAATCTACAATAGCATTATCAACCCCAAAAATGTGAAGTATCTACAAGATTGCAGTTACACCATTACATGTAAAGTGATATTAATAGAGTATACAACCCTGACCCAAAACATAATGTTAGCAATGTTAGCAGTGAGCAAGCCAAATGTGAAAGTGACAAAGATGGCAAAAATTACAGTGGTTTATTAGTGGAAAAATCCAACTTAGCTTGATCATCTTGTTCAGGTTTGATCAGTGTTTGCAAACTTTAGTCTTTTCTTTATAAACAGCTTGTGAGTAAAATCAAATGATGTGATTCATCATCTTAATTTTTTAAATAGCATTACATTTGTATATTTCAATGTTGAAACTTAATCAAAATAGTGTAAAATAAATGCACGTACTTATTTGTAATATTGTTAAACATTTTGAGAAACAAATTTAAATTAAAATATTGAAATTCTAAAATAATCGTAATGTCTTCATAATTCATGAATGTATGGTGTCACATGCTGCTGTGACTGTATAACATTGCCGGCTTTCTATTGGCTGATTCAGAGGTTAAGGGCGGCCATTTTAGGTTGAAATCATTGTAGTCCTCAGTTTGCAGCACTTAAGTCAGCACTTAAGAAGGAGTCTTACACTTTACTGAAAGTTGCTTTCACCATCTTTACAAATGTCTCCTACTCTTAGACTGGTCCTACTCCTTACTAAGAATTTTTTGACACTTCAGTAGGGTTGCCAACCGTTCCGTATAATACGGAATCGTCCCGTATTTGACACATAAAATTCTTGTTCCGTATTGAACTGATACGGAACGGAGTTTGTTCCGTATTTTATGAAAATTAATTCAGTGCAAATACATGACAGAAACATAGCTTATAATATGTCAGCCATGAACGAAGACAGCGTCATTTGTATAAGAAAACCCTGAAAGTGCTGTAATTTCTCCCTCTGTTTGTCTATGATCAGCGTAGCGTTTTAACATCCCCATCAGGGAATGCCCTTTTAATTTGTCGTTTCAGTCATTGTGATGTCACGTCTTATAGCAACGATGACGACAAGTGACAACAGCGGGAAATGTAAAAATGACTGACATTGTCTGTCAGTCGTCTCCAGAGGCTCATATTGTATGTAATTATGTGGATTTTACAGCTCAAATATAGTTGATAAGAAAGTGATTATATTAAAAGAGATAGTACAGGTTTAGCCTAACAATCCACATATATATCTCTCCAGTTCTCTCGCTCTGTTCCTGTGTCCCGCTCCCTCCCGTCTCATAATGTGTCAATCATTTCTGATGGGTTTCTTATTAAATAATTATGGATTAAGATAGCTCAAGTTTTAAAAAGGGGTGGGGTCTTTGAAGAGGGCGTATTATAAACTTAAATAAAACCATGGTTCATTGTTGGCAAAATTATCATGATAGCCTTTATATTTCACATCTATGTGGTCAGGCACGTGCACAGATAGGGCTCAACCTGTGCAGAACACATGCCCTTTTTGTCCTTACACTCCGAAGTGCCCTTTTTTGGAGGTGTTTTATTATTTTTTCAAATATATAAATTAATGCTATTGTTAAACATTTACGTCTGTCTGTCTGTTTTACAAATATATTTATCACATAAAATTATTAAAAAACTAAATATTTTTGGATCCGCTCAAACTGTCTGTCAAACCTCTTAACTCCGCCCCCTGAGTGCTGCGAGCTGAAGTTCCACAGCAGTCAGAGGCAGCTGAACGTCTTGCAACGGTAAATAAGTATCTTGTTGTTTGAGTACAATGCTGTGTCATTACGAAAGAAACACTAGTATGTATATAACGGCGCATGTTTTATAAATTTGAGCAGAGCCGAATTATCCATAGACGGGATTGGTCGAGTGGGCAATCAGGGGGCACTAAGGGCTCCAAACTGCAGCAAGGGCTGGCGCAAAATGCGACCAAATTGAGTTTTTGACAAAGCGCGAGCAGTTTTTAAACAAGTGTTCACCCATGTGAAGGGCACCCGTGACAACAATACGGAATGCACGGTCGGGTTTTTACCGTTTTTTTTTTGCATGACGCGTATTAATCGTTTAACTAAAGTCAACACATCTCACGCGAGAAGACGCGCCCGCGCGGGTAAATGTTTAGCCTACATTAACACCAAAAACATATCAGATTAGAAAGGTCTTAGACATCAGATGCCCAGTTGGGAAAACTGGATAGAGACGAAAAACGTGTAAAGGATACAAGTATGTACATTATATTGCCCTGTCACTCATTACAGTATGCAATCTGGATATAATTTATTGTATATGCATGTATCTTATGCCTTGAATTAGTCAAGGGAGTTGTATGATTATTTGGTTCATAACTTTTTATTCTGAAATTAACTGCATAGAGTTAAGTCTATTTAGTATTTAGTATATTTTTTTAGTAATGCAGTTATTTGCAACTTCAAAAGACCAAGGTTCCTGGTCCTCAGCACCAGGTAGGCAGATACATGTTGAATATGCTTATGGTATGGCTATAGTATAGTATAATCTCCTATTTTGATCTTTAATATCCTATTTCCCCCTCTTCTCAATAACATACATAAACATGTTAACCAAATAATACAAATTAGCTTATATAACCACACAGAATACCTTTTTTTCTTCAAACATATTTTTATGTAACTTTGTATGTAAGCAGAGGAAAAAATTTAAATTAATATATTCTACAATTAAATAAGAGCGAGCACTTCACAAACACATGACTACAAATAGGCCTAATACAGACAAACACCCAGGATGTAAATTGTTAAAGCCAACTTACAAGGGCAGATATCCTTTGCACTGTATAATGCCAAGCTATCATAAAATGTCATTTTTCATTCATTAATAGTGATTTTTTTCAATCATTAATAGTGAATAAATAAAAAGCTATTAAGATGATTATTAAGTGATATTTATTTGGAGGGGGTGCCCTTTTTCAGTTTCAGCACATGCCCCTCAAAAGGTCTGTGCACGGCCCTGTATGTGGTTCAGTCTTATTAGGCATACTTTGCTATTCATTAAATATTTAGGCCTAAGAAGTTGTATGAAATATATTTATCTAAATGTATTAATTAGTTTGCACTATTTTCACCAGAAGTCTTTATTTAAGGGGTTATTTTGTTTTTTTCAAAATTCTCTTCCATGGGGGCATGTCACCGGACCCAGGCAAATCCCCAGGTGGTTCAATCCCCGGCTCCACCGGACCAAGTGTCGAGGTGTCCTTGAGCAAGACTGCAACTGCTCCCGACAAGCTGGCTGGTGCCTTGCATGGCTGACACAGCCGTCAGTGAATGGGTGAATGTGAGGCTAATTGTAAAGCGCTTTGGATGGCCATCAGGGCCGGCGTCATGGGGGGGCATTCGCGGGCAGTGCCCCCCCGAACAGGTTGTTGTGCCCCCCTACAAAGTTTTTTATTAATTTAATATATATATATATATATATATCAAGAATAATTAAAATAAATTAAACATTGAATGTCTCATGACTTGTAATGTAATCAAATGAGGAAAATATAGTTGATATATGTTTTCTTTAATTAAAATAGACCAGTTTCTCTGATTGATTGTATTGCGGCGTCTCATGCGTCTTTACGTCTTCAGCATATTAATGTGACTTGATACTAGCAACGTGTTTTTTCGCGGCATTTTATGGATTGTGTAAAATATGGATATTAGAACATTTAGAACGAACCAGCATCGCCTGCTCCATCTGACTTCATGCAAACACAGACTGGCTCAAACTCAGAGATTAGAGGTGAGGTGGAATTTACAAATCTACAGGACACTGTTTTAAGGAAGTTTAATGTTCTTACACGCCGTCTTCAGCTATTTCAAAGGTAAGTTAGCGTTGTTTTAAATTACGTAAGCTTAAATGTGAAGTGTGGCTATAGACCGTAACAGCATTACGACGTGATTATGGTAAAGCGGCTTTTTTAAAGCTAGGACGCGGTGTGCGCTGTGCTATGAAACCCATTCATTTCAATGGCTTGCGCCGCGCAAGGTCGGTTTGTTGTTACGTCGAGTTAAAGCGCGAGCGCAGCGGAGCTCAGCTTGCGCTCACTCTGCGGTCGAAGTTCAATAGTTTTGCGCATAGTTTGTGGTCTTTTGCACTTTATACGGGAAATGAGCTGACAGTCTGTACCAGTTGTATGAGTGTGTGCTTGATGTATTTGTTGTTTTAATGTCTTGTTTTTGCAAGTTATTGTTGCTATTGCGTGCCCCCCGTTGGAAGCCGAGTGCCCCCCTGTTAGTAATGGTCTGGCGCCGGCTCTGATGGCCATAGGTCTGTTAAAAGCGCTACATAAATGCAGTCCATATACCATTTTACCATTTAAATGTAATTTGTATTAAAAATTTTAATATTTGTCAGTGTTGTTAAGGATGGCAGTTCATGTGCAAAGAAATAAGCATTAACTGGGGGAGTTTGGATTTTGGAGCCACAGTAGCCAATATGAAGTCGTTGTCGAGACGTGGCTGTACCTGCTACAAGACACCAGTGTTTATTTTTTATATGGATATAAGGCTCATCTGACAAGCATTATGTAAAATTAAAAATATAGGAATTTATTACTTGGTCACAACTTGTCAAAACCCCCTATGCTGATAGTGATCAAAGACTATTGTCACAACTGTTTATCCAATACAGTGGGGTTAAAAGTGGTCTTCTGATTGGTCAGTTTGAATGTATTATGTTGGTTTTGGTCAAGTACATTGGGGGTTAAAGGTGATCTTCCGATTGGTCAATTTTAATGTTTTAAGTTAGGTTTAGTCACATGGTCAAGCGATAGAGGATATAGGTCAAGGTTTTTAGGAGATCTGGGCTTTTGCATTGGCCATTTCCCTTTCCTTTTCTTCTTCACCTGAGCTCTGGGGTTCCAGTTCTCAAGTGTGAATCTCTTTCTTCTAAGCTTTCTTTCTTTCTCTGTTCTCCATCTTATCAGGTAATATCTCACATACATTGGAAACAGTCAATTGTTTGTATTATTTACCATTTCATGTATTTATAGTGCAGTAATTCTCAAAGTGTGGTCCGCGGACAACCCCCACAGTGGTCCGCCAAAAGATGACCTAAACTAGGCAAGTGTTTATACAATCGTCACTTATTAAAAAATTTTTTTAAAGCACTTGCAAAACTGTGATATCAGTTCTTGCCATTTTGTTTTAATAACGTAAAAATGGATCGGTGGCTAAACCAAAGAGGAGTCAAAAGAAAAGATCAAGCGTCAACTGAAAGCAGCTAAAATCCACTTGAATTTTACTAGTTTTTGTTTCATGTGTAAAATCCCTGTAATTTCAGTGATTTTGGACATTAAGGGGAATTTTTTTTCCAGCATTTTATTGTTACCATAGTTACAACCATAGACTTCATATACCCACCACCTCAGTTTTAATCTAATGGCTCTTTGGAATGACATTAAGTGGGACCTAGGCTGTTATACTATGTTTAATTGCAGTTCTTTTCACATGTGCAGTGTGTTGTTCATATTAAGCTGTAACTCATTTCACATTTACTTAAATGAAATAAAATTCATATTATAATTTCTGAGCATAGCATTGCATTTGTGCTTAAGAAATTAGTTTTTGACTTGAAACAGTTGCATATTAAACTTAAATTTAGCTTATCCTTCCTATTTTGTTGTTTTTTGGGGGCGTGTTAGAGTGGGATTCTGTTAGGTGGTCCTCAGAAAAAAATTGGAAGATAAAGTGGTCCTTGAGCTGAAAAAGTTTGAGCAACAATGTTATGGTGTAACCAATTCAATTGTAACTTTAAGTCAGTACTGTAAATAAACCTTTTCATTTACAAATCTGTTGTTAAGTGTTGATTTAAGGTTATTACTTAAACGCTCCATATTGCAATACAATACATTCGTACTCTAGCAACGCTCTCAGACATATTGTGTCAGAAACCCGGGAACAATTGCAGTTTTGTTCCCCTTCTGAAACCTGAGATCCCTTACAATCTGACAAGCATTACATCAATATTAGTGTTTTTAGTTACACAGAAGACCTGTCTGAAATATACTTAACATTTGGGACATATTTTTACTCTATGGTAAAACACTTTGTAATGTCAATGTCCCTCACAGATTATCTTTCAGATTCTGTCTGCTGCAATGGCCGATATCACTGGGAGACAGATACAATATGATAACTAGGACTAGAAAAAATTATTGTAACTATTACCCATCTGTAAGGAATCATCCCTTAGAAAAGTGGTTTCTTTGAGTCACCAAATCACTTCCAGTAAACATGAATGAATACAAGCAAAACTTATGAGGATGTATGTATATGACTGTGCATTGTATGCCTCTGATATTCATTAAAACCCTTTTAAGATTCTACAACAAGACTTGCTTTAATAAATCCATTTATACTAAAAATCACTCAGATAGTCTAATGTTCAAACTAAATTATGTCATTATGATCTAAGCCCTATTGTGGTTAAAACACACAATAAAGAGGAATAAAAGTAATCTTGGCAAGGAAAAGACATAACACACAACAAAACGAAATCCATTAATAGGCCAAAAGCTTGAATTGGAAACACAGTGTATTTATGCACATACTAATTGAGGATAACAGGGGACACCTGAACGCTATTAAGACAATAAACCAATCAGAATATGACACATCAGACAAGGAAACCAATATAAACTTGAAACAAGAAGGAACAACACAGATGACAAGATTGAGAATAGAGTGTGCAAGTTTAAATAGTTGTTAGGTTTAATAGGTAAATACTAGACTTGGCTATGTATACATTGTAAAGAAGTAGAAACTGTAAAAAAAAAAACCTGAAAAAGGAAAGGATAGCAAAGAGTTGATTGAATATAAAGTCTGCTTAGGGAACAATCTGTAATTAAGGCTATTATGTATTTCTGAAAGAAATTCAGGTTGCTAAAAGTATAGTAATTTTACTCATATTGGCAGCTTCTGTGTTTTGACATCAAAACTAAAGTTATACCTCAGTCCAGAAAATGGCAGTAATGCACATTTTTTTGTAAACTGCCTATAAAATTCACAGAAGAACAACTACAAAAGCATAACTTCAGAATGAGAGATGTGACGGAACAACCAAAACCTAAAGCCCTTTCACATTCTTTTTATCAGTAATTCTTGTGTTTTGATGATACAAAATCAACAACTAGAGACAACGTTTACAACAGTTGGTGAAACAGGGTCAACTTGCATAATTTTAGAATATAGTAGTGGTTAAATGGATGAGCTCACTTTAGCATCTTGTTTAAAACTTGCTTAAAATCACTTGAATGTTAACATTTGCAAGGCTTTGAAATGCGTGCAAATTATAAATGCTCCATATCAGTGGTCACCAACCTTTTTACGCCCAAGATCCCCAACCTCAGACTTGATAAAAGGCAAGATCTACCTATCAAAGGGCCCCAGACTGAACCTCCAACATGAGGCGTTTTATTTAGTCCAATTATATTTGAATTACATAAAATGTATGGATCCAATTTTCAAATGCCAAGAAAACTCAATATTTGAAGTTTCCACTTTAATGATCTGCAATCAGTTTCTTAAAATTAATGGGATAAAGGATTAACAACAATTTGCTGTAAAGGAATATGAAAATACCAAAAGAACATAATTACTACCATCACACATAGTCTTTACTAGTAAAGACTAGTTGGCCTTTTTTCAGTTGTTACGCACACATTAATTGCTAATATCCCATAACTGTACTAAAATATGCGAGTATCACACAGTTGCCAACTCTCACGCTTTTGCCATGTGACACACAGTTTGCTTGTTTTCACACGCACTCACGCCACACATCCAATTACTCACGTGAAAAAAAAATCTGATATTGGGCCAAGATTCGTCAGTACCTTTTTTTTAAAGTCCCCGATGGAACAAGATGGCCCTGATGGCGTCTGTAGCTCGGTTAGCAACAGAATAAGAGCTACCCCACTAAAACAATGAGAGAAGTCTGATGATGAGAATCTGAGCTGAGACTACAGCTTGTGCCAGCGCATTCCTTCATTTTGGCGTTAATGACAGGATTTATTAAAGATGTGCAGAGGATAATTAGCGCTGAGAAGGTGTGGTCTAATTATTTTTGCGACTGACCTTATATGCATTTCTATGAGTTTCCCTTTCAGACTCTAACTAGTGATGGGGAAATGAAGCTTCGAATGAAGCACCGATACTTATCTTACTGTTTCGAACCATGATTCGAAAGTCTCAACGAGGGTGTCGTAAACAGCGCCATCTTTTGGTTAATAAAACATACAGCAGTTGCTTCTGGAAAAAGCTCCCTCAGTGAGCAACAAACTGATGAAATTCAGATGAAAATTAATGTGTACAAATAAAGCTTAGACAACATGTGTGTGAATGGTCAATTTAATGTATTTACTCATTAAAGGGTGGCAATAAATTCCAGTATGAGTTAATAATCATATGATTCAATACTGTATTGTACAGAATAATGTTCACACGCACATAACACACGCGCACACAAGTATAAGTAAATACAATACTATATATACAATAGTATGTGGGACCAAAATGTGAATAAGGCAAATAACTCATAAAAAAACCTCTAGAGTTCGAACCTTCTGACACGCAAAGCGAAGCGCGCAGGTGACTGAGCAGAAAGTGAAGCTTCGTTTGTCATTGGTCACGTGATTTCAACGTTAACAACACAAGCTTCGAATCAAAGCTTCATCTGGCACGCCCACTTTTGCTCGACACAAGCTCCGAAGCCTTGCTTCAAATGTAACATCACTAACTCTAACTACTAAACGTTTGCATGTGTGATTACTGCCAATATTTAACCTCATAAGACCTGGTGTGTCCACATACGTGGACATCACATTTTTGTTGCTCTTGTACACAAACATGGACCATTACACTGAAATTATTGCAAAAAAAAGAGAATATGTGTGATACAATGCAGTTTATTTGGAATGCCAGCGGATATTCAAAAATATTGTTTGCCAAGCCGTGTTTATTATTTGCTGAAGTAAATAAAATAGGAGTCACTAGGAGAAGTAGCAATACCAGGTGTTTCAAAACTTCTTGTAAACTTCACTTTTCAGTGTCCAATGGCTTCGTTAGCTTTGATGTCCATGGTGCTGAACTCAAGTGCATGATCACGCATTAAACCATCAGCTCCTCTGCTTATTTGCAACCCTGAACTAATTAGCGTGGATCTTAGATTGTGTTGGTCATTATAAAAAATTAGCCATTTCGCCTGTTATTTCATTTGCACTTAAGTATATAACCCACAGATATTACCACTCCAGTTACACAGAATTAAGTATTATGGTGCAAACAACAAAAAATGTGATGTCCATATATGTGGACACACCAGGTTTTAGGAGGATATATTTTAAATCTTGAAAGAAATTATTCATTTGTGCATCTGTCGGAGAACATTTTAGGTGAATGCAAACTCAGCTGATATAGCTCTTACTATTCTAATAAAAAACCAATCAACCTACCTAAACAAATCTTAAACACTGGTCTATAAATAAGGTTTTATTGCGGTACATAGGCAGTAATTTAGCCACAACAATAGTTTTCTGGTTGAATGTTCAGCTCAAGTCTAAAAGGCCCAACAAGTCATGATGCCAGACATTAATCAAAATTAGTTCAGGTATTGCACATCAGCAGAACACCTAAAAATCCACATGAATGCATTAAATCACATCTGCTTAATCCAAAACTTTCTTGGTGGACCTTACGTCTGCCTCACAGAATGTAACCAATATTGTCCATCTCTAGTAGGCTGCCCCATCAACCCTATTAGAATGCAGGGTACATCAAATTAATTCCAATTCTCTGATATCCAAGCCACCAACTTTTGTTGCTGCATGGGTGGCTTAATTTTGATCACCCCTGACAAAATCTTACTTGAAGTTTTTTTGAAAAGTTGGCAGGTATAGTATCATATGTGACCAGTCACAGAAAGTAGGGACACAAGTCGGATCTGGGGCATTTTGAGTTATTCATACATTCTGAAAGTGCAGTTTCTAAGCTTTCTAACGATGTGTAACACATGGAAATCTGATAAGATTTGGAGAAGTTGTGGCCATTTGAATGTAACACATTCAAGAAAGAGAATGCTGAGAAATTTGAGAAAGAAAAAAGTTAACACTTTCCCTTTTCCCTGGCTGGAGAGACAATAGGGCTCATTTACATCTCATTTAGCTAAGCCATACCCCCTGTAAAGCCGTTTTGAGATACGTTCTAGCATCATGTAGTATTTTATTACAGAAGTCCAAATGAACAACATGCAAAAATAAACAGGACTTTTACCTTTGTGGGGATCACAAGTCGAATCCAGTCTGTTTCAGATGTGTGAATCATCCAATGATTTTTGTCCACAAATGCGTATAATCCGTGAAATATATAGTCTATTAGTCCATCAGATTTCGCATGAACTTCTGGTAATACAATATAATATACAATTTGAGGACTATTTACATCGTAACATGTAAGGGTATATCAGATTACAGTCCGGTATTTGCGTTCCGTTAAACACATGAATGGGTATTGCAGAGTTAAAGTACAGTTGTTTCACCCCGAGAAGGCCAATTCTCTCTCAGACCGTCTCCGCCCATTAACTACGCCCATTCGTTCAAGACCGCTATAAAGCAGTAGGTGGGACCGTCTTCACCAGCAAGGTCTCAACACAGTGATTCAGATAACACGCCCGAGCCTTCTCTCTACATCGATGATGACTCTTACGACGATAAACCAATGATAAGCCAACCAACACTTACCCGATGACGACGACGAACTCAGAATTCAGACGCCCATCGGAGGAGGGGCTAAGACGCCTAAAAGAACTGTTCGCTAATGCTACCGATAACGCACTTGATAGCACAGATGGGTGCTTTACACACGTTGGATTAAAAATCATTAAAGGAGTGATCGGAGTGCTGCTAAACCACCTTGTCAACAACAAGATCAAGCAAGAGTGTCTGGGGTGCGAGATAAACCACCCTAGTCAACGTCGACATTCCTGTCTGTATGAACCGCCCTCATACTTTTTTGACCTACACTTTGGAGAGTTTGCAGACAAGCTGTTTCAACCCATCCTACATCCCATCGTCAATTACGCTCTACAGCGCAGCGGGCTAAAGGCTGATCCTCAAGCTATTCAAGGAGCCGCAGGAGCTATTCTCCACGAGTTAAAAGACGAACCGAACATCATCTCGAAACTAGAAGAAATCTCAGAAAACCTGCAGGGTGACGACACAGACACCCTAATTTTTGACATCTTGATTTCTGGAAAACGAACGCCGTTAAAGAGTAGCCATCAAAAGATGGAGAACTTCTGCAGACCACGAATCATCATACCCTCTATGTTTAAAGGGTATTACAAAAGGCAACTGATGGACTTGATGCATAAGGCAATAGAGATGAAAAATGATCCGACCACGGAAAGCGTTGTTCTTTCAAATTTCAAGGAAAAAATGGCTGTTGTGAGAGGACTGTCAAATTCATGGGACAATATGAGTAACTTCTGCATTAAAGACTGTCTGTGCTAGCCTCAAAAGTTTTGGACGTTGTGTGTAAATGTAGAGATGAGATGGGTATAACAGAAATCATGACTATGTGTACATATGTATCTGAGATCTGCCGGACCCTGATTTCAAAAGATGAGAAACACGAGATTGGCAAAATTGTAGACACTCTGGTCGACTACATGCTCGACCGAAACATGATGTCTTGCGTACATTTTCTCGACTGGCTGGATATACTATAAAGTCATATCAATGTTACTATCTATCCTACATGTAATCATTCGATTTGTAATCCTCTTCATCATCATTATGTAACCCCTTTTATATAGTTATGTAATAATTTATTTTAGCATCTGTCATATGTAACCCCTTTTATATACTCATGTAACCATTTTAAACGCCTATGTAATAATTTAAATAAAGTCTGAAGCATAAAACTTTTGTCATCCATTCTTTGCGAGCGGGGAATAAGCTAACATGGCAGAGCTCATGAAGAAAGCATATTACACGCCGTCTAACCCCGGATCATTAGGAGGTAAAAAACTTTTAAAAAGACGCCGTTTTAAAGGACACGGGTGTTCGACTTACCGATCAACAGGTTTCAGAGTGGCTGTCAGGAGAGGACGCCTACACATTACATAGAACCGCTCCTATAAAATACAAGCGGAATAGTCATCGTTTACGGCGTGGATACACAGTTCCAGGCGGATATCGTCAACATGTCCGCTTATTCCGCAGAGAATGATAATATAAAATTTTTACTGATTTATATAGATGTGTTTAGTAAATACGCGTGGACGCGGGTGCTAAAGAATAAGAGCGGGCTGGAGGTTACTAGAGCCTTTTAATCTATACTCAACGAGGGGTGTGTCCCGCAGAAATTGCAGACGGACCAGGGCATGGAATTTTTTAACAAGCATTTTCAAGATTTGATGAAAAAGCACAGCATTTACCATTTCGCTTCCGCCACCGATTTAAAAGCAAGCGTTGTAGAGAGATTTAACAGGACATTGAAAAGCAGGATGTTTAACGGCCACTAATTCACGTCGATACATTGATGTTTTACAAGACATTACGCAAGAATACAACACCGGTTATCACAGGAGTATTAAAATGCGACCGGTCGATGTCAATAAGGAAAACGAACCCCTGGTGTTTTAAAGCCTGTACGTCGGTATGAAGAACGAGACACGATCGTTTAAATTTAAAGTAGGCGATGTTGTGAGAATTTCTAAAGTCAGAGGCACTTTCGCCAAAGGTTACGAGCAGAACTACACAGAAGAATTTTTCACAGTGGCCGCGTGTGTGCCGAGACAGCCTCCGGTCTACAGACTTTCCAATTATGATGGAGAAATCATCGGTGTTTTTTACGAAGAAGAGCTACAAAAAATCATTGTGAGCAAAGACAAGTCGTTTAAGGTAGAAAAGATTTTAGGGGAGAAAAAACAAGGCCGAAATACGCTCGTTTTAGTCAAATGGTTAGGTTGGCCCGCTAAATTTAATAGCTACGTAGACAAAAAAGCCCTGGTGGACTTGCAACCGTCTTAAAAACAAGTCATTTGAACCAAAAGCTACCATGGACGACGACAATTCTACGTCACACTACCGTGCAACGCTTCTTTGTCAGTTTACCCCGACAATCAAATATTTAGCTACAGAACAAAACTAGCGACGCCTATCGACTTGAAAGGACGATGGACGGTTGGACTGTGCGAGATTGAATACCCTAGAAGCTGGTACAGCTTTAACCAGGAAGACGGAGCTTTCTTGCTAAACGTGTACCCCGGCCATAAGATAGATGCAACCCAAAATCCCGACAGAAACCCTAAAGTTGACCATCTATTGAGACTGGTTGTTCCACATAATTTACTGGGACTACGGTAATGTTCAGACCGTGATTAAAGCGATCAACGTGTGCTAACTTCATCAGGGTTACTGGCTCTCGATCATATAACAAAGTTTTTCTGTCAGCCAACGTTTCATTGACCTTCTACGGAAAGCTAGCCCATATTTTAGGTTTGATACCGAATGTTCCTTTTTAGGATGAGAAAACTACCATGAAAAAGCTGATTTTGAAAGAGATGTTGTGATGTATGCACCTCATCAAACTGATATCCAGCCCGGCTTTTACACAATCTATGTTTACACCGACATTATTGAATACCAGACCGTGGGAGACTCTCGTACCCCTTTTGAGCGTACATATTACGGATAAAGACAAAGAATCGGTCAGTATCAGGTACGACAAACCTCATTACGTGTCGATCAACAAGTCGCTCATCACGGACATCACAATCAAATTAAAGGACGACCAAAATCGCGAAATACCATTTTCTCACGGAAAAGTTGTCGTAAAATTGCACTTTAAACTGGCTAAACAATCTGTACTTTGAAAATTAGCTATTACAATCATCGTGCGATGAATGCGGACGATTACGTCGCCTATTACCGGGACCAGGCCGGGTCTGGACTACCTGGATAAGCTGGAGGAGCCGTCATGTATGGGGCCGATCTAGGAGGTCTTTTCAGAGGTTTGTTTAGAATGGCGGTTCCGCTGCTAAAAAAAGGATTCCGCATCGCAAAACCTCACCTGAAAACGGCCGCTAAACACATAGTTTCGGACGTCGTCTCAAATGCTCTATTGAGCTTTCATACCGATAAACCTCAAGACAGGTCCGGCCTGATGGTTATGGCACGCAAGCGACTGTATAAACCCCCGGGAGCGAGGAGGCGTGGTCATTCGATAAAGAAAACAAATAGCGGTCGGAAGAAACGCTCAGTACTGCAAAGAAAGCGCAAGAAGCCTGCTAAACGAAGCGCGACGGTGAAGAGATCCCTAAAGACCATATTCTAACATGCCGTTACTGCACGACATGTCTGGAGAATGTATCAAGTCGGAGCTGGATATATTTACAGTTCCGCAGACGTCTCTTGAGAAGAATGCTTATTTAGAGGTTCCGCCTTGGAGTTTTTTATCGCCGGCACGGGCGAAGATTATCTGGACCTAAACAACACTTTCTCTGGCTTAAAATCACAAGACCTAACGGCGCCAACATCGCGGACCCCGCCCCTGTCGGGCTAATAAATCACACGGGGGCGACCGTGTTCTCCCAACTGGATATAAGCCTCGGCAACCGATTGATCTCTCAGAGCTCAAGCACGTACCCTTACAGATGCATCATAGAGTGTCTCATGAACTACAGTAAAGATGCTCTGGAATCTCTTTTCACGCCCGGTTTGTTTTACAAGGACACCGCGGGTCACACGGACGTCCACGACCCCGTAGGACAAAACAGGGGCCTGCTAAAGAGATCGTCCTTCACGCACGGCAGCCAGCCGGAAGAGCTGCTAGTGCCTATTCACAGCGACATTTTCTTTCAGGAAAAATTACTGCTAAACGGCGTCGACATTAAGCCCTTCCTTTAAAATCGCTACAGTATTTTAATGATAATTAATAATTAATAATATGAATTATTAATATTTAAAAAAAACTATCCACCATCCCAATTAAGGGAAACAAACATAAGCTCAAATGTAAAGTACTTACAATGGATTTTAATCAATTATAAGTATGTGGATCAAATAAAGGTCGTGGGTGTCTGGCCAACACTCGTTTCAGCGAATGTTTAGTATGACACTAAAGACTATATTGGGATGTAGGTCTCTTGGCTAAGGAGATGAATATCCTAAAATTGATCCAACAGCTTTAAGAGCAGGTAGCGATACCTTTAATGATTAGTGACTCCAGGTTTTGAGCATGAACTACAAACAACATCATGTGTGATACAAATCAGACTTTATTGACTAACTAAACACATACTACTCTAAACATACAAACACACCCACATACATACAGTTCAGCATTGGAAGAAGGTAAAGGATAAAGCATGAAGTTATGGCAGTATTTGTAATTCAGCAGATCAAAGCCTAAAACAAACCATCAGTTACTTAATGCGAATGCACCTTAGTTAAAAAGGGAATAATGATGCGTGTTGCATCAGTGAATAAGACTAAGTATGATACTTGCATGTCTTGCCCATTAAAAGAAAGTGTCCTGATGTATTTTGGTGAAGCTTCAGTTGATCTTGGCTGAATGGATTGATGAGAGAAAAACCAGCTTGATGCAGATGATCCTTAGTAAATGAAAAGCCAAGGCGTTGGCCTGGCACAAACTTAGAGGTACGCTGGAAAGTCTAGTTTCGCATCCTCATTCTGATGAGAGTCCTGAAAGGACTCAAATGTATCCAGAAAGAAAAACTTAAGAGATGTGTGTGTGCTCCACACACACAACTCCGATAAGAACTCAGATAACAACTCCCCACTCAACTACATCTCGCAACTCCATAAGAACTCAGCAGAACTCGGGGTGTGTTCTTATGTAGGGGTTTTTAAGCTGTGAAGAGGTCACACCTTTAAGATGTGTCTGACCCAATCAGAGGTCACACTTTCAGAGGGAAAGTTAACTGTCTTTGTCTTCCAACATGCTGTTTTGCATAGAATTGGATTTGATGTTAAGGTGGAAATGTTAAAGAGTTTCATAATATTATTATGAAGAAGAGTTTCCTTAACATAAAGAATATTATCATTCAGGAAATCAAAAATGGATTACATAGATACCAAACAAGGACTAGATATGATTTGGATTAAGTAAGTAATACTAAACATTCATTTAAACTAGTTTGGGTTAATATACTAATATAACATAAACACCAAGAACATTATCCATGATGAGATTAGAAATAGTTGATTAAGATAATTCCCTTTTAAATTTATAAGTGAATTCATGCTGTCATATATGTTGGCGTAAGATTATGCTTACACTCCTCTCACCGCCTGATTTATGAAACTGTGCGTACCGTTGATATTCAGGTGTACGCAATATCTGCCCTTCATAAATGCAGCGGCCGAAAACGAGCGTCATTAGAATAACAAGCCCATATAAATTCAAGTCTCCGCCTCCCCCACGCCCTCATTTTACGCCATTGACACACGAAAGACGGCAAAGAAGAGAATCCGGGGAAGTGAAAAGAAACAAAATTGTTTTATTTGGCAGTTTAAAGAGTGGGATTAAAGACACATTAATAATTGGATGACAATTTGTAATATTCTTATTATTTTTATTATTAATTGATGTTAGAAGAAAATATGATGCACCATGTGTCAAAAATTTGATTTATGACTTTGATTTACGACCTAACACCTAGGTGTGAAATTTGTCACCTTATGAGTTGTTTGCTTCCTGTAATAAAATTTTATGGCGGCAATTGATGTTTATACTCAGGAAGTTGTTCAGGAAATGATGTTTATCCAGGTGTCCTATAGTCTCTGTTGTTTCACGCCTCCCCTCTCATACGTGAGTGTTTAAATAGGGTCTGGTAGTTTGTATTTTAAACAAGAAGACAGTGTAGTTCTAGTGTTGCAATGGCTGCTCCAAAGACTCCTAAAAGGGCGAGACAAGTGTTGTGTACTTCTCCGGCAAGAGGTACTGTGGAAATGGAAGAAAGGATTACTTTTGCTCCTAAGAAAAAACAGAGCGTTAGTTTGACAAAGTTTCTCCATGAAAATGAGAAATTTGTGAGATATGATTTCACAATGTCTGATAGGCGCGTGGGGAGATATCTGTTTGACAAGGAGTCGCGGTGCGTCAGGCTCTTTGCGGGCGATCTTGGAGATGGAATCACTACTGATGATCCTTGTCTGATGTTCCCTGCTAAAGACTGGTTCATATTTTATAATTATGTTTGGAACGATTTGAACAACTGTGGCGACGCCCCTTTGTACATCGCAGAGTGGGACAGTGAGGTTCCTCAAACAAGATACCGGGTGGTTGGAGACCATTGTAGAAAGCTGCCAGATGACTTTGTTTATATTTTTCGCTGCAACGACAAGACAAAGATCATGGAATATACCTGGCCTATTCCAGAGTCTGAGCATCACAAGTACTATGACTTGGTATATCTGTTTCAATGGAAAGATGTGCGAATGTTTGACAAAATTTTTTCATGCATTGACAAATTGTTTAGATGGTGTCAACTTTATGATCACTACACTTCCGTTAAAGTGAAGTTGTTCCACCCCGAGAGGTGTGTCTCCGCCTCGAGGACCGGCCTCCTAACCCCACCTACCTATTACAGACATTAAAAATGGCTCCAGTTTGGATCATTCAACACACTTGCTTAACAGGCTTCAAGAAACTATGGCTTCCCCATGCTACACCAGTACCTTTGCGCTCCCCGTACCAGGACTTGATGAAGATGAAAGAACCTACAGCTGGACCAGTGCCCTCAAGCCGGCCCCGGCGATGCCTGATGAAAATGCAACACCCTACACCGGCAGCAACCCTCTTGAGACGGCCCCGACAATGCCTGATGTTGTTCCAGCATGCTACAACAATATCCTTGGGACTGCTCCGGCAATGCCTGATGAGGTTCCAGTGCCCTACAACCCCAGCCTTGAGACGGATACTGCAAAGCCTGATGATGAGCCATCCCCAATGGAGATCACAATGCCTATTTCTGACAACTCTTGGCTGGATAAATTTTGTATGGATCTGGGATATCACAACCTGACCTTCCTTACGACTCCTTATGGTTGTACTGGTTCAGTAGCTGGAGCAGCACACTTTGCGGGGGTCGACTCCACAGACGGATGTATCCGGACTGACGGCTTCAAGATCATTAAAACAATCGTCGTGGCACTTTTGCAGCATCTTGTTGACAAAAAGCTGAAAGAGATCTGTAGCGGTTGTGAGGTTAATCATCCTAGTCAACTTAGGCACAGCTGTATTTTTGAGCCTAATGCCTATTTCTTTGACTTTTACTTTGAGGAACTGTCACGTGCTCTGTTCAAGCCTGAACTCAAACATATCATTTCTCAAGCATTGAGCCGTTGTGGATTAAGGATTCATCCTCTGAGGGTTCAGGGGTCAGTTGACAGCATCTTGCACGAACTGCGTGAGGAAATTTTTATTGTGGAAAAACTTTCTGAGATCAGAGAAAAACTTGGAGGCCCTGACAACGAAAGGATTGTCCGTGACGCTGTGGACAGCTGGAAGGGTATCATTCATATTGACTGAGTCTAACAAAAACCATGGGGAATACATGCTTTGTGACTGGATTGGTGAAGTGCCTACTTAAACATCGTATTAGATGTGAAATGACCAGCTTGCTTTATAAAATTGTTAATGAAAACTCTGATGTAACTGTACCTGTTAACAGATGTGTTGTGGATGCTAAACGCCTTACAAATCTCGAGAACCAAATGTCTGTTGTAAGAAATATTTCTAATGATTGGTCTGCACTGATGCGTTTATGCATTAACAAGGGTGAATCAATTTCTGTAACTATTAAAAATTTTTTAGACTTGATGACTGAAGGTGGTACCTGTATCAGAATTACAGACATATTATGCATGTGTACCTATGTGTCTGATTTATGTGTATTTACAATGTCTAGTAATGATCAGGGGTATGTTTGTGAAATTATTGAAACACTGGTTGATTACCTTATTGACAAAAATATTGTGATGTGTATAAAGTTTCTACACTATATTGATGACTTATGATGTAAAATATTTCACAATAAAAACTTGTATCACTTTGACCCTCTGTGTTATTCATCTGTGGAGACTGGTGTTACAATATGTCTGAAGAAGTAATGAAAAGGATTTATTACACGCCTTCAAACCCCGGTTCTTTAGGTAGTAAACAACGTTTAAAAGATGCTGTTTTGAAAGAAACGGGTGTTCGCTTAACCAATGATGAGGTATCAGAATGGCTCTCCGGCGAAGATGCTTACACACTACATAAAACTGCGCCTTTAAAATACAGAAGAAATCGGGTATTTGTCTATGGCATCGATATGCAGTTCCAGGCTGATCTAGTTGATATGTCTACATATGCTAAGGAAAATGACAACAATCATTTTCTGTTGACATGTATAGATCTGTTTAGTAAATATGCTTGGACACGTGTGTTAAAAAACAAGTCCGCAGTAGAGGTTGCTAAAGCCTTTGAATCAATACTGGAAGAGGGACGTGTACCAGAGAAAATACAAACAGATAAGGGGAAGGAGTTTTTTAACAAACATTTCCGCATTTTGCAACATCCAGTGAATTAAAATCAAGTGTAATTGAGAGGTTTAACAGGACTCTGCGAGGAAGGATGTGGCGATATTTAACGGCTACAAACTCAAAACGCTATATCGATATACTTCAAGACATAACACGTGGATACAATGTCAGCTATCATAGAAGCATCAAGATGAGGCCTATTGATGTAAACAAAGAAAACAAATCCGAGGTGTTACATAATCTTTACGGTGATAGCCAATCTCACAGTGTAAACCCCATATTTAGATACAAAGTTGGTGACGTAGTTAGAATTTCTAAAGTTAGAGGTCCTTTTGCAAAAGGGTATGAGGAAAACTATACGCAGGAGTTTTTCACTATATCATCATGTATACCAAGAGAGCAACCTGTTTACAGATTGTGTGATTATGATGGGGATGTCATCGAAGGCGTTTTTTACGAGGAAGAGTTACAAAAGATACTTGTAAGTGAAAACAAAGCGTTTAAAGTTGAAAAAATATTAGACAAGAAGAAGAAAGGAAACAAAACATTATTGCTGGTACAATGGCTCGGATGGCCTGCGAAATTTGCATCATGGATCGATGAAAAAGAGTTGGTTGATGTTCAGCCTTCAATAAAATAAAGGACCAGCATACATGGCATACATTTGTGCAAAAACCTACCATGGCTGAGGGTGGCTTTTATGTTACATTGCCCTGCAATGCTTCGTTAGCAACCTTTCCGGGAAATATCTAATTATACAACCAGCTTAGCAAGAACTATGAATCTGAAAGGAGAATGGGAGGTGGGTTTGATCGAATTTGAATATCCTACGTCATGGTATACATTTAATGAGGAAGATGCTATCTTTATTCTCGACAATGGTATAAAACATATCACTGATCACCCTGCTGCAGGCAAAGAGATTGAGATCTTCATCAACGGTGATCAAAAGACATCGAACGTACTTTACAGAATAAAATCTGGATATTATGACGACATTGTTTTCTTGATCAGGGAGATCAATGCAAATCTACCACCGGGTCTGAGTTTTGGATTTGACCACGTTAAAAACAAGGTGTTTCTAAAAGGACCCCCAAAGACATCACTAAAGTTTTTCGGAAAGTTGGCAATAATTTTAGGGTTAAAACCGGGGATTGCAATAGAGACAATCCCTCCAACTCATGATAGTCATGGTATCGGACACACATCTGTGACGTATGCGCCCCATCAAGCAGACATAAATGGAGGTTTCTACACTATGTATATATACACAGATATAATAGAATATCAATCAGTTGGTGATTATCATGTACCACTACTAAGGTGTGTCCATATAGACGGTGAGAACAACAAGATTATTAATAATAGATACGACAGACCACATTACGTACCGGTGAATAAATCTTCTATCACTGAGATAAGTATACAAGTGAAAGACGATCAAAATCAAGACATAAGTTTTAGTTACGGTAAGGTGTGTGTGCTAAACTACATTTTAGGCCTGTGAAACAACGTCTTTTTTAAGGGTTTTGGAAGGGGGGAAAATGGCATATTACAGCAATCATAATACTGACCCCATGCGTTACGTAGCCTATTATCAGAATCAGGCAGGCAATGGCCTTCCTGGCTATGCAGGGGGAGGGGTTATGTATGGTGCGGGGTTGGGAGGCCTTTTTCGTGGACTCTTTAGAATGGCTATACCATTACTAAGACGTGGATTTAACATAGCTAAACCACATCTTAAATCAGCTGCAAAGAACATAATAAGTGATGTTGTTAGCCATACAATGTCTCAGTCTTTTAACAATAACAATAATAGTCAAGAAGGTTCAGGACTGATGGTAATGGCACGCAAAAGAGTGTCTAGACCCCCAGGTGCCCGGAGGAGTGGCCAGACACAGAAGAAAAGAAAACGACATCTGAAAAAAACTTCAGTTGTAAAACGCAAGCGCAAGGAGTCGGGAAAGGGTCCGGCATCAAAAAGGAGAAGAAAGACAATATTTTAGACCATGGCTTTACTACACAGCATGTCAGAAGAATGTTTAAAATCAGAGCTGGATCTGTTTACAGTACCGCTGACTCAGATGGCTATTGAGAAAAATACATATATAGAAATACCTCCATTATCAGCAATTTCAGACTCTTCACCTCTGGAATTTTTTATTGCCGGAACGGGGGAGGATTATGTGGATCTAAACAATACATTGTTATTTTTACGACTCAAAATCACAAATCCAGATGGCACAGATATTGCAGATGGTGCTCCTGTGGGACTTTCAAACTATCCAAGCTGTTCGATCTTTGGACAGGTTGATGTGTTGCTGGGGGACCGACTTATATCACAAAGTACTAGTACATACCCTTATCGGGGGATAATAGAATGTCTTACCAATTATGGGAAAGATGCTCTTGAAACACTCTTCAGCGCTGCTTTGTTTTACAAAGATACAGCGGGCCATATGGACGTGACGGATCCTGCGGGGGCAAACCGAGGGTTGACAAAGACGGCCGCCTTCACCAACGCCAGTAATGTGGTCGAACTTCTCTCACCTCTTCACAGTGACATTTTCTTTCAAGAGAAACTGATGCTTAATGGGGTTGATATTAAAGTTCGTATGACCAGAGGAAAAGATGAATTTTGTTTGAGAAGCGACGCTACGGCCTACAAGCTAAACATCCTGTCAGCATCTTTATTTGTGAAAAAAGTGACAGTATCACCGGCTGTGAGATTGGGTCATGCACAAGCACTGCTTTCAACCACTGCCAAATACCCTATCGATAGAGTATGTCTGAAGAATTTCTCACTACCTGCAGGATCGCGTGTCTGCAATCAAGAAAACTTGTTCTTAAGAACTCTACCAAAATCTATCGTAGTAGCGATGGTTGATAATGATGCTTTTGTGGGGGCGTATGATAAAAACCCCTTTGCATTTAAAAACTACGACCTTGAATTTTTATCCATTTATGCCGATGGCGTCCAGATTCCTTCAAAGCCATTGCAACCTGAATTTGGAAGCGGTTCTGCAGTGAGGGAATTTTATCAGTTAGCCCTGGCCTCTGGAAGACATCTTAAAAATCAGGGACTATCTATTGATAGAGAAGAATTCCTACACGGCTATACACTCTACGCATTCAATCTAACTCCAGATGAGGAGTGCGGGCAGCACATTTCGCTTATTAAGAGTGGTAATATTAGACTGGAAGCCCGTTTTAGACAACCCCTCCCACGGACAGTAAATTTAATTTTATACGCTACTTTTGACAGTGTTATAGAAATATCAAATCGTCGGCAGGTCCTGGTTGACTACTATTAATACTCAAAATGAATACTGTACAGCTTACATCAGTTATGGACCGGATTTCCTGCAACATCCATTTTCTCGGAGTACTACCGTGTGATTATCTACCGAAAGAGCCTTTAACAAAATTACCATCAATGGTTATATTGAACACACATCCTTCTGGACTTCCTGGTCAACATTGGTTAGCCATCTACATAAACGAAGAGGGTGTAGGATGTTTCTTTGACAGTTTTGGCAATAAACCAGATTACCAAGGTTTTCCATCAATTATCAAAAACTTTTTAAAACTCAATTCTAAGGAGATACAACATTCGACTGTGCAAGTACAGGATTTTACATCAGACACATGCGGACAGCATTGTGTATTTTTTCTTTACCATATGACAAAGGGATTTGACTATGATTATGTAGTGAAAATGTATAGTGATGATTTAATTAAAAATGATAAAAAAGTATCAACTTTTGTGAAAAGATTAAAACAAACTAACTGTAATGAAAATGTGTTCAAATGTATTCAGTGTGTACAAACAGGTGAAATGTTTATGCCTGAATTTTCTTAATAAATAACCAATGACAAGTATTACATCTTTTGGGGTCTTTATTTACGACATTCAACATTACAGATAACAACAACAATAAACATTCTCAGTGTTTTTAAAAATTTAGCCATTGACCTCTGTCAAGAACAGGGGGTGAAAATACATGCCCCTCTGAAAAATTAGATTTTTCTGGAGGTGTACCCTGATGACTCTTTTTCCTTTTATTACTCCTCTTAGACGAGTTTGTAATAACTGAAGTAGACTTGTTTTTGAAAGAGTTAATTACATGTCTGACATAGTGGTTAGGTACAGTAGAGAATGGTACATTTAAAATAGCAAATGCCTCCAGAAACTCGTTCCATCCAATAGGTCTCCGTTCATCAGCGACCTTTTGAGGGGCTGTGACGCTTTTAACTAAATCGAGCATGTGTGATCCAGGAATCAATCTACCTTTAAACACAAACTCTCCAGAATCAGTCCATGATGTGATATCCTTAGTTTTAGATCATTTATCCAAAATGTATCGAACATTTTTAACACTTCTCTGTGGGACATTCTTTAAAATATCATCAGCAACATTAGACAAAGTATCCGGCGGATTCACAGGACCCATCACAACAGGGTTTTCATTTTCAATGTGATCAGGCTGTGGAAGAGTTAATGTTAATGTGCTGGTCTCCCTGTCCGCTTCTCTAGAGAGGTTTAAAAATCTCTGCAAAACACCTGTATACATCTTAGCTTTTTCATATGTGTCCAGATCAGATCTGTAGAGAATATTTCTTATGGTCATGTCCAAGTCATTTTCCACGGTATGTTGAATAGACTCACGAGGAGGAGCAGTTTTCAACTTATCCAGCTGGTGCTGCGGTACTAAAAACATTTTCTCAGCATACTCCATCAGCAGATACTTATTTAGAGGTGATCAAACTGGTTATGAACGGTATTGCAACACTTAAAAGCGGTAACAGAAAACCTCCTTGTTGATTGATTAACCTTCTTTTTCTACCAACGCCAACCTTCTTATCTGCAACAATTTTGATTTCGTTACTTCTTCTCTTCAGTTTCCGATATTGTAGCGGGGTGAGTGGTATATTACCATGAAGGACATTTAAAGTAGTGATGGAAATTTTCGTTCATTTAGGTGACTCGTTCATTTTCAGTTCGTTCACCAAAATGATTCGTTCAGACTCGTTCACTGATTCGTTCAGTGACCATTTCTTAATTTTACAAAAATACGCCAATAGGTGGCGAAGATGTGTGTCATTATGTGTTATAAGACAATGAATGACTTTTTGCAAAAACTCATTAGTTTTTAATAAAGCTCAAATTGTGAAATACTAAGCATAATTTTATCAAGTTACCGAATATATTAAGACACACGTACATTCATAGTACATCTAATCTGGATTTGTTGTAAATAAAGACTCCCGTGCATGCCTCCTCTGGTTCAGTCAGTCATCAGATCCTCGTTCACGAATCATATAATTTCGGTCATGTCGTTCAAGACTTCGTTCAGACGCAGATGACTGATTTAAGTTTGGTGAAAGGGTGGATTAAACTATATAGACATATAAAACTATATTAAACAGAAATACCAATTTTTTCAACAGTAATTACCTTGCTTATCATTTGTATTAAGGTAAATAGTCCGCCTAAACATGGTTACTATAACTTTATTAAAATAAAACCACATGATTCTTTCACAAGATTGTTTACGTTGCACTCGCTATCTATACGATCTCTCTCATTCATTAGGTTGTAACCTGTACCAGTCATTCAGTTTGTTTAAGAACGCGATCTCTCTATCTCTCTCTCGTTCGTTCAGACTCAAAACAGCGGCTCGGTCAGTGAAGGGCGTATTCATTCAGTACGTTGAGCCAATCATATGCTCGGCCACAGCTTATACTCGATTGCCATTGGCTCGTAGTTTTGTCACTCTTTGAAGGCGGAAAGAAAGCCGCGCATCATTTGTCCGTGCTCCTCAAGAAGGGAGGGAAATTTCAGTGAACGAGAAATATGAGTCAATGGATGGCGTGAACGAGAACGATTCGTTCACATAAAAGATTTGTTCAAAAAGAACGATTCGTTCACGAACGTAACATCACTAATTTAAAGCTACTTCGCACAATGTAACAATGAACTCATCCGTAGCAACCTCTAAAATAACACGTCTTTGTCGAGGTGTAGCCTTTAATAATAGCTTTAAAAGAGATAGATTTCTTAAAAGTCTAGCAGACATTTTCAAATATTCGATAAATTCAGTGCTTCTTTTTCTGAATGTATAAAACAGGATTTTGTGAGAGCAAATCTGTTCTGAGACGATATTGCTCTGGAGTTTTAGCTTTAAAGTCGATCAGTAGGTAGCCGAAGGGTTTGCTGGTAGCATCTTCATAACATTCCATGAAAAATTTAGTATTTCGAGGGTACATCTGTCTGGCTAGCACATTAATTTGGGTATTATCTCGGGGGGTTTTAAACAGAACCATATAATTGGTGTTCAAGCTGATGGTCCTGCTGGATTTACCTTGACAAAACAAGTTCTGAACAATATACAATGCACTTAAATTTTTGTGATGTACATAATTTGTAAACACTCTTTCAACTTCAGAATTACCACTGGCATCTTTCATAACATCATCTAAAATTAAAAAATTTGTTTTGTTGGGTGGAAACAAAGAGTTGTCATTTAGATTCTGTGGAATTCCTTCAATAAATTTAATGTCAAACATTTTCATCAAATCATCATACATTGGCTGCCAACAATCATAAATTAACACAATATTTTCAATATTTTTAGAAAGAATTTTCTCAGCGTTTTGTAACAGCATTTTAACAAAGAATGTCTTTCCAGAGCATGAGGGGCCTGAAATTACCATGGAGAAAGGATGCTGAATTCTGAAATCAAACCCCTCTGTACCTTGCATACCCCGATAAGCATAAGTCATGATCAATATCCGAAGGGGCGTGTCGTGAAATCCTTCATCAATATTCTTTTGTCATAAACGACACGAAACTTCTTAACAACTGACTTGTTTTTCAGTGTGAAATTCTTTTTATTTCTGACAATGGTGTCAGTGTGGGCCAGGAGTTGCTGAGTGCTTTCAGATGATGCTACAAAATCGTCAACAAGGCCTATTAAAGACTGTAGTGTGTTAACTTTAGAGTTCTCTGCTGTCTGCGTTACGCCCTTAGCCTTGAGACATATGTGTTGTTTTGCAGTCCGGTAACCATATGTGACCAGTCACGGAAAGTAGGGACACAAGGCGGATCTCAGCATTTTGAGTTATTCACAGATTCTGAAAGTGCAGTTTCTAAGCTTTCCAACGATGTGGAACACATGGAAATATGATAAGATTTGGAGAAGTTGTGGCCATTTGAATATAGGAACTCAGAAATACTCAAACCGAGAAAATCGAGACGAAAGGGACTCTTCTTTTCAGCTGGGGGAGACAATAGGGCTCATTTACATCTCATTTAGCTAAGCCATGCCCCCTGTAAAACCCTTTTTGAGATGTTCTAGCATCATATGTAGTATTTTATGACCAAATGACAACCCGCAAAAATAAACATGACTCTTTTACCTTTGTGGGGATCACAAGTCGAATCCAGTCTGTTTCAGATTATCCAATGCCCATATTTGTCCACAAATGCGTATAATCCGTGAAATATAGATTGTTTACATCAGATTTCGCATGAATGTCTGGTAATACAATATAATATATAATCTGAAGACTATTTAAATCGTAACATGTAAGGGTATATGAGCTTACACTCCGTTAAACACATGAACCCGCCTTCAAAGTTTTGTATTTAAAATAGGGAAGTAGTATAATAGATCATCCAAACAGCGCCGTCGAAAACGTGACATCCTTTAGGGAGGTTACCAATGGCTCGCTCGTTCCTCCATCAGCCAATGACTTCATGGAAAATATTGATAGACAAAACATGTAGCCAATTATATGAAGAATACAACGATATCTGTGTAACTTCTGTGTGTTTGGACTCATGCTGCGCTGCAAAAACTGACATACAGATGACGTCAAAGTACCGCGAGAGCGAGTCGAAATTAAACTACTCCGTAAGATTTCTTGAAGAGCTCTCGCGGTACTTTGACGTCTTCCGACTGCGGCGCCGCATAAAGTCAGTGACGCGGCTGACGTACGATGCGGCTGACTGTTATTTGTTCCGCCCCAGCTTCTTTTATTTTTCTTTTGTTTTGTGCGCCCGAGCTTAACAGTCTGGGGAGACGCAGGCTATAAGTTTGAAAAAAAAAAAAAAAAACTTAGCAAACATATCTGAGGAACAGGGCAGCGCGTCACAACAGTCACGTGACTTCACGCTCGAGCCGGAAGAGAAGACAATGCTGAATAAAGTCGTAATTCTGCTATTTTTGGACCAAACTATATTTTCGATGCATCAACACAATCTTACTGACCCACTGATGTCACATGGACTACTTTGATGATGTTTTTATTAACTTTCTGGACATGGAAACCATACATAGCTTTTCAATGAAGGGGATAGAAAGCTCTCGGACTAAATCTAACGATAAAACATCTTAAACTGTGTTCCGAAGATGAACGGAGGTCTTCCGAGTTTAGAACGACATAAGGGTGAGTCATTACTTACATTATTTTCATTTTTGGGCGAACTATCCTTATTTAGTAGTCACGCTGTTCCCTTTGGGGGCGGAGGCGAAACACACAAGCTTATACAGTATGTAAATATACACACAGACAATGACGCCCCACGCTGCACGCTAGAATCTCCGGAAAAACAAGCCTATTTTAACCGCAAAATGTACGCGTTTAAATATACAAAAACTGCTATCTCAAACATGGAGAGGCTTCTTCGTGATCTCAACTAACAGATTCTGCAATAAAACGAAAATCACAAATTTCGAAAAAAAACCTTTGTTTCTCATTTTCTCGAAACTTGTGCTGCCGACTTGAGTCCCTGGTTTCCGTGACGGGTCACATATGTTTTAGGACCTGCGGAACAAAACTCTGTAATGGTATCGTCAGAATCAAGTTCATTAGTGAGATCCCCTAAATAAGGTCCCAATGGAGGTTCCCAATCTCCATCTCTTGAGACATAGATAACACTATCTGTATCCCCATACAAGAGTCTATCGCCCAACCTATCCATAAGGTTGTACAACTCCAACCGTGCATGTGCCGTCGTGAATGCACCGATAAACACATTAACATCTCGGGTCTCGTAAGAGGACCCCTCTGCATGTTTGTATTGCACCAATGCAATTGTGTCAGACACAAACCTGAAAAATGTTACTTCGTACTGACATCCAAAGATGTACTGAGAAAAATCTTGAGCTTTTTTCAAAAGCTTGCAATTAGGCATGTTCTCTCTGAGAGAGAATCTCCCCCACAACGAATTAAGCAACCACTGTTGATTGAGCGACGGGCGGGGTTATTGCAGATCTTTTCAGGATCGAGCTGAATATCCTCTTTCTGGTAATAGTCATCAATGTAGGCCTGTTTATCTGCCTTTGTGATTACATGTGACGGATAACCGGAGGCCTGCTGTTTAAACTGTAAAAATGTTTTCACATAGTCGCAAAACAGTGTGTCAGACGTTTGAGGAAAATGCCACACCATCAATTTTCACGACTACATAGCCCTTTTCAATGGCCTTTAACAATTCAAGGCTCACCCATGTCCCAGAAATTGCTCTTTCCTCATCTGTGTGTGTACAAGGTATGATTTTGCATTGCTCATCCACACAGGTACGACATAAAGGAAACATCAGCTTACCACAACTCCTGTATGGTAACACAGGATGGAGCAACTTTCTGGGAGGAAGGACTGTAGCCTTAACAAGCCCGAAATAATTTTCAAGGTCTTGAAAGTCCTTAAAGATTATTTCAGGATGGCCAATGGGGTAGGGTCTTCGAGACTGCACAAAAGGATATAGACTTGTGAAATCAACATAGCTAATTCTCTCCCCCTCTGCAGCTTTGTGGTACAGCTTGTAAGCATTTGTACGGCCACCAAACAGAGCATCACGTGGTTTCAGTCTTTCTGGTGCAGAATAGGTAGACATAAAACTCATCACATCCGGGTCGGTCTGTTTAAGCTTTCGCCACTGACACTCCCACATCACCTCCAGGTCAATATTGTAGGATTTTTTCAAAACCTCATTTCTGTCGATAAACGCACGATAGAGGGCTCCATGTGGTATTTTGGACTGTTCATTTATGCTGTCAGGTTTAAAACAAGACTTACAGCCATGAAACCAGCATCCAGCATATTCCATACCTTTCTGCACACCATTGCTTTGGACATAAAATCCATCGAGGAAGAGATTACCAATTTTCATCTCACCGTGATTCAGAGCATGATGCATGTCGACATCACGTGTCTTTTACACATATTCAAGCCACTCAATCGAAGCATTCGAGAATGTCTTGTGCTGATGTATGTATGCATTGTTATGGGTCAGAGCTATAGTAGCAGGTTTTAGAAAGTGTGTTTTGAACACACCCATACAACATGATGCTAAAGTCGTAAATCTGAAGAGGTCTATCTCTGTACATGCAATGAACTCTTTCCTGTACTTAATACATGCATCCCGAAGTAAGACGACATCATTCATACAGTACAATCCAATCTCTTTTCTGAAGTCAAAAACCTTCCCTTCAAGTGTGTCATACCATTGATCAAACTTTAGCCTGGCACTATCAGTCATTGTGGCATAGCCGTAGTAGTTTTTTGTGGGATATGGTCCTACATAGTTTTGATTCTGCAATGTATTGAAGAGATGGGGGAAGTAACCCTTCTCTGTACTGGTCAAATTAAAGGCTGCAGGTGTCTTTGACAATGCCATAGGCATAAAACTGAACGAGTCAATGAATCGTTGTTTGTAAGTCTCATCGTACATGAAGGTCAATCTACAGCCTTGCATGATAATGTTAAGTTTGAGACCCTCTCTGCAGAAATACTCTAGGACTAAGAAGTTGTCAAAACCTGCCCCATTGTGAGCCACAAATGTGTGGTTTTTATATCTTGGCTGTCGGAATCTGCGAACGAAGTTCTCTACACACCCTTCACCTGCACTTTCAAATTTCTCACCGCTAAAGGTCATGGCACAGACATAATTAGCAACATGCTTACCATTATCACAACGGGTTTCAAAGTCATAAAATATGTAGCAATCCTCAACCTCTTCAACAGATATAGGATGTATGAAACATTCATGTTCACCATCATGACTTACATCCTCACCGCAATAGTAGCAGCAATCTGCGGGACATTCATGTTCCTGGTCAGGTTTACTTGCTGCCACATGGTACCGTCTACCGCATTTAACGCAGTATTTGGTGATGTCACAGGGCGATCTCCCAAATGCAGCAGCAGAGGGTTTTTTATGGGCATCAAAGCAGTATTGCGATTTACAAATTCTCAAACAGTCTGGACAGTGTATTGTCTTTTTAGCATGTTTGTAACACCTACTGTCATTACATACAGAACATGTATATTTGCAATCGTGACCCTGTCTGTTTGTGTACCCCTTGTAACAGAACTCGCAGACATACGATGATCCAACAAATGCCTTAATACGAGTTATCAAGTGATAATGGGCATCATGCAAGTACAAAAACACTGTCTTTTTATGGGGCTCATCATGTGTCTTATGATGCTCGAACACACCCTCACTTGACCTGTAAAACACCACAATCTTCACTATCATCACACTCTCAAACTTTGTAATGTGATTAAAGCCCACACAGTCTTGAGGGGTTTAGACCTGCAGCAGTCTGTATATCCACAGCCATACGTTCTAACTCCTCATACTCTGCATGGGGTTCAAGAAGGATGCTAAACATTTTGCAAAACACAGATTGTTTGTAAAGTTGGTAGGTGAGAACAAATACATCCTTTTTTTCTTAATCACTTCATCATGGGCTATATCTGTAATCTTCCTACGAACCCCTCCATTCATACTTCTTGCTATTGATACATGCAGTTGCAAACTGTCATCCGCCAACATCTGTTCATTACTTTGTGCAACCGATTCAAACTGTTCGATAAAACGATTTTCATCATAGTCGTTACCGGGACACAGTATAGTGTTAACGTCAGATTTGAAACTTGGGCCTTTAAGACTGATATTAATGTAGGATCCCTCACCTCCTATATCTCTAGAGAATGAAACCATTTCCGACAGAATATTTTGGACAAATATAGTGTACGCTGCCAAATCTGTGGTTATGATCTCGCGCAAATTTAGATTTCTGTGGATTTCTAGACCGTTAAAATAGGGTCTCGGGACTATTGTGTAATCACTTACTGTCCCTCCATCACGCACTAGCGTGTCCACGTCACTCTGACTTAAACCCGTAAGGGTGTCTGCCGTATTAGAATTATCGGTAGGATTTACTACACCATAACCTGTTTGTGACAAATTTGTTTCAAATCTTTGTTCATATGTCCGAATCATTTCATTTTGCCTTTCACTTGTTTGTTCGTATGTTTGGTCTACCCTCGCAGGCACAGGTTCTAAACTCTGATGTGGATATGACCGAATCATTTCGTTTACCCTTTCAAGTAATTGGTCTTGTGCAGCAGCAAACATTTCAGTCTCAGCCTCATGCCTAGCCCTTACAGTAGGTATTTCTGGACAACTATGTAAATCATCATCTGAACGCACTCTTTTACCAGCCATTTTCAATAATATTTAGAACTTCTCCAGGATTACACAGATATATTCTCTGATTATGCCCAAAATAGCATTACAAATTAACGTTAGCCAATGCCGATATAGCCAAACAAAAAGATAAAACACTTAAATTTCTCTTAACCATAATAAAACTAGCAATCCAAAAAAAAAAAAATAAACCAGTAATCACAAAATGGTAGGAAAAAACACGTATTTCAACTATAAACCAGCATCACCAAAATAACCAAAACATATTTAAAAACACACATTTAAAAACAGCATTGCAAAATAGTAAAAAAAAACCAGCATCACCAAAATAACCAAAACATATTTAAAAAACACATTTAAAAACAGCACCGCAAAATGGTAGGAAAAACCCAGCAAAAACAACACTTATTTCAACTATAAACCATTATTGTGTGAAACAGCATCTATAACTTGTTGAAGTAGAATTACCGTACCTCCCTGTAGATCGAATTCCTTTCTCTGGACTTTTTCAATGTTCACCAATCGATCAAGCAGCATTCTGTTCACCAAGTTTTGTTCTTCAGAATTCTTCTGGAGAGCTTAAAATATAAGTCTGGTTAACACCTGTTGATCTTTAGACCATGAAATTATGGCTGCGATGCCTTCAGTATGTCTTCTCAGCAATGCCTCTTGAGCTGTACATCTTGAAATTATGGCAGCGATGCCTTCTACCAGGCTTCTCAGCAATGTCTCTTGAGCTGTACACCTTGAATTTATGGATGCGACGTCTTCAGTCAGTCTTCTCATTTGCGCTGTCAATTCCAGCAATAACTCATTATTGAAATGTTCCTGATTTGCAGGTAGAGATGTTTCAAAAATCATAGAAGATTCATCCTCGACACGGGCTCCAACCACACGTGGCAGATTAACCGCCGCAGATGTCTGCGAGTCCAAAGAAGATGTCAGTACGGTAGTAGCTACCGGCACTATCGCATCACCGTTAGCTTCTGAGACACTTGCCAACGCTGCAGACCATGAATTTGTGACATCTCCAGCTCCTAACAGGTTTTCTGTATAGAAATCTGTTTAAATACAGTAAGATTATTATACTACAACACAACAGTATTTAAACATCGAATATTTAGCTACATAATCACACTTACCAACTGTTTTAATGAAATCTGTGGTGGTATCCCGAGGTTGCACATCAGAGACTAGTGCATTGTCAGGGCATGCCCTTTTATCATGGGTAATAGAACGGGACTGCTTTCGTTTCCGACTAAGACTAAGTCTTGAAGATTTTGTAGAGGTATTCTGTGTTACAAACCCTGGCTGTGTAACTAGTAATGCTGCATCTACATATATATATATATATATATATATAAAACAGAAAGAAAAGTTTTTCAAAAAGAATTAATACACATTTAGCATTCAATAATACAGATTAAAGAGAAGTAAAGATCACATAATATAGTTACCTTGCAGTTCGCAGCCCTCATTAACGCCTTGAGAACCCTCATTTATTGCGGGGGCATTTACTATTGGTATAAAAGTGTAAAATGTAAGTAATACATTTTCAGAAAAAAAAAATCTGAATGTATAATTAAAATAAACAGTATTACCTTGTAGATCGCCGTTCCTAGTGTCGCTTTGCGCTTCAACATTTATCAAAGTAGAATTCACTAATTTGGAATAAAATGTGTACAATAAAATATACATATATAATATATAAATGTATTTATATAATCATTCAGGAAATTCCTTGAAAATATACTTAAAACACTTACAAAGTTGGTCGATCTGGTCAAAATGATGGTAGGTGGGCTGCGTTTTAAAAATTCCTGCATCGTATACATATACATTTAAAAGCCTGTTAAATGTTAAAATAAAATAAGACTGTTTTTACAAATGAAGATAACTTGGTATATCAAACTTGATAAATAAACATATAAAGCAAAATAACTTACCGGTGAGTCCTGAGTCCATTGTTTGAAAAAATAAAACAAGGCCGCTTTAATATAACCGAGAGAAAAGAGATGTCCTCGCGAAAATCAGTTACTGCTGTAAGGGTACAAATGAGAATCCGGCCTTTTGAACTACGGAGGCGGGGCTTACCATACTCAGGAGGCCGTACCCCACATATTTGCATGGCACAAAACCCGCCCTATATTTTATTTGGTTATTTTATTTTTTTAAACCTTTTACAAATAAGGTTATCAACTATAAATATAAGCTTCTCTAGTAAATACTTATACATTTATAATGTAAAGAACATATCTTCATGAAAACCGATGGAAAAATTAATGAACTAGACAAGCCTGTAGTTAAAAGTATAATTACTCATCACTGTTAAAAGAATAATTTTATTTTTAATCATACATTTAATATATTAACATTTTAAACAGTATAAGACAAAAGACATTACATTTCACCCTCACATACTTATAGCGATATGTATACAATTTTATTTGTGTAGACATCTAAAGCACAAAAGAATAAGCAATGCTATACTTAAATCTACTTTTTAATTAAATTACATTTAAACACTACAAATCAAAAGATCTGTTTTCCCCAAGAAAATGATGTGTGTGTGTGTGTGTGTGTGTGTTTATGAAAGGGATGATTAAAATATCAAGCAAGGGCCGTTTGCTATGTGCAGTCGTCAAGTCTGCAGGACCTAGCATTGTTCTGAAACGTTGATCTAACGATCCATACAGGATAAAGACGACTGTATTGGTTGTATTTAAATATCAAGCAAGGGCCGTTTGCTATGTGCAGTCGTCAAGTCTGCAGGACCTAGCATTGTTCTGAAACGTTGATCTAACGAGCCATACAGGATGAAGACGACTGTATTGGTTGTATTTAAATATCAAGCAAGGGCCGTTTGCTATGTGCAGTCGTCAAGTCTGCAGGACCTAGCATTGTTCTGAAACGTTGATCTAACGAGCCATACAGGATGAAGACGACTGTATTGGTTGTATTTAAATATCAAGCAAGGGCCGTTTGCTATGTGTAGCCCCATAAGTCTACACGCCCTAGCATTGTTCTGAAACATTGATCTAACGACCTAGCCTTGCTTCCATACAGGCTGAAGATGGTACAGACTGTTAGGAAGTAATATTTAGACATCATGCAGGGGCAAGAGACTACATGTCTGCAGGGAAAATGTCTTAACACCTAACCGAGATCCTAAACTTTTATTCTATTGAACTATACCGACGTATCAGAGGTCTTGGAGTGTGACCCCCGGATAGACGATGATGATGGGCTTGGAAGGAAAGATTTACATTACAACTTTCAAGACAGGAAGACAACAGCTTATTCAATTGACCTCCTAACCGGTACCTCTTTTAAAAAACCTACCTAAATACTATTACAACTTATTTTATTTGACATTGATTCTTCATCATGTATTCTTATTTCTTTAATCATGTGTATTAATTTAATCACTGACATTATGCTTAAAGCAAAACATTCTGACAAACATATTTCTAACTTGTCTTTTTTCTAACTTCTGATTTCTTTAAACACGTATGAGAGGGGAGGCGTGAAACAACAGAGACTATAGGACACCTGGATAAACATCATTTCCTGAACAACTTCCTGAGTATAAACATCAATTGCCGCCATAAAATTTTATTACAGGAAGCAAACCACTCATAAGGTGACAAATTTCACACCTAGGTGTTAGGTCGTAAATCAAAGTCATAAATCAAATTTTTGACACATGGTGCATCATATTTTCTTCTGATATTTAGAAGAATAATTATTTATTATTATTATTATTATTATTTACTGTTGCCTACATCTAAATTCTATGTCTGCTTAATGGTGTAGTTAATTTTTTTTATATAATATTTTAAAATGATGTAGTAACTTTTGTAGTGTGTTGTTCTGTATTTACATACAGTTGTTTGTTAGCTGTATCTTAGATCCAGTTTGATACGGAGCTCCGGATATAATTCAAATTAACAATTTGTTTCCACGACATCCACATGTTTTAGGTAAGCTAATTCATAATTTGAAGTAATAATTGTAATAGTAATAACGAAATATTCTAAATATTATAATAATTAATTCCAAGGAACAAACTGTTGAATATTGGGAACAAATTCTAAATTTATGGCCATACTTTAGACTAAATAAGAAAAAGAAGTGTCCATTGCATAAAAAATTATTCGTGGCCATAATTTTTGTCCGCATGTCATCATGATCGGATTTACGGCTCCATTCAACACAAGCATTTTACCTTACCTCATCTGTATTTATTTATCATCGAATGGTACGTAACTAGCTTACCTTTTATTGCATTACCATGTTTTCGTAGCACATCCTTGTGCTTTCTTGCAATGTGCCGCTTCAGATTCCAGGAAGAATATTTGCTAACTCTTTACAGTCTCTCCGCAGTCCCTTTCAATTTTTTCTTCCTGCTCAATCTTAACTTTGATTTTTACTTTACATTTATGTATAAGGCTTGAATTCCATAACTTATTGCAAGACATTTTTACAGATTCTCGAACTAGCAAATTATCAAAGGGCGTTCTGGGTTCAACGAGCGGTGCTGAGGGAGCGGAATTTTCGGAAAGGCGCTTTGATGGTAATATTACCGCACCGCTCAACGCTCCGCTCCCACTAAGCTCCGTTCACATGCTCGCTCTGAAACATCAGGTAAAGCGCACAGGCTCTCAACTGAAGGAATACATATGCATACAAATAAAATGCTTTGGTAAAGTCTCACAAATTAAACATTGAACATTGTTGCATAAAAATAAACACTGAAGTTTATAATTACTATGTTTTTTACAGTGGGTCATAATATATCATATATTTTAGTTTGTCAGTACATTTTGTGGTGTTAGGAAGTTTTTGCGCATTTCTGCACTAACTCAAAATGTGCGTACACCACCTCCTGAGCTGGCCTAGGATTTGAGCGTGCCGTACGCCAACGTCCATATTGATAAATTGATTGGTTTTGGGTGTACGCAAGGTGTACGCTGGAAATTTGGTGTACGCACTTTTGATAAATGAGGGCCATTGTGTGTCTGATCTGGCTCAGTCGTTACAATACGCCTGATCAGGGGCAAGGATGAATTCTGTCTGATGAGGAGCGATGACGTGGCCTACAAAGTAAAAATCTTGTCGGCATCCCTATTCGTCAAGAAAGTAAGCGTGTCGCCATCTGTCAGACTGGGTCACACGTTCTGCAGAATATCAACTTTTTCGTCAAACTGTCTCCTGAGAACGGCGTAGGGTACGCCCGACATGGGATGCGTGTAATGCTCGGGATAGCAACAGCAATGCCCAGCGAATTCGTAGCCGTATCGCGTACCTTGGATTTCCGCAAACCCGTCCAGGTAATATTTACCGATAGACCCTTCGCCGTGATTCAGGGCATGGTGAATGTCCAAGTTTTGAGTCTTTTTAACATACTCGAGCCATTCGATCGAAGCGTTGGAGTAAGTCTTACTCTTTTGAACGTACGCGAGTAGTTGTAACGGACCACCATTCGTCAAACTAATGATTTATGACCCCCTTGACAGGTCGTGTTCTGACAGCTTGTGTTTGACAGGGGGCGGGACTATCAATCAAACGGTGTACAAGCTGTCTACTTTAGACAGCGCGTGTGTGTGTGTTTTACGACATGTCATTTAGCGGGGTTGTTTTTCGTGTGTGTTTTATGTCAAGCATATGCTGTCATGTTTATTGACAGCTCGTGTTTGACAGCTTGTGTTTGACAGCTCGTGTTTGACATCTGCCGCCAGCGTCTCTCTCACCCATCCTCCCTCCTTTCTCGCCCGTGCGCGTCTCACCACTGCGTGTCACACTGCGGGTGTGTGTTGTATAAATGGCTGTTATAAGATAGGTTTGTTTAAAACAGGTTATAGGTTTTCAGTGACTGAAAACACTTTGGCTCTGTCTTAACCGTTGAACAATGGCTGATCCGTTTAATACCCCACCGGCTTCTGGTACGGAAATGGATAAGGATCTAACTTTTGCGCCCAGGAGGGGTGTGGGACATCGTGTGTGTATGACAGAGTTTTTACATGATTCGGAAGACGTTGTTAAATATGAATTTCTAATGGCTGACAAGCGTTTGGGGTACTACGAGTTTGACAAGAAATTGCGCACTGTAAAGCTTTACAGTGTGGAATCTGGTGAGAAACATGCATACGGCGATCCGAGCCTTTCTCTCACTGCTAAAGACTGGTCCTCGTTCTACAAACGTATCTGGAAAGATGTGCGTGGATTTTGTGATGCCCCGCTGTGCGATGAAGAGTGGAACTGTGTGACACGGGGGATGCACTAACGTGTTGTTGCCAACCAGAGTAAAAAGAAACGTAATGAGTGAGTCTACATTTTCACGTGTAGAGACGCATCAACGGTTTCTGAGTATACATGGTATATACCGGAGGATGAGCACGCCAATCCCTACGATCTGCAATTAATATTCCAGCGGTGTGATGTTCGTGTGCTTGGAGATGTTTTTGCTCACATTGACAAAATGTTTAAATGGTGCAAGATGCGTGACCAATACAAAGCCGTAAGGGTTAATTTGTTTGACACCAGTGGAAGCATGGCTGAGACCGGCGAGTTGCCGACTCCGCCCACTTACTACAAGCATTAAATGAGCCGGCACAGACCCCCCAAACACACTGATCCATAATGTCTCAAGACTCTGAAACACCCTGCCACACAGTCAAAGATACACCCGATACCATGGAGGCTCCCCCGCCAAGTGTTGAAGACACACCGCCTATTAACAGCTGGCTGGTTCTGCAGAGAGCTGGGCTATCACAATCTGAACTTCCTCACAATGCGTAGCTGTAACATCGCCACAGCCGCGCACGGGGCATCAGTCGATGGCTTTAAGCTAATAAAGGCCATTGTTGCGTCCGTTCTGGAAAGCACCGTCGGTTCAAAGATGAAACCTGAATGCTACGGCTGCAAAATCAACCACCCTAGTCAAATACAACACGGCTGCCTCTATGAACCCACGCCCTATTACTTTGACTTTAATTATGAAGATTTCACCAGAACCTTGTTTAAACCGGAGTTTAAACACCTCATCGTACAAGCTCTGAACCAGATCGGTCTGAAACTTCATCCCCTGAGGATCCAAGGTGCTGTGGACGCTATTCTGTGTGAACTAAGGTCTGAACCTTACGTTGTGGCTAAGCTGAAAGAAATTTCAGATGAGCTAGTCGACGAGAAATGTGAGCAACTCGTCTACGATTGTGTGGACTCCTGGAGTAAAATCTGCTGAGTTTGAACTGACATCGATTTTCAGATGGGGAACCTGTGTTTTACCGGACTGATTAAAAATAGGTTTAAAAACCATTATAAACGCGAACTGGTTAAACTCTTATGTAGCGTGATATCTCTTGAAACTGACTTTGATTTCAAAACTGATGCTTGTGAAAGCACCGGCAAACGTGTGACCAGCCTCAAACAACAAATGTCTGATGTTCGAGATATTGCTAAGTCATGGAATACCATGGTGCAGATGTGTGTTAATGCCGAAGATCATCCTTGTATTTTTATTAAAAAAACTCTAGATATGATGTATAAAAGTCATGATAATTTTTACATAGGCGATGTAATCACAATGTCTACATATGTAATTGATTTATGCATTGCTATGCTTTTAAAGAATCCACAGTTTAATGTGTACGAAGTTGTCGCAACAGCTGCTGAATATATGATTGATAAAAAAATTGTTTCATGTATACACTTTTTATGGTATTTAGACACTGTGTAATGGCTTTCTGTATTATAGTTGCTGTGTGTGAAAATAAAAAAAGACTTTCTACCCAACTCTCACGCATTACTTATTTGTGGTCTGATGAGACGACATCATGTCGGCAGAGCTCATGAGCAAGGTTTATTACAGACCCTCCAACCCCGGGGCTTTAGGTGGTAAAAATCGTTTAAAACAAGCTGTTTTAAAAGATTACGATGTACTGCTAAATGACGACGAGGTTTCAGATTGGCTCTCCTCACAGGATGCCTACACATTACATAGACAGGCACCTCTTAAATTCAAAAGAAACAAAGTGATTGTTTACGGGGTAGACATGCAGTTATAAGCTGATTTGGTCGACATGTCTGCATATTCCAAGGAAAATGACGACACAAAATTTTTACTTACATGCATAGATGTGTTTAGTAAATATGCGTGGACTCGGGTCTTAAAGAACAAAAGCGGTGTTGAGGTCGCTAAGGCTTTTGAATCAATACTTGGGGAAGGTCGGGTACCTCAAAAAACACAGACGGATCAGGGGAAAGAATTTTTTAACAAGCATTTTCAAGAAGTTGTTAAAAATATAATATTCATCATAATCGCAGTCTCAAAAACTTGATGTGGCGTTTTTTAACAGCCACAAACTCCAGGAGATATATTGACGTGTTACAAGATATCACGCTGGGCTACAACACCACTTATCACAGGAGTATTAAGATGAGACCAGTGGATGTCAACAAAGATATTGAACACGTCGTGTTTGAAAATCTGTATGGACCTGCAGGAGTGCGATGAGACAAACCTGTGTGTTTTAAATACAAGATCGGTGATGTTGTCAGAATCTCCAAAGTAAGGGGTCCGTTCACGAAAGGTTATGAACAGAATTACACAGAGTATTTTACAATCGCAGAGTGTATACCCCGGGATCCACCGGTCTACAAATTACAGGATTATGATAACGATGTTATTGATGGTCGCTTTTATGAACAAAATTTACAAAAAATATCTTTGTGTGAAAACAAGGCATTTAAAGTAGAAAAAATCTTAGACAAGAAAAAACGTGGCAAAAAAATATTGGTTTTAGTGAAATGGCTCGGATGGCCTGATAAATTTAATAGCTGGGTCGCAGAAAAAGAGGCGGTCGATATACAGAATCCTTAAAAAGGAGAAACCCACGCAGAATAAAGTCAGTCCAATAAAAAGCAGACATGGGTGACGGCGGATTTTATGTTACATTACCATGCAACGCATCTTTGGATGTCTACACCAACAATACTATCTCAAATTATAGGACCATGTTAGGAAATCCTATAAACCTGAGAGGCAAATGGGAGGTGGGGATTGTTGAAATTGAATATCCTAGAACATGGTACACATTTAGTACCGAAGACGCATTTTTTGATATAATTACAGAAGTAGGAGAGTCCAATATTTACAATGATAGTAAACGACTGTTTATAAAAGCAGGATATTATGAAAATGTCACATCGGTGATTAGTGAAATAAACAAGGCTCTAAAACCTAACGGAGTCATGGGCTATGATAACATAAGAAACAGGGTCTTTTTAAAAGCACCAGCCGGTGTCTTAATGTTTAGCGGAAAGTTGGCTGTTATTTTAGGGCTGAAACCGAATGTGCCTATAGGGATGGCCATGCGGTCACCCGACTCTTGAGTCTGTCAAAGATGTTACGACAAGAGGCCCGCATCAAGCAGACATACATGGAGGCTTCTATTCGCTCTATATCTACACGGACATTATCGAATATCAATCAGTAGGTGACGCATATGTGCCGCTCCTAGGATGTGTACATATAACTGGTGAAAACAACAACATCGTCAGTATTAGATACGACAAACCTCATTACGTACCTACAAACAAGTCCGTTATCACAGAAATTGCTATTGAAGTAAAGGACGATCAAAACAAAGACGTTGCGTTTTCTTACGGTAAAGTGTGTGTTAAACTACATTTTAGACCCGTGAAGCAGTCATCTTTTTAATATTCAGTAATGTCTTATTACAATTATAATTATAACGCAAACCCCGAGCGCTACGTGACATATTATACAAACCAGGCTGGAAATGGACTACCAGGATATGCGGGCGGTGGGGTCATGTACGGTAATGGGCTTGGGGGTCTTTTCAGAGGCCTGTTTAGATTCGCCATGCCCTTGTTGAAGCGTGGCTTTAACATAGCCAAACCGCATCTTAAATCTGCGGCGAAAAACATCTTTAGTGAGGTCGTTAGCAATACGATGTCAGGCTCTTTCAACAACCACGATCAAGACGGTTCGGGTTTGATGGTTATGTCTCGCAAACGTGTGTATAGGCCGCCAGGAACCAATAGGAGTGGCCAGAACCCGAAGAAAGCACGGCGTATAGTCAAGAAATCATCAGTTGCAAAGCGTAAGCGCAAGACATCAGCAAAAAACCACCGGCAAAGAGAGTTAAAACTATTTTCTAGATCATGGCACTGCTACACAACATGTCAGAAGAGTGTATTAAATCCGAACTGGATTTTTTCACGGTACCTCTGACTCAGACATCTATTGAAAAAAATACTTATGCAGAAATACCACCTTTATCAGCACTATCAGACACAGCCCCGTTGGAATTTTTTATAGCAGGAACCGGAGAGGATTATATCGATTTAAATAACACATTGCTGTTTTTAAGGGTTAAAATTACTAATCCTAACGGTACGGACATAGCCGCCGGAGCGCCTGTGGGTTTAGTGAATTATCCTATTGGAAGTTTGTTTGCCCAAACAGACGTGTCGCTCGGGGATAGATTAATTTCGCAGAGTTCCAGCACGCATCCTTATCGTTGCGTCATAGAGTGTTTGTTAAACTATGGAACAGACGTTCTCGAAACAACGTTCTCCTCTGGACTTTATTATAAAGATTCGCCGGGTCATATGGACTCTACAGACCCAGCTGCTGGAAATGGAGGCCTAACAAAGAGAGCAGCCTTTACAGAGTCCAGTAATATCGTCGAGTTATTAGGACCCATTCATAGTGATATATTCTTTCAAGAAAAATTGATGCTTAACAGTGTGGATGTTAAAATACGTATGACTAGGGCCAAAGATGAGTTTTGTTTGATGAGAAACGATAATATAAACTACAGAATAAACATTGTTTCAGCATCTCTGTTTGTTAAAAAAGTTTCAGTGTCACCAGCTGTGAGACTGGGGCACGCTCAGGCTCTGTTATCAGCTACAGCCAAATACCCCATCGACAGAGTGTGTTTGAAAAACTTCTCCATACCTGCTGGTTCCCGTGTATGTAACCAAGAAAACTTATTTTTAGGAACCCTACCCAAATCCATCGTTCTGGCGATGGTTGATAATGACGCTTTTACAGGCGCTTATAATAAAACCCCTTTGCATTTAAAAACTATGATCTGGAATTCTTGGCGATCTATTCTGACGGTGTTCAGACACCTTCAAAACCTCTCCAGCCTGACTTTGGAAGCGGTGCTGCTGTAAGGGAATTTTACCAGCTAGCATTGGCCTCGGGAAAACATTTGAAAAATCAAGCTCTGTCTATCGATAGAGAGGCCTTTCTGCATGGATATAAACTCTACGCGTTTAACCTCACACCAGATGAAGAATGTGGGCGTCACGTGTCGCTAGTCAAATCAGGCAATATCAGATTAGAACTTCGTTTTAGGCAGCCTCTCCAAAATACGATAACTCGGATCGTATATGCGATTTATGATTCAATTCTGGAAATATCTAAAAGGTTACGATTGATTACTATTAATCATGAACACTCTGCAACTAACGAGCCTAATGGATAAAATCTCATGCAACACACATTTCCTAGGAGTGGTGCCGTGTGACCATTTACCAGCTGACCCCTTAAGAACAGTGCCTGCCATGGTCATAATTAATACACACCCGTCCGGACTCCCTGGCGAACATTGGTTAGCTATTTACATAAACAAATACGGAGTGGGTTGTTTTTTTGACAGTTTTGGCAACAGACCGGATCATTACCGTTTTCCCCATCAAATCAACGACTTTTTAAATCTCAATTCTGTAACGGTGCAATACTCTGCCAAGCAAGTCCAGGATTTCTCAACAGATACCTGCGGTCAGCATTGTGTTTTTTTCCTGTATAATATGTGCATGGATCGTGAATATGAAAATGTTTTAAAGTATACAGATGATCTGCTTAAAAATGACAACATGGTATCGTGTTTTGTGAAAAAGATAAAACCGTCTGATTGTTATAAAAATGTGTTTAAATGTGTTCAGTGTGTGCAGACGGGATACATGTTTGTATAATGTTTTTTTGTTTATTCAATAAATACACTATTAACCAGAACAAGATTTTTCAGAAAGATTGTTTTTTATTTATTAATACAGACATTCAACAACAACATCAATGAAAAAAAAAATTAGAAACGTAACCATTTGTTATAATCTAGATTGGGTGATTTAAACAGAGGCTCATCCGATAGAACAACAGATGCTCGAGCCCGTGATCTATGTTTTTTACTTTTTCCGTAAGGAGTTGGCATACCAGGTGATGTGGCCGGTGATTTAAAAGACTGAACAGCCTGTCTGACTGCATGGTTTGGTAGTATAGAATAGGGCATATTTAACAATGAGATCGCCTCTAAAAACTCTGACCAGCCTACAGGTCTGTGTTCGTCTTTGATCTTATGCGAAGCGATAACACTTTTCACTAAATCAAACAAATGGGACCCATGTATAGGTCTTCCCCTAAACACAAATTCCCCTGAACCTATCCATGAAGATACATCTTTAGCTTTAGACATTTTATCTAAAATGTATCTGATGTTTTTTAAAAAAAATTTTGTGGAGCATTGTTTAACACATCAGTCATAACATCGTCTGCAGCATCATCCTTAACAGCCAAAGTAGTTTGCTCCTTATCTGTGTGATCAGAGGGGGGAAGGCTTAACGTTAAAGTGTTGACTTCACGGTCTCTGTGTTTTGCGATTGTTAAAAATCTCTGTAAGGCGTTCGAGTACAACTTTGCTTTTTCATAAACATCCAAATCATTTCTGTGCAAAATATTTCGTATAGATTCATCCATATCGCTCTCGACATTCTGTTGAATAGATTCACGAGGGGATTCGGTCTTTAGTTTATCCAGTTGGTGCTGTGGGACTAGATACAATTTCTCCGCAAATTCCATTCTCTGGTCTTTATCTAGAGCAGTTATTCTCAAAGTGTGGTCCGCGGACCACTAGTGGTCCGCCAAACCCCCCTAGTGGTCCGCCAAAAGATGACCTAAATTAGGCAAGTGTTTATACCAGGGCTATTCAATTGGCGGCCCGCGGGTCAGACCCGGCCCCCAAGGTAATTTGATCCGTCCCTTTATGTAGTCTGTAAAAAAAGACATCTCTAGAATAAATTTAGAAAGTTAGACAACAGGCCCTACAGTTACGAGTTGATGCGCGTGCGTCTGTTTCATACAGCATGAGCTGCAGAGCGCGAGTCAAGTGACTGGTGCGAGCAGCTGTGTCACGTGTTTATATGCGCGCTTTGGTCCACAAGTTCAACGCGATCGCCTCCCCCGCTCGCGCCCGCGTCTCAAGACGCGATAGCTGACTGTGGTGAGTTAAGAGACCGGACTCTATGGCTGTTTTAACTTTATTTGTTGTATTTCCAGCTTTAAAACACTGCCTTTTCCGACAATTGTTGTCTGATAAGTCTGCTCAATTATGACTTGCTTATCAACAATGACATTCACGTTACATGTCTTAATAAATGAAACTGCCGTTTTTCCAAAATTCAAAGCATCGTTCTCACACAATAATGCAATTTAAACGAGTAACAGTTCATTTGCACCACTGTATGCGTATCGTGCTGACAAACATACACCTGATTTCACTGCTCTTGCGAAATCTAAAAACATATTCTGTCTTATTAGAAGCTAGCCTAATGTTTGCCAATTATTAAGATGGCTGTTGTTGTTGAAATAGGGCTACTGTAATAATTAGCTTTGACAAAAAACTGCATAAAACAATGTTATGTTCCATGTTATAAACTTTTTTGATATGTGCACTGAAGTGCTCTTTGGAATGACATTAAGTGTGGGACCTAGGCTGTTATAGTATGTTTAAAGGTAGGGTAACACATTTTGAAAAATGCTAACGTTAGCCGCCTAGCAATAAAATTCCGATCCCACCCTCAAGTCAAATCGCCATCCAAAGTCACGCCTCTTTCCAAACACATGAACACGCACAGATCAGACGGTCACGTCTCATTCACCAGTGAGAAAACTTTGCAGTACAAAGTGAATAACACTTCCAAAATAACCAACATAAACAACTGGTTTACATCAGAATTAGTTTAAGCACACGTTCGATTGTGTAGATGTAGTAACTATATCGTTATGCTAATCCGGAAAACGAACACAAATTTCATAAGCAACACAACGTTTCATCAAAGTAGAATATCTGAATCCATCTCAATACAAACATATCGCGTACCTACCTTACCAAAATAAACAGTGCAACGACCCTTTCAGACCCGTTGCCTCCTGTAGCTGTTTGCATCTCGTGGTAAAGCAGTAAAGTTAACGATGTTAATTTGGATTTTTGCTCTTGCTGATCCAGCCAGTTTTTGCTGTTGTTGTTATAAAAGATGCATTTAGTTTTGTTGCTCCTGTGTAGGTTGTCAATTCAGCAGAAAAGTTTGCTGTTCTTGCTGTTTACAGACAGAGCGCACGTGAACGCGCCGATGACGTATGGTATCTGCGTGGACTCGCTGCGTGGTGGGAATTCAAATTACGCTTACGTATGAGGGACATAAAAGGAAACGTCCGTTCGGACCGAAATCTATGATTTGTTGAACATTTTTTGGTCCTACGCCTTTCACAGATGACATAAATTTTTACAAATACATTTAAACAACTTAACACAGTGATTGCTATCAGAATGTGAGGAGACTTTTAACCAGCATAACTAAAAATGTTTCAGGATCAAATCTGTTACCCTACCTTTAATTGCAGTTTGTTTTCACATGTGCAGTTTGTTGTTCATATTAAGCTGCAACTCATTTTACATTTACTTTTTCAAATGAAATAAAATTCATATAATAATTTCTGAACATAGCATTGCATTTGTGTTTAAAAAAATTGTTTTTGACTTAAAACAGTTGCATATTAAACTTAAATTTAGCTTATCCTTCCTATTTTGTTGTTTTTTTGGGGGCGTGTTAGAGTCAGATTCTGTTAGGTGGTCCTCAGAAAAATATTGGAAGATGAAGTGGTCCTTGGGCTGAAAAAGTTTGAGAAACACTGATCTAGAGGCAATGTAATACAGGCTTGTAATAAAAGGGATAGCAACGCTTAGGAGAGGAAGAAGGAAACCACCCTGCTGGTTTATCAAACGTCTCTATCTCCCCACACTAATCTTCTTGTCCGCAACGATTTTTATCTCCCGTTTCTTCTTTTTCAATTTTTGGTACTGCACATGCTTTAGAGGTATATGTCCGTGGAATAAATTATGAGCTAGTTCGCACAATGCCACAACGAAATCATCCGTGGCAGATTGTAGAATAACACGTCTCTGTTTGGGTGATGATTTTAATAGAAGTTTTAAAAGAGGGAGGTTTCTACAAAGTCTATCAGACATTTTCAAACTCTTTGTTTTCTTTTCCGGACGTACACCACTGGATGCGGTGAAAGCAAATCTGTTCTGAGACGATACAGCTCCGGTGTTTTGGCTTTATTGTCAATCATAAGATACCCAAAAGGTTGACTGGTTGCGTCTTTGTAAGCCTCCATAAAATATTTTGTTTCTCCGGGGTACATCTGTCTGGCTAGAACCATGACCTGATTTGTGTCTCGGGGTTTTTTAAAAAGAATTAGATAATTTGTGTTCAAAGCTATAGTCCTGCTCGACTTTCCCTGGCAAAATAAATTCTGTACAATATAAATAACGCTCAAGTTTCTGTGGTGTACATACTGAGTGAATGCCTTTTCCACTTCGATGTTTCCAGAAGCATCACGCATGACATCGTCTAGAATTAGCAGAGATGTTTTATTAACAGGAAACAAATTATCATCATTCAGAGTCTGTGGAATCCCTTCAATGAATTAAATTTTGTACATTCTTGATATTTCTTCATACATTTTTTGCCAACATTCATATATAATTACAATATTCTCAATCTTTTCAGAAATCAAATTTACAGCATTTTCCAACAACATCTTAACAAAGATTGATTTCCCACTGTTGGATGGTCCCGCTACAATTAAAGAGAATGGATGCTGTAGCCTAAAGTCATGGCCTTTAGCATCCCGGACACCTTTATGCCCAAAAACGTTATCAAAATCCATACGGTTATGTTGTCAGATTTTCTTTGTTTATTACTCGCTTGTTGTACACCAATTTAAACTTCTTCACAACTGTCTTGTTGTGGAGCGTGAGGTGATTTTTATTCCACACAATGCTGTCAGCAGAAGCTAGCACATGTCTGTCACGATCACCCTCATTAACATAATCACGGACAAGATCAACCAGAGTGTCTAATGTGATAATTTGGGAGTTTGTATAATTTTGCACGATGCCTTTGGCCTTTAGGACAGAACGCCCCTTTTGCGGTACGGTAGGCGTATGTTTTTGGACCGCACGACACAAACTCGACCGCAAAATCATCATCCCCAATTTCATCAGTCAGATTACCTAGATACGGGCCCAACGGCGGATCCCACTCGCCGTCTTTAGACGTGAAAATCACGCTGTCGGTATCGCTGTAAAGCACACGCTCATTCAGCCTGTCCATAAGGTCATACAATTCTAGATGCGCGTGGGCTGTGGTAAAGGCGCCGAGAAAAATGTTTGTCAACCGCGTGTGCGCTCGGATGGATCCATTGCACTAGAGCTACTTTGTCTGACACAAACGAAAAGTGTTTAATCTCGTACGCCATGCCAAAAATTTATCTCGTAAACTCTTCCGGATCTGAAAGCAACACTGTGTTGGGCAGATTTTCTCTCATAGAAAATCGACCCCACAAACTGTTTAGCAGCAGCTTATTGATAGATCGTCTCGCGGGATTAAGGCTTATCTTATCAGGGTTCATTTGTATCCCCTCTTTCTCAAAGTAATCAGCAATGTATGCCTCTTTGTCCTGATCTGTCACTACGTGTGCGGGGTACCCGCTGGCCTCTTGCTTGTATTGTAAAAATGTTTTGACATTCACAAAACAAGGTTTCTGAGGTTTGTGGAAAATGCCACACTTCATCCACTTTTGTCACAATGTAACCCTTCTCGATAGCCTTTAACAGCTCGAGGCTGACCCAACACCCTGAAAGCGTTCGCTGCTCATCTGTGTGATCGCAGGGAGTAGACTGATTCTGCTCCTCACAGCAGGTTGCGCAGAGAGGGAAATTCAGTTTATTATTGGCTCTGTATGGGAGCACGGGGTGCAGCAGTTTTCTTGGGGGTAACACTGAAGCTTTGATAAGCCCCTAATAATTTTCAAGGGGTTCAAAATCCTTTAAAATTATCTGGGGATGTCCTATCGGGTAGCACTTCTTGGCCTGACAGAAGGCATACAGACTTGTAAAATTAACATCTGATTTTCTCACCTTCAGCGGCTTTATGATAGAGTTTGTACGCGTTAGTGCGTCCGCCAAATAGAGCGTCGGGGGGTTTCAGTCTCTCGGGGTGCGTGTAAGTGGACATAAACGCTATTACGTCAGGATCAGACTGCTTAGCAGCATTCCATTCACACTCCCACATCACCTCAACATTCAACCCATACGCCTTCTCCAAAACCTCCATTTTGGCCTCATGCTGTCTTCTGTGTACAGCGTGCGTCAATTTTGTCACAGGATGAATATCATATTCAATATATTTGCATGCGTGTGAATGCCAAAGGCAACCGAGGAACTCCAGAGCGCATCTTTCATTTTGTTTATGATATTGACTATGATTTTGACCGTTATTGATGTAAAAACCGTCCAGCTGGTATGATCCGACAGCATTTCACCACGATTTAGCGCGTGCTGGACATCGACGCCTCGCGAATGACTGACATATTCAAGCCATTCGATGGAGACGTTTGAATAGGCTTTGTTCTTAGTCAGATAGGCGCCGTTGTGTGTCAACGCTAAGGTGTCTCTCTGCAGATAATGGGTCTTGTACACGGCCATGCAGCACGATGTCAGAGTTGTGTATCTGAAGGGGTCAAGGGCAGTGCACTGTATAAATTCATCACGATATTTCATGCATGCCTCTCTCAACAAAACAACATCGTTCTTGCCGTAAAGTGCCAGCTCTTTTTTTAAAGTCAAATACTTCACACTCTACGGACTTGTACCATTCGTCAAACTGTTCCCTATCCTTCTCTGACATTGTGTCATATCCGTACATTTTTTTGTCCGGATAGGGACCTATGTAGTTTTCATTCTCCACCCGGTTAAAGTGATGTGGAAAATAACCCTTCTCTGCACAGGTCAGATTCATGGCAGATGCAGTATTGGCTAGACGCATTGGGAGAAATGAGAAGCTATCGAGAAATCTTTGCTTGTAGCTTTCGTCAAACATTAATATCAAACTACAGCCTTGCATCGTGATTTTAAGAGCGAGCCCCACTTTTGTGAAATATTCCAAAAGGATAAAATTGTCAAAGCCAGAAGCATTGTGGGCTATCCACGTGTAGTCCGTGTACCTAAGGTGTCTGAATCTTTGCACGAGTTGCGCGACGCAGTCGGGGCCCTCTGCTGTGAATTCTTCACTCGCAAAAGTGATGGCGCACACAAAATTTGCAACATGTTTCCCACCCTCGTGACAAGTCTCGAAATCATAGAAGATATATTTCTCACTGGGCTTCTCGAGCCTTAAGGGCTGAATAAAACATTGATGAACCGCATCGGGTGTCAACTCCATGCCACAATGCAAACACTTCTCCGGTTTGCATTTGTGCGGTTTTGGTTTGTCACCGCTTATGTAATAGCGTCGATTACATGTTGGACAGTATTTGGTCACGTCACACTGCGCAAACTGTTGGTTCAGTGCTGGCTTTTTATGCATTTCATAACAATATTCTGATTTGCAGTACCTCAAACAATCAACACAGTGTATCGTCTTCGCCGTGTGTTTGTAACAGTCGGGGGCATTGCATATGTCACATGCGTATCTGCATCTATGATCTCTTTTATTGGAAAACCCCGCGTAGCAATAGTCACAGACGTGCTTGCACCCAATAAAGGCCCTCAAATTTTTTATCATGAAGTAATGACTATCTGACACATAGAGAAGGACCGTCTTGTAGTAGGGCTTGTTTTTTGTCATGTATTTTTCCAAACCACCAGTGCTTGATCTGTGAAAAACTACAATTTTGATGTTTAACAATCTCTCAAACAAAGCGACGTCATTAAACCGTATCATGTCATGGATTGAAAATCCAGCGGCCTTTTGAATGTCAGCAGCTATGGGCAGTAATTCTGGGTCTGTTTTTTGGGGGTTCAAAAAGTGTGCCAGACAAAGTGCGAAGCATAGCTTGTCGGACATATTTGTAGGGCAAAAAAGATTCATTCTATTTCTTTTTATAACCTCATTGTGTGCTAGATCGCGGAATTTTCTGCGAGCACCACCATTTTTGCTTCTGACAATAGACACGTTTAACATCAGATTGTCATCAACGCGCACGGCCCTGTTGCTTTGCATGATTCTTTCAAGCTGGTCTGACAGCGGCGGAGACGCTATAATCATTGACGGGCGTAAGCATCGCATTTATGTCCGACATTAATGATTCCCCTCTTAATATTACATTTATTATCCCCCCATGACCACCTTATATTCTAGATAGAGACTATTTCATTCAGAACACCATCCAAAAATAGGACGTACGATGCCATATCTGTAGATGCTATTGCCCTGAGATTTATATTCCTAAGTATTTCCAGACTGTTAAATCTTGTACGAGGAACGACGGTATAACCATTAAATTCACCCCCGTCTTTCACAAGCCTCTCAACATCTTCGGGTGTTAGACCCATATCATCCATTACAGAATTATGATGAGGGTCGTCCGACCCCTCACCACCGTGTTGAACATGTAAATTCTCGGATGCCCCATCGAGAACCTGATGGTCGTTTAGATCAACGCTTCGAGCCTCTGGTTCAGATTGATTATTGATAAAAGCAGTATCTGAAGCCCCAGGTTCAATCTACTGATTTATAAATCCAGCTTCTGGAACCTCAAAAACTTGATGCGTATTTAAAACCCTAGGATCTAAGACCATACTCGGCTCTGGAGGGGGTTGTGAAAGGGAATCGACCGTATTTGTCAACTCTGCGAAACCGTCTACATTACTGTGATTTCCATTCATAGCTCTGACAGTTTCTATCAGTATTTGCATCCCCAATTCGTAATCAATTATATCAAACGCAGATTCATTGCGCCTTATAATTTTATTCGGCTGACTAGAACCAGAGTCCGAATGACGTTTTTGGGCCATTATTACCACAATATTCAGAAAAGCAGTGAAACCCCCAAAATTTTCAAATAATCAAACAATGTAAACACAATAAAACTAAACCAAAAATATAACGAGTATAAAAACAAGGTATCAAAAACAAACAATATTTTAAAACAATGAAAAAACTCTAAACCAAAATGAGTATAAAACAGATTATATAAACGATGAAAAATAAAAACAAAATGTATTAAGAACACAAGTTTAAAAGAATATCAAAACAATTTATAATTAGTCACTTACCCATGTGATTTTAAAAAGCGACCAGCTCTGTGGACAAATCAAACACAGGTATCCAGTATCCGAAATGTGTTAAATCCAATTTGCCACAAAATGTTTAAAATGTTCCCAGACAAATCCAAAAAGTCTCTGATTTTCTCTTTTTTAAAGATACGTCCAAAGCGTTGTGGTCTGTATCCTAGCCTGTAAACAGAAAAACACGTTATTAGGATAAATATCTAAATAAAACATGTTTTTTTAAAACTTTTTTCTTATGCAGTATAAACGTACCGTGGAGATCCGCTATATATCTTGCAATAGTACACACAAAGTTCGCTTTGCCTCTGATATCCAAGCTGTAAACATATAACACATGTTATTAGAAAATATTAAAACAAAACAGTTTGTTTAAATCTATTGTAACAGGATTAAATAAATACACACCGGACAACACGAGCCACTCAGTGTCTCTTTGTTCCAAGATGTCCTTGTCACGCTGCGGGAGGTTCTAGTCTCGGTCTGACTTTTTTGTTCATTCCACTCTTCTCCGCGATTTACCAGGAATAGTTAATACCAGTTTAGACAATTTCGCTGCAACACCAGAGATCGAATTTTTTAGTTTTTAAATAATCAGACAAAATGTTGGAACGAAAACAGTGAAACACATACGTACCAATAGGCTTGAGTATAACAGATCTGCTCCATCCAAACTGAGTCCCGGAGATCTTTTGTCGCTCCCCAATAAAGGTTCGGTCATAAACTTTCAAAGATTACATCACACGACCCCCACACAAACACACACACACTGTCATAAGATCAGCATCAGAAACTTTGTGTCTGATCAGAAACTAATACATTGATAGAAAATATCGGCTTTAAGTTTAACCAGTTACATCTAATATATATATATATATATATATATATATATATATATATATATATATATATATATATATATATATATATATATATATATATATATATATATAGATATATATATATAGATATATATAGATAGATATATAGATGTTGCAAAACTTTAGATTCAACAACACGCACCCGCAGTGTGACACGCAGTGGTGAGACGTGCACGGGCTAGAAAGTATGGAGGGAGAGAGAGACGCTGGCGGCAGCTGTCAAACACGAGCTGTCAAACACTAGCTGTCAATAAACATGACAGCATACGCTTGACATAAAACACACACAGCATAAAACATAAAACAACCCCGCTAAATGACACGTCGTAAAACACGCACACACTCGCTGTCTAAAGTAGACCGCTTGTACACCGTTTGATTGATAGTCCCGCCCCCTGTCAAACACGAGCTGTCAGAACACGACCTGTCAAGGGGGTCATAAATCATTAGTTTGACGAATGGTGGTCCGTTACAACTACTTACGCGTTATTGTGCGTAAGAGCCAACATCTTACTGTCGAGATAATACATTTTAAACACGCCCATACAACAACTAGCCAGCGTTGTAAAGTTGAAGGGATCGAGCTCGGTGCATGTGATGAATGCGTCGCGGTATTTCATGCAAGCTTCGCGTAATAAGACCACGTCGTTCATGCCGTACTCTTTCAGCTCTTTCTTAAAGTCAAAGAGTTTCCCCGTAACGGTGGTGTACCCCTCGTCAAACTTTGGCTGTTTTTTGTCGGTAATGTTATCGTAGCCGTAGAAGTTTTTATCAGGGTAGGGGCCTACATAGCTTTCGTTTTCCACCCTGTTGAAATGATGGGGAAAGTACCCTTTTTCCGTCGTAGTCAAGTTTAGCGCTGCAGGCATCTTAGACAAGGCCATGGGTATGAAAGAGTAGCTGTCGATATATCTCTGGGCATACACATCGTCGTGCATGTAGATTAATTTACACCCTTGCATGATGATGTCCAACGTAAGCCCTGCTTTGCAAAAATATTCCAAAATGAGAAAAGAATCGAATTTGGATGCATAGTGGGCTATGAAATTGTAGCCTTTGTATCAACGCTGCCTGAAATGGTTGATTAGGTACGTACGCAGTAGGGTCCTTCCGCTACAAATTTCTCACCTTGAAAAATGATCGCACATACAAAGTTGGCGACGTGTTTTCCGTTTTCGTAACAGGTTTCAAAATCGTAGAAGATGTATTTCTCGCTAGTAGCCTTGGGATTTATAGGGCGAATAAAGCACTGATGCATCCCCTCGGTCCCGAGATCTTCGCCGCAATGAACGCATTGGAAAGGCTTGCATTCGTGCTTATCTACAGCCCCTGGGACATCGTACCGTCTGTTGCACGATTTACAGTATTTCGTCATATCGCACGGCACGCGATCTCTACCCGGGGGTATCTTTTTGTGAGCTTTGTAACAGTAATCGGATTTGCAAAGTCGCAAACAATCGGTGCAATGCACTGTTCTTGCGCGGTGTTTGTCAATCGGGGTCGAAACACACGTTGCAAATGCGACTACATTGATGGTGCTTAAGGTTGCTGTAGCCTTTATAACAGAACTCGCATACATAGTTGGAACCGATGAACCCCTTTCGATTGAGAATCGTGTAAAAGTGTTCGTTGTGTAAATAGAGGTGCAACGTTTTTGGATGCGGCTCGCTCTGATTTGCAAATGTTTCTACAGGTCCATCGGACGTTCTGTAAAAAACTACTATTTTGATGTCAAACAGTCTTTCAAACTTCGCTATGTCGCAAAGGCTAATTTTGTCTTGAATAGAGAACCCTGCGTCGTTCTAAATACCTGCGGCGCGTCTTTCCAGTTCGCTCTCAGGGAGTGGGGGATTGAGAAAATGTGCGAGACAGATAGAGAAGCACAAATTATTAGAGATATTCATAGGCCAAAACAAACTCGTCTTTTTTCTTTTGATCACCTGGTCCAGAGCCAAATCCGTAAGTTTGCGTCGAACGCCCCCCTGTCTGTTCATCGCCACAGTAGCGCCTATCTCTACCATATCATCACACAATAGCTGCTCGTCGCTTTGTAACATTTTTTTCAATTTGATCTGTAAATAACGTGACGCCGTAATTATTTCCCGGGGATTAAATTACCAATTACATCAGATTTGAGACTCGGACCTCTAAGGGACAAATTGTTACACTGGCTTCGCCGCCGATTTGTCTAGCAAATGTTACCATTTCGTTCATGGTGTCGTGGAGGCGTATGTGCACGCTAAATCTGTGGCTCTAATCTCTCTCAGATTTATGGATCTTTGCAATTCCACGCTATTGAAACGAGGTCTCGGATAAACATGAAAGTCGTTTACGGTTCCGTCTTCTCGTATCAACGCTTCGATGTCGACTCTGCTCAGTGACGGCGTATCGGAAGGGGGTGTCTGTATGGGTTCGATAGCGTCTGTAGGGGGAGCTGAGGTAGTAGATGGACCTGAGGTGCTTGGTAGCTCGCCGCCATCTTGGTGTGTGTATGCGTAAAGCGTATTTAACAGTTCTCGTAGTTGAGTGTCCGAATCAAAATGGATGAATTGCTGCGACGACTCAGAATTTGGATAAACATTTAACATTTGTTGTTGTGACCTACCGGACTCTTCGGGCACCACACTCTGTGACTGATCCGAAAGAGAATGACAGCTATGCGTATCGTCTGAACAATTTTCATCATCCATTGTACATTAATTTTCAGATATTACAAAAAGCAGATAAACTGTAAAATCTTAAACACGTGGTAGATAATTGCTAGATAAAAATAAATGATAAAACATGAGGTAGATGAAGACAAAATAAATGGTAAAACATGAGGTAGATGAAGACAAAATAAATGGTAAAACATGAGGTAGATGAAGACAAAATAAATGGTAAAGCCTTGGGTAGATAAATGCTTATTTCTTAAACATGAGGCAGATAAAAATAGCTAAACATATGTAAAATAGCATTGGATATAGAAAAGAGTAAAAATGGTGTGTATATCATATAAAAATTGTACTACAGATAAAATATCGGGAAAACCATAGCATAAACGGCTTCGAACATTAGTCGTCTTTCTCTCATCTGCTCGAATGTTAAGTCGTGCAAACGCCCGAATGAATGCTCTGCAGTCTGAATTTGGTGTCGTAAATCATGAGCTATTTCCTCTATGGCTGAACGCTGTCTATCTAGACCAGTGTGAATAGCGGTGTCATGAGTATCAAGCTTAACATAAATCTGTCGTACACGATTGTCTAACTCTATAGTTTGCGGTCGAAAGTGTCTAATCTGCTATGAAGCTCGGTTTCACGAATGTCAAAATGGTTTTTAAACTCTTCAATTTGAACCAGTAATCGTTACCAAAATCATGAAACATTTGAGGATTTTCAATCTGTTCTGATAAGCTTTCATCGTTATTTTCATCAACGGAAGGTTGGATACTGTTCGGCGTCTGTTGACCACTCGATGGTAATCCGTTGTCGCCTGACCAGGAAGCTTGATCCCAAGTGTTTATCTGTGACTCGGACCAGTCCGCCTCATCATCAGCATTTGCACTATGCTCGCTAGCCCAAGATGACCGATCCCAACCGTTCTGCTGTGAGGTGCTACAGCCAGGCTCACAATCGCTACACCCGAGACAGTTTTCTGCGTGAGTAAACATAACAGAAATAAGCAAGCTGCGACTACGGTTTATATTCAACGAGTCAAAAGATGGCTCACCGTATAGCGGTAGGACCCCTGCTGCGTCACCGTTGAGCCCCTCCTCCTCCTCCCGCAAGGGATCTGAAAGTTCTATCACGCCCTCCTCGTGTTCGATGGTCAGGTCTGATCTGTTCACCCCTCGGTTCATGCGGAAATTCATCCGTGGTCGAATCGGCAAAACCTGATATCATACATTTATTACCATTAAAAAAAATAATAATAATAAAAGTAAATAAATAAATAAAATAAAATAAACAAAAATAAATAAGGAAAAGCATTTACCATCGCCAGTGGCGTAGTTGTTGTGTAGAGGTATAGTCACTATTTCAAATAAATAATTTAGTATTACACTATTAAAAATAGCAGTCTTTGAACATTTTTAAATGATTTTTTTTCAAGCAGAATTGACTATCGCAAATAATTAAATTTTATTTTCTGCAAAAAGATATTAAGACAATTATATACTTACACAGATTTTCAAAGTCAATAAGGGAACCGTCACAGGTACCTAAGAAACAGACCTGTTATCATTGAGACATTAAAATTAATTATATAATTAATTAATATAGTTGGGAGATTACAGAGAGATATATTATCATTGCGACGTCTTCCGGTTTCACATTGGGTTTCTGTAATATCTCGCGATGCATAGAGTTGTGGAGACATGTAGGCAGCTTAATATAAATCTTTATTTACATATGCAGAGCGGACGACCTGCAGCTTAACACTACAGGGAGATGAAAAGACAACAGCAGTCCCATGCTGCCCTCCACTGGATAACTTTGTCCATAGCAACCCATTTATTACCGTTTCACATCCGGGTCTTTAAGACGAGCGATAGCTAATTCCAAATAATAAACATTGTGATAAACCTCTGTTAGCGCAAAAACACATCGGACGCATTGGTGAATGATCACAACTATTTCCGATAAAATTAAAACAAGTTTTACAGCTAGTTTATCTAAAACTGTGCCAGTAGTCCGAGTCCATTGATTTCACCGTCATCAGCCTCATGCTACGTCATTGTGCGCGACGTACAAAACTTAAGGAATTCGATTTTTTAATATTGTAAGCAGTAAAAACAAAAATCAGAATAATTGGTATACCTAGGGTGTCTGAATCTTTGGACGAGCTGCGCAACGCAGTCGGTGCCCTCTGTTGTAAATTCTTCACCCGCAAAAGTTATGGCACATACAAAATTTGCAACATGCTTCCCACCCTCGTAACGAGTCTCAAAATCATAGAAAATGTATCTCACAGGGTGTCTCGAGTCTTATGGGCTGAATAAAAAACTGGTGAGCCCCATCGGGTATCAAATGAATGCTGTTAATGAACACACCTCTCTGGTGTGCATTTGTGCGGTTTTGGGTCATCATCGCTAATATGATAACGACTAGGGCTGTGCGATTTAGGGGAAATATCTAATTGCGACTTTTTTGACAGACATTGCGATTGTGATTTGATTTGCGATTTTAAATTTGCAAAGTTTACAGATTTTTTTTTGTTAAAATAACATAATAACCCATTAGCTTTTTCTTTAAAACCATTCCTTAAAAAATCATGTGTTTGGGGCATTATTCCAGTAGGATTTACTGGTGTTCTATTGGTTCTCATCTGCCAGATTACATCCCACCAATAGAATCCATTACATATTAGTAGACCGTAGACACCATTACCTCCACTACCTTGAAAACAAGCAGATGCAGTATGCATTTCTTTCAAATGGATGGTTAGTTTCTCGCTGTTAAAATGCAGTCAGTGCTGCCCCAGTAAGTACGCATTCTTATTCAAGAAAAAGAAAATATATTAACTGGTTTCAGCATTTATTACAGAATTTCTTTTTAAACATCAAATAATTAAATAAACAGACTCACTATTCTTTAGTAAGAACAAAAATAAATTGTTACATTTTTGTAAACATGCTCCTTTTGTAAACATCTCAAAAGCTTTGTGCAAAAAAATTCACAATCAACTAACTGGTAAGACTGATAACCAGCATTTTAAATATTGCACAGCACACATTGAAGTACAAATATTAAGTGTACTTCGAACATAACATTTTTCTTTATAGAGTAAAGGCTGCCAGTAAGTTCCATTACAAAATAAAGTGCAGAACTGAACATATCTTGACTCCAACTGTCTTACAAACACTTGGTCAGTAGTACTACAGCCTTTACAAATTTTTGGCCAAAAACACTAACATGTCTACCTTTGCCGGTTTCAGACATGAGCGCTCACATGTCACAACGTTTCCACTAGTGCTAAAGAGTCTCTCCGATGGAGAACTTGTGGCAGGTATACATAGGTATTTGCGAGCCAGTTTGCTCAGCCTTGGAAAGTTAACCCTATGTACCTTCCACCAAGCCAAAGGATCTTGCTCTCCATCAATAGCAGGAGTCATGAGGTAGCCGTTTAGTTCAGCCTCCAAGGAGTCCTCCAACTGCAGAGAGGAAGCATGGGGCACAGTGATGCCCTTGAGAAAGCTGCCCAGTGACTGCTTGTCCTTCTTCTTCACTGTGGATGTTGATGGTTCTGCCTCAGCAGCAGCACTTTGATGCTCGTCACCTGTTGTGCTGAGACGAGCCCTTTTTTCCTGAAAAACAGATAACTATTTAATCTAATGTAATTTTAAGCAATTGGGCATTCTAATTTAAGCAATTTAAAAAATTGGTTGTCAATGTAAAAATTAATAATATCGAAAATGGCATAGATTGCATGTATTATAATAACAAGCTATTATAGTGTATTTATATAGTGTAATTTACTAGAGCTATTTTAATCTTGACATCCGCTGCAATTTTATGATATTTTCTATTAAAACATTAATTATAATTATATTCTATTGTTATTGCACATAAAATTAAAACAAGTTACCTTTTGTGCTTCCTGTTCCATTTCTAACTTCACTCTTGATCTGATTTCTGGAACATTCTCTTGTCTCACGTAGTCCATTTTGAATCGTGGATCAAGGAATGAAGCAACATCAAGAAGTTCCTGTGTGGCCGGGTCACTATATTTGTCCTCCATATAGCCAAGGGCCCTTGACTTTATGGCCTTCGTAAGATCGGTGTCATCATCTTTTTCAGCTAGGGTTGATGTTTTCAGAAGGTGCAGGACTGGCTTCAGATAGGACACGCTGACATACAATTCACCAGATAGGGCATCTGTAAAGACCTGGAGAGGATGTAGGGCAGCATTGATAGACTCAAGGACCTCTGTGTCCTGCCAGGTGGGGACCAAGTGACGCGTCTTCCTGTCTTCAGACAGAACCTGAGACAAAGCTTTGCTCTGCTCCAAGACCCTCTCGATCATCTTCTGTCTGGAGCCCCATCTTGTTGGACACTCTGTGACTAAGGAATGCTCTGGCAGATTCAATTGTTTTTGCACTTCACTCAGTGCATTTTTCTTTTTCCAGCTGTGTGAGAAATGGGCAACCAGCTGCTTACAAAGTCCTGTTGCCCGATTTACCCTGGCATCATCCTTCAAAGCATTTTCTGAAAAAAAGAAAGATAATTTTAAGATTATCTTAAAAAACCTATTTAATAAAATATATATGCAAGTGCTAAAAGTAAACATAGGAAATGTTGTTTAAGCTGTGTGCGTGCGTGCGTGCGCAAAGTACTACTAATAATTTTTAAATAATAATTAAAAACTTGTATATTTTGAATAATAAAAAATGATATTGTGTTGCTTGTCAGTGAACTACGACGTGAAAGCAGGACAGGTGGTAGCGATTTGCTAATTACGACACCGGCTTTACTGGCGAGATGCCCGAATATAATTCATACATAATAAGAAGTAAATGCTTACTTACCAATGGCAAGATGCAGCCTGTGGCCAAAACACTGAAGTCTGGTCCATTCGTTTAACTCCGTAGCTTTAATGACATTTGCTGCATTATCAGTGGTTATGCACGTTTGTCCCTCTTCGTTCAGATGCCAACTGGATAAACATTCCTTTAATCCTTGGGCAATATTCTGTCCCGTGTGGTCTTCAGGAAAGTATGCCGTTTGCAGACAGCGAGTCTTTAGCTCAAAGTCATCATTGATAAAGTGCACAGTGAGACTAAGATACGGCTCGGTGGTCCTGCTTGACCTCAAGTCTGTTGTGGTGGCATAAAATTCCACGTGCATCAATTCCGCCTCAGTTTTGTTCCTACATTCAACATACAACTGTGGGATGGCAACTTGGCTAAAATAGGTGCGAGAGGGAATTGTGTATCTTTTATCCAGCGTTTGGATGAGGTTTTTAAAACCCTCTTTGGTGACAACATTAAAAGGCACCGTGTCTTTAGCGAGGTAGTGGGTTATGGCGTTAGTTATCTCCCGATGCCTTCGCGAGGTCTTTTCATATGGTGTAACGGCTGCAAACAACTCTGAAATTGTACTCTGCTGATGCTTGCTACTAGATTGAGTGTCACTGGCAGCACTTTCTGTAGACTTTTTAGCCATGCACTCCTCAAAAATCCGCCTGTGGTGTTTTTTTAAGTGTTGGTGGGCGTTTACACAATTGACAATGGCAGTGCTGATTGGAGCGAGAACGCTCACTCGGTTGAAGATGCGCTCACTGAATTGGTTAGTGAGACTGTCACACAGAACAGAGAGTCACGCTTTTGCCATCAGACAAACTTGCTGTATCCGTTTAACATCGCGCCCACATCGCGGCCTTCTGCGATTTGCTAATCGCAACGTTGCAAATCGCGATTGCGATTCGATTTCGATTAATCGTTCAGCCCTAATAACGACGATTACACATTGGGCAGTATTTGGTCACGTCACACTGGGCAAACTGCTGCCCAGTGGAGGCTTTTTATGCATTTCATAACAATTATCTCATTTGCAGTACCTCAAACAATCACCACAGTGTATTGTCTTCACAGGGTACCTGTAGCAGTCAGGGGGATTGCATGTCACAGGCGTATTTGCATCTGTGATCTCTTTTATTAGAAAAGCCCTCATAACAAAAGTCGCAGGCATAATGGCACCCAATAAAGGCTTTCAATAAAAAAAAGATTCTCCGACAGATAGAGAAACACCGTCTTGTAGTGGGCTTATCTTTTGTCATGTATTTTTCCAATGCACCTGTGCTTGATCTGTGAAAAACAACAATTTTGATGTTTAGCAATCTTTCAAACAATGCAACGTCATTAAACTGTATCTTGCCTTGGTTAGAAAATCCAGCAGCATTTTCCATGGCAGCAGCTATGGGCACTAAACAGAGTTTGTTTTTCGGGAGCCTGTTCGGCAAATACAGGTGGTTCTTGGACATTCAGGGTCGCTGTTGCTTGTGATGGGGGAGGTAGGTCAAAATTGCAAGCGTCCCACACATTTATCAGATTCTCATCCCACTCTGCAAAACTCACAGCGTTATCGCCTGTGTCCGATACTGCAAACAGATAAATATTAACCTCTCTACAGATGTTTATATATTAACCTCTCTTACAAAACCGTAAACAGTTAAACATGTTATTAGAAAGCATATTAAAATAAAACCTTCTGTTTAAAGCCCTTTTCTAATGGAGGCTAAATACATACTGGGCGATGCGCTCTGAGCCGCTCAATGTCTCTGTGTCCTGAGGCCTAGTAAAGATGTATTGCGACCCCGGGGGGCCTGATACGCTGCCTTGTCTGGATCGCTGTCTTTTGTATTCTCCGAGCCCACATGTGTTGTGTGGGGTATGCTATCCACCAGGATGGACAAATCCGCTGCAACACCAGATTTCGAAATTTTTGTTTTTAAATAAACAACTTTGTTGAAGCGCAACGTAACACACACACACACACACACACACACACACACACACACACACACACACACACACACACACACACACAGAACCTACCACTCTCATTATTTCTGAGAACCCCTGATATACTGGGTATGTTGTCCAGAAGGTTAGACAAATTCGCTGCAAAGACAAAGATGATTTTTTAGTTTCGAACTGCGCTATTGCCAACGCGAAACAGTAAAACACAATTGCGCACCGAGTGTCTGGTGGCCTACAACTCTTCCCCATACGATGTCTCGGTCAGATAGTCTTGCGAACCGCTGTGAAAATAGAGAGGGTGGTCATAAAACATGCCAACACACACGCACAGAACTTACAGTTCTCATCATTAACCGGGGGAAGCCTCAATCCTGAAGGAAATAGAGAGTGTTATAGATGTACTTTTTATGCGAGCGCATCATTTAAAAATTCTATATCCAAACTATTCCTGACGTAAATGCAGGCGCCGCCATCTTTGAGCTCATATGGGTAAAACTTCTGGGGCCTCATTTATCAAGCGTTCGTACGCACAGAAGTGTGCGTAAAGTGTGCGTAGGAACAGTTTTACGCAAAGTGTGGAATTTATCATGTCGTGGAAAAATAATACTAATACGTAGGATCTGTCCATCAGAGATGATTTATTTACTTGTACAAGGACTCAACACATAACGACAGTGAAACGATATGTGAAGAAGTGAAGAATCTCAAATCCTTCCTTCATTATATACTGACATTGAGTTTGTACCACCCCCCCCCATGCTATTCGATCAAAACAACTCCTTATTAGGTGTAGTTTAGACACTTCTGGGTGGTTATATTTACTCTACTTGTATCCAGGCAGACGATACATATGTTTTTTTTAAGCACATCATCACCCAAACAAAAACCACACTTGCACCTTGCCATACTTCCTATCCCGAGCTCTATCGAGCTAGACTTCCTGTCCTAGACTTCACCCCACGCAGATGAAAATGTCATGACTGACATAAATCATACAATGAAGAAAACAAAAATAATATAAATGCATAAAGAATAAATTTCCATTACAATTCCACCCCAATGTCCAAATGACATTTTTATCCAGACTTCCCTGCAGGCTTTTACGCTGCTCTCAGAAGCCCTTCGTTTAAACATTGATTGTAATACTTTAAGGAACTCAGCCAGTTCAAAATCATCCTTCCCCATTTGATCCTCTTCCTCTAATTTACAGTCATAATTACCATAAAAAGCGATCACCTTGGTTGTTATTAGATTGTTAATGCACTTTAAAACAACATTTTTAAAGTAGCAATTTACTCATCCCTTGTGAGCTTGCCTTAGGTTTTCAACACATTATTAATGCAATAACACAAGTGACAAACCACACATCATAAAAACATAGATTTCTAAAAAACAACATTAAAGATAAAATGAAACATCAACACACCAAAGCTTACAGGCTGGCCAGTGTAAACATTTCTATATCATGAATCAGCATTTGAGCCATCTCACGGTGAGTATGTTATGTAAATCACTAGTGAGCTGAACATTAATTACATTCCTATATGTGTATGTGTAAAATTGTGTAAGCATGCAGATCCTCTTCAACCCAGGCAGCCCATCTTTAGCCGTAGAGGGTCGTGTGAGGGGCGAGGTTCCACTAGCACCTCCTCATTTGCAGAGCCCTCCCACAACTATCATCCTCATTTTGCTCCTCAATTTTATTCTCAATTTCCTCCTGTTCGACCCGTTGGTACATCATTTTAGTCATACCTTTATCAATTGTTTTCTCGATGAGACCTCTTAATAAATGGTATGCAACAACATCCACACCAATTCAAAATAGCAATCATTACACCTATTGACAACAACACAGATGAAATCTACACACTCCATTTACCAAACCACTTTTTTAACATGGAATTGAAAGGATGATCTACATACAGTTCCACGCCCTCCAGGAAAATACTCATAGAAATAAAAAAAATTAGAAACAGGTGTGGAGGAAGGGAATTGCCCTCGAATGCGCATGCTCAATAGAACATTTTGGCTATTTTGTGTCATTTTACTTAAATTGGTTCAGTTGTGTGAACTTTACGTTTTAACCTATAAACAACAAGTAGCGATTTTAAGCAACCTCAACATTTTAATTAAAAATAAGTAAACAGCATTTTCATAGTAAGGTATACTTTTTGATTTTACAGATTGTGTTCTGAGCTTTACCTTTACCAACATATTGTAGCAAAGTCAACCCATCTGGGAGGATTAGGGTGGACAGGCTTTTTGCCAGGGCTTAGTGGTATATTATAGTACTCACGATAGCCCCGGCAAAGGTTAGTGAACATGAATCTGCGGCTGGCGAACATAAACGCAACCCAAAACTGGCTGTCCAGATGTACTGGCACTGAATAAAACACATTGGAAATGTCCACGGTCATGTAAAATGCGGTGCTCTGTGATATTTGTAACAGGATGGTATAAGGGTTGGGCACGTTCGGAGCCCTTGCTTCTACAGCCGCATTTACTGCCTGTAGATCTTGTACAAATCTCCACTCAGTGGGCTCAACTTTTCCTCTAATTTTCTTTACCGGAAATATTGGTGTATTTTCCGGTTACTACGAGCATGGAATAATAATTCCTTTTGCGAACAACGAATCAAAAACAGGTTTGATACAGTCCTCTGCTTCTTTTTTGAGAGGATCTTATGGTTTTCACTGGCGAAAATCACTCTTTGGTGTGATCTTTACGGACGCACATGATTTAATGAGACCCACATTATACTTATCTGTGGCCCACTGATGGAGTGGCATCGTGGACCGATCCACCCCATGTGTGCTGCCAACTGTCGCTGCGCTGCTATTCCCTGCGCTTTCGCAGAGAATAGCTCTGGTATGCGGTTCTCCGCACACCTAAGGATGGAAAATAAGACATGTCATCATTTTACATATGCCAATTTGCAGCATTTGTGCATGCACTTACTATAGGGCCCACATACTCCCTTTCATATCAGTAGCTTTGGCCAGTGATATGTAAGGACCAGCATTTGCAACATCATACAACATAGAAGCACATTTAGGAAGCATCACACTCAATGCAGCCCAGGCCCCATTCCAGTACAACCAATTTGTGGTCAACTGATCACCAGACTGCTGTGCTCACGCCGCTTGGTAATCTGCTTCGATTTCCCAGGTGACATGAGCTGTGCAGTGCAAATCTTCTGGTGACATAAAATCTGAGGATGGGCGTGTACATTAGTGTGTTTTCAAACCAGCATCACTCTCAGGCCTCTCCCCCACAAACACACTGAGGCACACTTCCTTACACAGAGTCACATTCAACCCAGTCACTTCATCACACCATACCGTCATGTGCAGTTTACACATGATGTCTCTACCGAGCAAGTTATATGGGCAAGTTCTGCTAATTAGAAAAGAGGTAAAAAAAAGAAGTTTGATTATGTTCATATATACATTGTAAAGGTTGAGAAAAAGTTTCTTTAACAACATGCCCTGTGGCACTGAGGGAACATTTTTCATTTTTTTTTTATCATCTGTACAGATTTGGGCATATAATCAGCAATATTGAAGTGGGGGCCCCTGAATCTACAATAAAAATAATCTTTTTGCCTGAGATAGACAATAAAACATATTGTAAACTTTCAAATGGTTTTCTTGCGAAAGATTATTTAGTATCACAGAGTAAAGCAGGAAAAATACTTCTTACCCCGGCCAAGCATTCTTCATTGCGACAGAGCATAAAAGAACCTACTTCAGTCTCCTCTCCACCGGCCCCCTCCCCGCTATTTAGCACATTTCAGTCTGCATGAGGTTTTTGAACTTTTAGTTCGGGGCATTGATCTTTCCAATGATCCATTGAATCACAGTTGAAACATCCGCGTTGATTCCACCGGCCGTTCCCTCGTCCCCGTCCTCTACCTTTACCCCTGCGGGTTAAGTGTTGGAAAACCGGAGTTACGATCCTGTTGTTGTCGATCGTAAAGGGTGCATTGCATCATGGTGAAATTCATATCTTGTGCCTCCCTGTTCTTTTTGAGGCGTTCTTGTTTAAGTCTCTTCTCGTGGTGTTCCGCATGTTTCACCACTTCCTCCAATGTGGCCGTTTTCCCCCCGTCCAGGGTAGCTTTGATAGGTTCAGACAGTTCAATATCTAGATTTCTCATGAAGTACATTGGTAAGTGCATACTGTACGCTGGGTGGGGTTCATTATTGGGCATTTTTGCAGTTATGCCAGAATGTCTCTCAAAGTCTTTTTCTAATCTTGCCAGGAAATTACTCACAGTCTCTCCATCTTGTTGTTTGCACGTAGGAGTCCAGTGCAGCCACAGCGTGGTCATAGAGATAGGCAGGGGGTATTGGTGTAGTTGGCAGCACGGGGCTCCTCCGACTGCTCCATTTTGATGTTCATCGTATGGGGGTGATGTCGGCTTCTGAGGTAATTGATTGTTTTCGGAGAGGGTTTGGGTGTACAGGAGACTGGAAGTGCGACCCACATTGCCAGGTCCACTCAGGTCACATACATCAACAGGAGGAAAAAGAAGAAGAGTCACTATAAGGCATTATTTTAAAATACTGCTTATTCAATCTTTCTTCAGATTCTCTAATGAACATATCCATTACTGTTAACGATCTACCTTTATTCTTAGAATGATCTTTCTGTATTATTTTGTCTCTGAGCTCTTTATTTTTAGTTACACTGAAACTTATTTCCCCATATTTTTGTATCAGAGGTATGGTTTCTATCCATCCTCTCCCATAAGTTCTTATTAAACCGGTTTCATCTCTGACAGACAATCCACTTTCCGTGTTCCATTTCGGACGGGGAGCGCTACTTCCCGTGTTTTCCATTATCTACAGGCGGGTACAATTCCGTCAGTAATTTTGACTTACTCTTCAGTGATTACAATTTCACGCAGTGATTTTCCGGGAGAGAATTACTCTCCAGTGTTTACGCACTTAAACCCCTTTCTAGAGGTGATTTTCCGGGAGAGAATTACTCTCCAGTGTTTACTCACTTAAACCCCTTTCTAGAGGTGATTTTCCGGGAGAGAATTACTCTCCAGTGTTTACGCACTTAAACCCCTTTCTAGAGGTGATTTTCCGGGAGAGAATTACTCTCCAGTGTTTAATCACTTAAACCCCTTTCTAGAGGTGATTTTCCGGGAGAGAATTACTCTCCAGTGTTTACGCACTTAAACCCCTTTCTAGAGGTGATTTTCCGGGAGAGAATTACTCTCCAGTGTTTACTCACTTAAACCCCTTTCTAGAGGTGATTTTCCGGGAGAGAATTACTCTCCAGTGTTTACGCACTTAAACCCCTTTCTAGAGGTGATTTTCCGGGAGAGAATTACTCTCCAGTGTTTACTCACTTAAACCCCTTTCTAGAGGTGATTTTCCGGGAGAGAATTACTCTCCAGTGTTTACGCACTTAAACCCCTTTCTAGAGGTGATTTTCCGGGAGAGAATTACTCTCCAGTGTTTACTCACTTAAACCCCTTTCTAGAGGTGATTTTCCGGGAGAGAATTACTCTCCAGTGTTTACGCACTTAAACCCCTTTCTAGAGGTGATTTTCCGGGAGAGAATTACTCTCCAGTGTTTACTCACTTAAACCCCTTTCTAGAGGTGATTTTCCGGGAGAGAATTACTCTCCAGTGTTTACTCACTTAAACCCCTTTCTAGAGGTGATTTTCCGGGAGAGAATTACTCTCCAGTGTTTACTCACTTAAACCCCTTTCTAGAGGTGATTTTCCGGGAGAGAATTACTCTCCAGTGTTTACTCACTTAAACCCCTTTCTAGAGGTGATTTTCCGGGAGAGAATTACTCTCCAGTGTTTACTCACTTAAACCCCTTTCTAGATAACGTATTTTTATTTACCGTATTATCTCCACTGGTTCGTCTGGATCCCGTCACCTTCGGATCAGAGTCAACGCCCACGTCCCTTCAGCTGGGGGTTTGGGTCACCTCTCCTATCTATGGTGAGTTGATCAAACCGTTGACCCTTTCCTCGGGTTATTGGGATGCCATCCTCGTCGCCAAATTGTCGTGGAAAAATAATACTAATACGTAGGATCTGTCCATCAGAGATGATTTATTTACTTGTACAAGGACTCAACACATAACGACAGTGAAACGATATGTGAAGAAGTGAAGAATCTCAAATCCTTCCTTCATTATATACTGACATTGAGTTTGTACCACCCCCCCCCATGCTATTCGATCAAAACAACTCCTTATTAGGTGTAGTTTAGACACTTCTGGGTGGTTATATTTACTCTACTTGTATCCAGGCAGACGATACATATGTTTTTTTTAAGCACATCATCACCCAAACAAAAACCACACTTGCACCTTGCCATACTTCCTATCCCGAGCTCTATCGAGCTAGACTTCCTGTCCTAGACTTCACCCCACGCAGATGAAAATGTCATGACTGACATAAATCATACAATGAAGAAAACAAAAATAATATAAATGCATAAAGAATAAATTTCCATTACAATCAATTTGCACTTATACGTAGAAATGTGTGTAAATATACGCACACCTCGGAGTATGCGTACGCAGAGCATCTAGTGGTAGAATAGCGATACTACAAAGGACCGTCCATCCCCAGTGTTAAAAGAACACTTTGTCTATTTACTATCCACCCCCAGGTGTTAAAAATGATTACTGTTATATAAAGTAACTGCAAATCAGTGTTGAAGTTAATTAATAAAATTAGTGTCTAACCCTATGTAAGAAAGCTCCGTCAAATGCTTGACACAGTGCAATGGCTTATCTTGCATTATTGGAAGTCTTGGCAAATCATCCATTCCGCCGGGAGCGCGTTTTCAAAGATGGCGCCGATGATGCTGGTTATGCGGATGTCCAAGGAAAGTTCTGTCATTGTCTGTCCTCCTACAGATTTTACGTCGGTGTGCTGTGACACGTTTTTTTTTTTTTTTTTTTTTTTTTTTGGCTGATTATTTAATGTCAAACTACTTTTTATTCCTAGAAGTGTTCTCATACCCAACGGAATAAAACTCACTGGTAACATGTTCCCATGCAGATTTGTTTTCTTTTGTTAGTCATTCCTCCCGCTAAGTGAACCAAACAGGATGTGTTATTAGGATTTAACCTCATCCACCAGTAACTCAATTTCTGTGTCTGTAAAGTTCCTCTTTTTCGCTCTCTTTGCCATTATTGCGATGAGGGAAAAAGCACAACCACGTGACTTATAATGGGAGGTGTTGTCACCATATATGGTTCATTGGAGGCGTTTCGGAATGCAAATGACCATGAAAGTGCACGGGCATGGTGCTTATGAACAAGTGGGATTTATCTTCAAGGATTACTTACTGATGTGCGTACGAACCCCGTGCGCACGTTTGATAAATCCCGATTTTTTTTTTTTGTACTTAGGCACATTCTAAATTTCATTCGTAGGTACAAATATAGAGCATTTTCTACGCAATGTTGATAAATGAGGCCCCTGGTGAGCCACTAAAGCTTATGGTAGACCTATTGCGAGGGATACGAGTCTGCCGCTTTGACTGGCATTTTAATGCTTATTATGAAATCCAGGAAGACCGGCATAACTTGTGCAGTTAGGGGTTGTCATAATAGATAATACAAACGCAGTTAATCTCTACAAAACATTTGTTTTAACTATAATACACGCAAAAGAACTAAATGTGTATGTGGCGAACGTGCATCTATTATCCACACAGTAAAACCTTTCATAGAACCTGACAGTGAACAATAAATACAATAATTATTCAAAAACAACTAATTATGCTGATTAAATATGCTGATTTAGCTGGTTTATTTATGCTGCTACTACATATTACAAAAATGAGATTACAGTACAGAATATATAGCCTACGATATAAACTGCTTATTAGTTAATGTTTATAATAGTTTGTGATGTGTTTGCGCGTAACGTTACTTTTGTTATGTTTTAAATAATTTTTTTAAAGCAAATAATTTCATAAGATAATGTCTTATCTACTACATAATAATAATTCCATAAAACGAAAACAATACTGAAAACATATAGTAGTTTAATATGTTTATTATGGTTTGTTTAAATAACTTACAATGTGCTGAATAAGAAGGATAAGTTACTGCTGCTGTCGGATCGCGTGAAGCTTGATGTGTCGCCATAAAAACCTCAAGTCGATTAAAAATTGCTGTTTAAAAAAACTCACACCAGGGACAGTTGTGACATTTTTAAATGATACATCACCTGAAAAGGTTAAAAACAAGAAGTCTCTGTATATTCCATGTATTTAACACTCAACTGACTGTCCCACTGTAGAGATACTGTCTCTGTGCTTTAATTTTAGTGCATTGAAGACCCATCACCCGTCAAGGAACAACATGAAACGATTGAATATATCTTCATGTTATGTATCAGGACACTTCTTAAAGGTTCTCTAAGCGAATTGACGCGTTTTAGACCATAAAACATTTTTTGTTACATACCGGAAACCTATCCTCACTATCTGCTTGCTGCCTGTCCGCTGATCAAACTGTAAAAAAACGCGATCTCTGTAGACAGCCCAGGCTTCACAAACGGCAATATCAACATAGTGGCCAAACCTAGCATCACAAAACAAAACAAAGTATTCCAGCCAATAAACGACAAAAAGGATTTAGGGGTGGGGGTTGGGCGCGTTCATGAAAGCACGGAAGGGAGGGGGGGAGGAGTTAGCTACGCTCCGTCTGTTTGAAAACAGTTCAAATGTCAACAATAACTAACGTCTCGCAGATTTGTTAGAGAGCCTTTAATTTCCTCCTCACACTGGCTCATACACGAAATTATGACCGTAATCATCATGGAAAATGCCTGCTCCGGTTCAGTGACAATTCACGCAAAGCGTCATGGGGCGTAGGAATAGTGTGGATAGAAAACGTTAAAATATACCTGATGCCATATTTAATCAAAAATTTCTCCTGCAACACCAGCGAAGTCTGGATAGTTCAGGGCACCTAAAACAATACCATATGATGTGTTATCCGAGCCTTTGTAATACATTTGTAATACACAATGCATGCATACACACACACACACACACACACACACACACACGCACACACACACACACTTAAAAATAATTTAAACACACTCACCGTTAAGATATGACACCATTTCTCTTCTAGACTTTTTAACGCAGACTTTCTTGTTCCAAGTTCCAAACACAGTTTCAAGTGTGGTAAAATACAATCTTAGTTTACATTCCACCCTGCTGTTAGACGCGCTGGGGCATGGGGAGGGGTGAATTCTTGCACAGGACAAAGACACACACCGCTCGTAAATATGACACTCCAGAAACTGGACAGCATTTCAGACAAAACAACAAACTTAATGGATTGACACATCAATAAATGACAAACATTCACGTAACAAACACACGCAAAGGAAAACCAATGCTTTGATTGACAAGGTCGTAAAAAAACGCTCAGTCCGGACCGCTGTCTAAAAACCATAAAACAAAACTTAAAACTGTCCAATGTGTACACTTTTGATTGATAGGGGTGGGAGCACCACCTGTCAAAACATAATTGACAAGGGGCCATAAATCATATTTTGACAGATGCTGGCCCGCTATTACTACTAACACAAGCAGCTGTACTCCCACAGACTTGGCGGTCAGTTTAAACATGTCTGTTCTCCGCCTCGTGTAATTTGTCCCGCTTGTGTTTTTAACTCTCAAAACTCTCAAGTGGACAAAAGAGACGGATTAAATACACCAAATGTAACGGGAATGTTTCTCTCTCCTCCACGTATAATACAATCTAACAAAGCGTGTCTTAATACCAGGTGTAAAAATGTTGTGAAGACACCGCATGACTTCCGCTGCCTGAACTGTGAGACCACTGACGGAAGTTGGTTGGGCAGGGGGTTGGCCGGTGTCACTACAGTGAGTGACCTGAGTCACCATTAACAACCAATAGAGTGTGTTCTGCTGGACAAACAAGTACTTACATCTTTCAAAAGCATTAAATGTGTTCTGTAAGATGCGTTCATATCGGCTGCATATCTGCGGCTTATACACCAATACAGATATATCTGCGACAGGCTCATATCAGCTGATAAAATCAGCAAAACAATAAATCGGTCGGGCTCTAATTATGTGTCTAAGAGCACAGGGAGACGTGTGTTGTGTGTGGGTGAAACGGTGCGTTAGCCTAGGTGTTAAAGGTGACATAGAATTATTGAACGGGGTATTTATCCTTGTTCTGTGATGTGACATGTAGACAATTTTTTTTTTGTTTGGGTCTGTAATGACTTAGAAGCTTCCTAAAAACCTCTCTCAGAAACCTCTATTAGGGTGAGGGATTTTAAACAAGTGGTTTTGCACCTATTTGGCTCCCCCTACTGGCTTAACTTGCAATCTCATTGCTGATTGGCTGACTTTGCTGCCATTCAAAAAATGTAGCCAATTTTTTTAAAGTGGAGGGGCAGTTAGATGTCATAAGCATCAGTTTTTCAGATTGGGCCGTTTTCTGGCTGACATTTCTAAAAGAGGAATTTCTATGAGACTGAGATGTTTAGCACTTTTTGTATGTTTGTGAATGTGGGTAGACTACCATTATTCAACAAAGACAAGGTAAAAATGGTTTTCCCTTCTCTGTCCCCTTTAAGCCTCATTGAGGCCCCTAGGGAAAACTGTGTCAAGTCATCTAATCCAGAGACTTTCAGTTCTCAATCCATCCTCTAAAGACCAATGTGGGTCTGATTGTGTAGACCTGACATTTTTAGGGCAGTCAGACCATGTATCAGGAAATGTTGCACTAATGTCTGCGTTTGTCCCCTTTATGAACGATATTGTGTGTGTGTGTTGATAGACTCTGGTATTAATTTGATTCTTAGTTTGTCCAACATATTGTTTATGGCATTTAGTGCACAAGATGTGAGAGACACAATTCACTGTGTGGGAGGACCGAGATCGCTGGAGCTAAAAAATTGTTTTGTTGTTCTATTAGTTATTGAACGTCTATGAACAAAATACTTACAGAAGCCTGCTTTGTTCTTTTTGAGGGGGTTGTCATGGTGGATCATAAACCAAAACCAACATCTGTGCTATAAGAAAATACTAAAGTATATTTCTAAAAAAAGGATGTAGAATAGTTCCTCTGTCTTAGAGCTGAAAAGAGTGTGTTTGTATCTGTGTAAATTGAGCTTTCTCTGTACAGATTCTATGAAATCTATGTAGCTGTGATTTGACAATGCCCCTAAATGTGTGTTTGGGGTGAAAACAGGCTTTATGTAGTAAACAATGTGTATCAGTTTCTTTAAAATATACTCTAAAATCCAACCTGTTTATTTCTTTAAAAGCTGTTCCTTTTAAATGACACCACATCCAGAAAGTTCACCTCTGTCACCAATTGTAAATTTAACTTTGAGCTCTGATGATTGTTTAGGTGGTCAGTAAAATTAGAAAAGCTTTCTCTAGAATGTGACGAAACACCCCAGATATCATCCAGAAACTGGAAATAAGCGTGAGGTTTAAGTGAAGAGGCTAAAGCTGTTTCTTCCCAGGTTGCCATAAAGATGTTTGCATACGAGGGGGCAAACTTTTTCCCTATTGCTGTGCCATTGATCTGTAGATAAAATTTAGAGTCAAAGTCATTTTTATTCCGATTGAAATCCAACAGTTTTAGAATCTACCTGTCTGGTCTTTTGGGGTCTGGATATTTTTCCATACACTTTTTCACAGCCTCTATGCCAGCTTGTGTTTCAATGTTAGTATATAAGCTGTCGATATCTATGGCAAAGAGAAAAGCTTCTGTAGGAATCTCAATGTTTTTAACTTTTGTGATGAAGTCAATAGTCATACATATCTTTTGGATTGCTCGGGTGATTTTGAGATATAGGGCCGAGGAAATACTCTATGTACTCAGCTGTGTAATATGTTTCACTATAATGATCTGATGCTATGGTCGTACTGGTGGTATTTTGAAAGGTACACTCCATTTTTCTGGTTCTTTGTGTATTTTTGGTACTAGGTAAAATCTCCTAGCTCTTGGGGTGGCCACGCCCATAAGATACTCTTTCTGCTTTTCCTTTAGGATGTTCTTTTAACACATCTCCTCTAAGATATTCCTCACCTCATCTCCTATGGTATTTTTGTAAATCTTTTATAAGTTAAATCTTTTGTGTTTTAAAGCCCTGAGGGGTGGGTATGAAGAATAAGCCTTTGGACAGTACTACTTTGTGTCTGTGTAAGTGTGAATGAGCTTGAAAGATTAAGGAGACTGTGTTGGCTGAATGTGAGGTTTTCTATGCGAGCAAGTTTAAATGCTGCGCCCAGTGTACAAGCATAGCTCTGGCAGTTGCCGGTTTCCAATGCATCTGATAACTGAACAGATCGTGCATCGTAGCTCCGTCGAGTTCATCATCTAAAAGCTTTTTTTTTTTTTTACCATCTTATTCCTATTTATATAATATAACTTATTAGTTTTACATAGGAATACTTTACCGTGACGATTATTGAGCAGTACTACCACGTGAAACTATTTATCACTAATAAACACCCAGTGTTGTTAGCATATAGCCCGCTAGCATCCACACGGTGGAGGCTGAAGCTAGCATTTTCCGATCTAATGGCGGATTCATCTGATATATGCTTTTCTGACCTATCCTCACCTGAGCGGGAAGCTGTGGAGGAGTTGTTTCCCGGTTTTAGCAGATCCAAGGCGAGGTACAGCGCCCACTTCACCCTGCCTTCCGACGTCCACAAGCGAGCAACAAACATGCATTCCACGCGATGCAGCTTCACGGACCGTGAACGACATGAAAGCGATCGGGAAGCTGTGGAGGAACCGCTGCCCGGCCTTCGCAGATTCGGCAAGCCAAACATCACCCTGGCCCCAGACGTTCGCAGGCGACCGAGGGGTGTCACAACCGAACACCCCACGCGATGCAGCTCCGGGGACCGCGTTCGGGTAAACGAAGACGCCATCGCCCAGCATGAAAGCGGTAAGACTCCGCTTGTTATTGTAACATGTACTACTTGCCACATGTATAGTTTAGCTTCTGCTGTTAGCATAGAGGGGTTTACATGCACTAAGTGTATTGAAGTATTAAGGTTAACTGAGAAGGTTGCTGAACTAGAATCGCGCATCCGAACGCTAGTTGAGGATAGCAAAACCGCTAATGTTACTGTCGCAAATAATCTATCGAGCGAAAAGACTAATGGCTCGGTTCCGACATCAGATGCTAATATAAATATTACAAATACTGTATCGAGCGCGCATAGTGTTTATCAAAATACACATGGCTCGGTTCCGTCATCAGAGTCAAGTCAGCGGTCAAACTGGGTGACTGTTAGGCGGCATAGTCATATTAGGCGTCCTTCTAAGACCCATAACGTAACGACAATTTCTAACAGATTCGATCCCCTAAGGAGTATACCAGCTGAAACACCTTTTAAAAGTGCCCTGGTCATTGGAGATTCTATACTCAGGAACACTAACATTGAGGCACCAAACACCATAGTCGACTGTATACCGGGAGCCAGAACGTCTGACATTAGATCCAAACTTAAAGTGCTGGCTAATGCTAAGCGGAAGTTTTCTAAGATTGTTATTCACGCCGGCACGAATGACACTAGGCTCCGCCAGTCGGAAATCACCAAAGATAATATTAAGGAGATGTGTGAAATTGCAAAAACAATGTCAGACAATGTAATATGCTCTGGTCCCCTCCCCGCCTACCGGGGAGATGAAACACATAGTAGATTAGTGTCTCTCAATGGATGGATGTCAAAGTGGTGCCCTCAGCATAACGTAGGGTTTATAGACAATTGGAAGCATTTCTGGGGAAGACCATTTCTCCTAACCCGAGATGGCCTTCACCCGTCATCGGAAGGAAGTGCTATACTCACTAAAAATCTGATCAATAGTCTTAATTCTGATATAGTATGACTATCCAGGGCCCAGGTCAGGAAACAGACAGATCGGCTTAACCGTCCATCTGTTAGCTGCCGTGATATGTCAAGACCACTTATATCCCAGCACTTCGAGTCAATCTTACCGAAATATCAGCACATTTCAACTGTATCTGTTCCCCGAACAAATAAATACAGGGCACCGCTTGTTACATCTGGTACAAATCTGATTCAAATAAAATTAGAAAACAATACATTAACAGATGAATCTCGATTCTTAAAATTCGGCCTTCTTAACATTAGATCGCTTACCAATAAAGAACCTATTGTCAATGAAATAATTACAGACCAAAACTTAGATGTACTCTGTTTAACAGAAACCTGGCTTAAAGCAGACGACTACATTAGTTTAAATGAATCCACCCCACAAGACTATTATTATAAACACGAACCTCGATTAAAGGGGAGAGGGGGTGGTGTAGCTACAATATACAACACAATGTTTAAAGTAAACCAAAAATCTGAGCTAAAATTTAAATCATTTGAAGTAATGTTGTTAAATATGGAAATAACTGATCGTAACCACAAACAGCTTTCTTTTGCTTTAGCGACAATCTATAGACCACCGGGTCACCATGCAGATTTCCTTAATGAAATAGCAGATTTCCTATCTGAGCTTGTAGTCACTGTAGATAAAGCTCTTATTGTTGGTGATTTTAATGTCCATGTGGACAACCCAAAAGACGCATTAGGACGTGCGTTTATAGATGTTCTAAATTCTCTCAATATTAGACAAAACGTGACAGGGCCAACGCATACTCGTAATCACACATTAGACTTAATTCTGTCACTCGGACTCAATATTAATGACGTCGAAATATCACCTCAGAGTGATGCAGTTTCTGACCATTACCTTGTGTCATACACTGTACTACTAGATAGGATCACTCAATCTACAACATGCTACCGACTAGCCAGAACAATAATTTCCACCACTAAAGATAGCTTTATTAGCACTCTTCCAGACCTGTCCCAAATGAAACATGTAGCAGATAACTGTGACGATCTAGATATTGAAATAGAAAACCTAAACAATGTCTGTTCTAACACATTGGATGCCGTTGCTCCCATTCGAAAAAAGAGATTCAAAGAAAAACCACCAGCTCCATGGTATGACCATCACACAGCAGCCCTTAAAAAGGCAGCTAGAAAAATGGAAAGAAATTATAGAAGCACAAAGTTAGAAGTATGGCGCGCAGCATGGAAACAGAGTGTTAAACACTACAGACAGGCTATTAAAACCGCCAGATCTACATATCTTAGCAAGCTTATAAATGAGAATCATAATAACCCTCGTTTCCTCTTTAGCACAGTTGCGAAACTGACTAGAAACAAAGAACAAACAGAAACCAATAGTAAACTTCAACACAATAGTAACGACTTCATGAACTTCTTTTCTAACAAAATTTCGGCTATTAGGGAAAACATCGTAGCTACCCAGGCAGCCACCACTCTACCCATTAGTTCACTTAACACTAGACTACCATACGAACATCTTGATTCATTTAAACCTACTACAATAGATGAGCTCTCTAAACTAGTCACATCATCCAAATCATCGTCCTGTATATTAGACCCCGTTCCCACAAAACTACTTAAAGAAGTATTCCCTGTAGTGTCAACCCCGGTTCTAAATATCTTTAACTCATCGCTAGAAATAGGATACGTTCCAACAGCTTTCAAACTAGCAGTTATTAAACCGCTGATTAAAAAACCACAGCTTGACCAAGGAGAACTTAATAACTTTAGACCAATCTCAAATCTCCCTTTTCTTTCGAAAATATTAGAAAAGGTAGTGGCAAGCCAGTTACGCACATTCTTGACAAATAATAGTACATATGAAAAGTTCCAATCAGGATTCAGGCCCCACCATAGCACAGAGACAGCGTTGCTTAGAGTTACAAATGACCTCCTATTAACATCCGATCGTGGTGAAATCTCAATTCTTATATTACTAGACCTTAGTGCAGCATTTGACACAATAGACCACAGAATCCTACTCAATAGACTAGAAAACTATGTTGGTATCAGTGGTCAGGCGCTAGCCTGGTTTAGGTCATATCTAACCAATCGCTATCACTTTGTTTATGTAAATGAGGAAGAGTCATATCACTCCCTGGTTAAATACGGTGTACCGCAGGGATCAGTTTTAGGTCCTATCCTGTTCTCGTTATACATGTTACCCCTAGGAGACATTATCAGGAAACACAACATAAGTTTTCACTGCTATGCGGATGATACCCAGCTTTACATCTCCTCGCATCCCAGCGAAACACACACGTTTTCTAAGCTAAAAGACTGCATTAGCGATGTTAGTGACTGGATGGCACATAACTTTCTTAAGCTCAACTCCAATAAGACAGAGGTACTTATTATTGAACCAAATCGCTACAAACATAATATGTCAGATTACAAATTGCACATAGATGGCTGTACTGTGGTGCCATCTTCCACGGTTAGGAACTTAGGTGTGATGTTCGACAGCAACTTATCCTTTGATAGTCATATTGCCAACGTCTGCCGCACAGCATTCTTCCATCTTAGAAATATCTCAAAAATACGCCATATACTGTCTACATCTGACGCAGAGAAGCTTATTCATGCTTTTATGACCTCTAGAATAGACTATTGTAACTCGCTACTCGGGGGATGCCATTCAAATCAGGTCAACAAGCTTCAGCTAGTTCAAAACGCTTCTGCAAGGGTACTTACTCGATCTAAGAAGTATGACCACATAAGCCCAATTCTGGCATCTTTACACTGGCTACCAGTTAAATATCGCATCCAATTTAAAATATCATTAATCACCTACAAAGCTTTAAATGGCTTAGCACCCTCATATCTTAGAGAATTACTATCAGAATACAATCCATCACGCACACTACGGTCGCAAAATTCTGGCCTATTGATTATCCCTAGACTATCAAAAGTGTCTAAAAGTGGAAGATCCTTTTCCTACTTAGCCCCTAAGCTCTGGAATGATTTACCAACCGATGTCCGAGAATCAGACACAGTCGATCATTTTAAATCTAGACTTAAAACTTTTCTCTTCAACAAAGCATTCGCATAATTTGTCTAGTAAAGGTTCTTAACTCGCAATAGTTATTTTCACGGAACAAAGCACTCACGGTCATAACACAGACCAACCAAATAAATAAATAAAAACCTTTTCTACATGAACACTTAAAATGAATTGCATTAAATAGTTTGCCACCGTTTGCCACTGAACCTGCATTAACGACGACAGTGGGGCTTTCGGCCTTAGTCAAACGGTTTGGCACGTATGGTCGGGTTGCGATTTTGGTGCTTTCGTGTGTCTTGTGAATAGTATGCCATACAGACCCGTTTGCCACTGAACCTGCATTAACGACGACAGTGGGGCCTCCAGCCTTAGTCAAACGGGTTGGTATGTATGGTCGGGTTGCGTTTTTCGCGCTTTCGTGTGTCTTGTGAATAGTATGCCATACATACCCGTTTGCCACTGAACCTGCATTAACGACGACAGTGGGGCCTCCAGCCTTAGTCAAACGGGTTGGTATGTATGGTCGGGTTGCGTTTTTCGCGCTTTCGTGTGTCTTGTGAATAGTATGCCATACATACCCGTTTGCCACTGAACCTGCATTAACGACGACAGTGGGGCCTCCAGCCTTAGTCAAACGGGTTGGCACGTATGGTCGGGTTGCAATTTTGGCGCTATCGTAAGTCTTATGAATAGTATGCCATACAGACCCGTTTGCCACTGAACCTGCATTAACGACGACAGTGGGGCCTCCAGCCTTAGTCAAACGGGTTGGTATGTATGGTCGGGTTGCGTTTTTCGCGCTTTCGTGTGTCTTGTGAATAGTATGCCATACAGACCCGTTTGCCACTGAACCTGCATTAACGACGACAGTGGGGCCTCCAGCCTTAGTCAAACGGGTTGGCACGTATGGTCGGGCTGCGATTTTGGCGCTATCGTAAGTCTTATGAATAGTATGCCATACAGACCCGTTTGCCACTGAACCTGCATTAACGACGACAGTGGGGCTTCCGGCCTTAGTCAAACGGGTTAACACGTATGGTCGGGTTGCGATGTTTTTGGCGTCTTCTCCTGGTCCTGTAAATGGTATACAATATAGACCCGTTTGCCACTGAACCTGCATTAACGACGACAGTGGGGCTTTAGGCCTTAGTCAAACGGGTCGTCAGGTTTCATTTTCTCTTAAAGATCGGAAGGTGACCCTTATTTACCATATATACCCTCGCATTGGGCCCCCAATTTGCTAAATCCTCAACTGTGGATAATATTATTATGCCGCAATATTTAGTCTGTCTGGAACTAAGCTGAGTTAAACCACATCACTGTGTGACACTTCAATACATATGAACGGCTGCTACGCTAATACGATTTTGTTTTTCTCTCCCTGTCTCGTCCTCGACCCGAGGACGAGACAAACAGACCCAGTCCCGGTAGATGTGAAAGTCGGCACACCTCTGATCTACTGGCCGTCCTTCAACGTTATGCCCAGCTGATACCTGACCAACGATCACCGGCAGAACCGCTTAATCTCCGCTAAATCTCCATTTCCGTTCTCCCAAGGGTTTTTCCCTCCTAGGACTTATTTTTCCTCGGATAAAAGCACAGGGTTTTTTTTTCTCCTAGGGGGTTTTTCACCCCGGGGAGGCAGCCTTTTTGGGCTTTACCTAGCTTCCTCTTCTATACGTTGCTTTAGTAATACGTGCAATTATAATATTGAGTCATAGCCGCAGCAAATTTAACTGCTCATGCTATCATGTATTCTGTTGTGCTATCTGTCGTTTTCTGTGCTTTTCACTGCTTCTATTTATGTAAAGCTGCTTTGAAACAATTGACTTTTGTGAAAAGCGCTATATAAATAAAATTGAATTGAATTGAATTGAATTGAATAACTGTCTAATATAAAATGTATGTGAGACAGTGGAGGAATGTATCTTGTGTTGTTTTGGATGTATAAGTTCAGCTGTTATAGAATAGTCTGTTCCTTAATAGGTAATGTCCTAAAAAAATTCAGCATGGGAATGTAAAGCTCTGTGTCTGGTAAACGTTTTTTACAATTAAATTCTCGATGTCTTAACCATCAGTTTATATCTCGTTGTTGCATTTGGTATTAACAACAGAACACAAAGTTTTTTGGGTTTGACTGCAATGGTAGGTCTTTGGAGGAGATTACTCGCATGTTGAAACTTAGCTCCTTGGAAGCTATCTGTCTACAGATCTCTATCCAATGGCGGTATTCTGGCTACATTGGAGCCCCCAATTATAAGAAATGTATTTCTTATTGTGAGGATCCAATCTGGGAGTTTCTTGTTGGCGTTTACGTGTCTGGCGGGTTTATTATAGGATCTGGGTGTTAACAGTAGTGTAGAGATTTGAATAATCTCTCCCCTTGCTCTAGCTGGAGCAGGGGGTTCCCTTCTCTCTGTTTGTAGCTGTCTCTTGATTTTCAGCCATTTCTTGGTTTTGTTGAGGCTCCATGTCGAAGCGGGTTAAGGTTGGGGTCCTAACCTTATCTATTGGGGGGCCCACCTACTCAAGAAGTAGACGCCTCCTCTTTATCTATTGGACAGAGTGGAATCAATTTGTCTACCCATACAGCGGTTTTAAATATTTTTTTATGACCATCGGAGGGAGCCCGCCGGGACCAGTATTCCCTTAGGAGGACAGATAGTGGTGAAGCTGAACCAATTTTGCCCAAATGATCGGAGAATAAAAGGATGCTGGACGCCTGTGAGGGTGCGTGTTCGGCTGGAAAGCTTTCGCTCTTGTCATCGGGCGGTGGTTCGTTAGGTTGGGGGTAAAGTTCCCTCCCACAAGTTCGCTGGAGGTAACATATTGCCGAATGGTAATAAGGGTAGGGGATCGCAGGAGGTCACGCACGGTTGCTACATCCTGGTCGGGTATCTCGGCATCCTGAGGTGGCTCCTGCGATGCCCGCCATTTTTAATTTTCTGTTTTTCTGTGTTACCGTCACAAATATTAACTGGAATATTACAGCCTGTTTTGGATGGATCCCAGGGCAAGGTTCTGCTGGTGTTGTAATCTGATTGAACGACCATTCTTGAGGTCTCTCAGGTGTATGAGATATTTTGTTGCTTTCCTGTCGGGCCTGTATGGGCCAATACCCATTACATTGACATCTGTTCTGGGGGGGCTGGACCTGTATAGGTTGAGCCCGTTGTGACAAAGTAAGGGGCGGAGTAGACTCAAAACGCCCTCAGTCCTCTTGTGTTCTGTTATACGGACATGTCTGTGTACAATCTCGGTTGGGTGGGGGGAGGCGGTGGTTGTGCACAAGCGATTGCGTCGTTTTCACTAGTGGGTGCTGCAGAGGGTACTGTCGTGTTAAATCTGTTTCCTCTATCGTTTCCGCCACCAATAGTGAGTCCACCGTATCAAGGATGTCCTCTGACACTCTACCTTTAAAATTGCGATCTATCCAGCATCCTGCTATCTCAAACGCCTGAAACCAATCCTCTTTTTCTGTGTCTATTTTATTATCTCCTCATAATGGTCTTAGAGAATTAGTGGGGTCATGAAGGCCCAATTTAAAGCATTACCCTTTACAAGTTGCATTACTCTATTATTGGGTCTTGCCATTCTAACAGTGCCTATAAGAAACTGTTGGAGTTTGTTAAAGGTAATCGTGTACTCCTTTTCGTGTTGACATTTTGTAGGTCCCAGCTAACAAAAAGTTGTCAGAACGTTTTGTTAACATTCCCTTTATGTTTTGTACACGTTGAAAACGTCCAGTTTTTTTATGTAGTATTGTTTTTTGTGGGGTCTCTGCGAACGTTACAGGAACATTCCATTCACGCATTTTGAAAACATTATGAAAATGTTAGAACGGAATGTTCTTTAAATGTTTATAATGGCCAGTTTTTTCCATGTATTAAGAACGATCAATTCCCATAGTAACATTTGATAAAACAATATTTGTCAACACCAAAATCTGTAAGACACAACACAAACATTTTTCATTTTTTAAATATTTTTGCAATTTCAAATCAAATTATTTGGCTACTTTTTGCCAAGGATAAATGCAACAAAACTGTAACATACAGTAAATCTTGAAAACAATATCATAACTGATATCTTTTTTAATTTCACATTTTATAAACATTCCACAAACTGAAATATTCCAAACTGTAAGTGTGTCATGTGTGTCAGCTAAGTAAATGTATCATGTGTCATCTTTTTCGGACGTCTCTGCTTCGGGATGAAGTGACACCTTAGAAACGAAACATAGTATATTATTATACATATTATTTGCATTGTTCTTTATAGATTTTTTTACAAACTACAAAAGACTTACCTTCTTATCTCTGTGTGGTGCAAACTTCAGTGTTTCTGCTATAAAATCCTCAATGACTTTTTCCAGCACCTTGGTGTGTGTTCGACGACAGGCATCTTAAAATCCAGTAAAGATACACAAAAACCCAAACATATAACTGTTACTTACAATAAATTATGACTAAGCATACAATATGTACAATACACTGATAATTTTCTCAATACCTCATATGCAGTCTTTGGACTAGCTTGCTCTGAAAGAGTTTGACTTCAGAGTTTGTCAAAGTTTAACTTCAGCGACTTACTATCAAATGTTTGGAATAAGAAAAAAACTGAAAAACAACTCCCGTATTATGACATTACATATTTCCAGTTGCTGGAAACTCTTCTTGCCTCTGCGGCCTTTTAGACTAAATTGGGCCCAAAGAGCATTCGTCCCAAGTTTCCAAAGAAGTCTTCTGACCGACTCCCCAGGCGTATTGCCACCCATTAAGCTCAACCAATCGATCTGAAAATAAATGTAATAACTAACAGCAATATCTGAACCAAGAAAATAAAACTGTGTACATAATTATCTAAAATAATATGGAAAAAACAGGGTTGCTTTGGTGCTTGGTTTGTTGTGCTGTGCTTAGCCCACTACCCCACTCCACCTCACCAAAGACCACACACAGATGGAGTTATAACAATGCATATGACACCGTGTTCCAAGTGCAAACTCTAACAACCTTGAAATACTAACCACTCTCTTTTTGTAGTTTGCATCTTTTAACATCGTGCAGAAATCTTGCAGTTCCTCTGGCGTGTTACAGGGCTTTGCAAGGAGTTATTATCCTTCAGATGGTTCAGAACACATGTTGGTCCTTAGCAGGCGTTCAATGTTTTGGAGTCTCTCATCAACTTGATTAAGACGAAGGAGTACAGCCCGCTCGAACTTTGGATATCTGGATACCATACACTGCATTAATCTCATAGACAACACATAAAATGACTCCGTTTATGTAACGAATGCCATACTGTTACAAACTGACATTTTTTTGTACACTTACCTTGACTTGCCACAGATGTCCTGTGTTGTGGTCTCCAGGTGGATCACTCATGCCAAACTCTGTTTCAATTTTTTGAAGTAAAAATAAGTAAATAAGTTACACCAGTACATTTTAATTATGCAGGCCTAATAGGTAAGATTACCATCACTGTCGTGTTGGCTTTTGACCAATGGCTGGTTGTCAATTAGATTTCCCGATAAACCGAAAGCATAATTTAGAAAATAAATATACAAGTTACACATGACCTATTGGAACACTATGCCATGCTCTACCAGCTAAGCTACAGAAGAACTAGAAAGTTCTTCCTTAAGCTTTAAGGTATTATTTCCCAATTTATAATGAAAATTTAAACTGACTGACTTGTCTCATTTGACTCCACGGTCTTGAGTGCTGAAAAATATTTTGCAGATGGAATAACTAGAAGAAAAAATTAATAGCCACAGTCACATGATAAGTTACATAATAATGGATTACAGTATGATTACTGAAAACAATGCCAGCACATTTAACCATAACATTATATGCTTACATGCATACTTGCATATCCAAGAACAGACACTCTGTATCGTGACCAGGTTTTCTTGTCTGGAATTGCTTCTTTCTTTACTTTAACTGATACATTTTTGTGTGGCCAATAGCAGAAAACAGCCTGCCACAAAAGAAGCAGATGCCTTTAAGACTCCAAGTGCAAAATACATCGACTACAAAAGGTGTGTTAAAAAATTGTTACACATGAGCTACCAGGTATAAAGAAAAAATTACAACTTGCAGTTTAAAAAATTAAGCAAGAGTAGATTTGTGTACAAGACAATTTTAAACCGTAATCCTGTTTTTTTTTTTGGTGATGCCAAGTCGAAGTTTTATGCAGAGAGGAATTGTCCTATAGATTGCATGATGCCTCTCATTTTAGACTTCTGCCTTTGTTCTGATTTGGAGACATCATTCCTAACATACCCAGCATGAGATGACTTATCAAAAGTCAATACCTCTTGGGTTTTTTCCAGCCATATTGAAGGCACTGTTTCCACAGTGTTGTCTTCAAACTTTATAACAGAAAAGCAGTCCTCCGTGACCTAAAAGGCTCACACATAAAAAAAATTACTTAAAAATAAATAACATTAAAATCAGCTGACAAGTAAACACTTACCATACTTTGGATAGCTGACTTGGATTTAGGTTATAAAGATGATTCAGACCAAGAATAATAAAATTAAATAACCCCTATACTCCTGTCCTGCCACAAGGCAAAGTAGACTTGTGAAAGTTTAAAAATGCAAAACAAACAAATAATACAGGATAGGCTTGTCAAGTTGTACAACCAATGTAAAAAATGAAAAACCTTTTTTATTGAGTGCCAAACCTAGTAAAGAACTGATATCAAATTGTGAAATTAACAACTTATACTTAAAATACATTTTCACTGAAGGCTTTCCTTCACAGATATAATAGTAATATGCAAAAATATATTTTCAAAATGTATGTAAAGGCAAACATGTTAAATGTCAGTTTTACAGAGAATGTAAAACTGTAAGAAAAATTAAATCACAGTTATATTCTACCACAAACGCCTTTCTGTTAAGCAACTCTAAAGACAGCTTTTTAATTCTTGTGTGGTTAATGTGGCCTTTATAAATGCCAATAAGCCTGGAATCACAAGGCTCTATAAACAGTGGCTCCAGGTGGTCATAGACATGACAAAGTACGCTCTCATGCTGTCCCTCTGCCAATTGTACAACCTCACAGCATTCCACATCACTAAGAGCAAAAATGTTGTCTGGTCTCTGAGTTCTGAGAGTGGTAGCCAGGTTTGGGGTTTCTTTTACCCATCTGTCCATTTCACCAAGCCGTCTGACAATTTGTGAAAGAGGACTTTTACCAGAACGAACCAGCCTTTTAAGCTGGTGCAAGTAGTTCTCAAATCTGAAGGCACTGCACTCATCAAGACTGCCATACTCTGAGAGGACATATTATATCTTATTCCTCTTATAAAAATAGAGAAAGACAATTAATTACTAGAGGTCTAAAAGAAGAATTGTTATCCAGAGAAGCACTACATAAGCAAGATCAATCAGAAGAAAATTGGCATAAATTACTTATAGCTAGGGCAAATTTTAATTTAGACCATTTAAACTATATGAAACAAAAAAGTATGTATTTGAAACAGAAAATACATGAATGGGGTAACAAACCAGGTAAACTGTTGTCATATTATTTGAAAAAGGAACAGGCTACGAGATCTATTATGGCTATAAAAACTGAAAATGATGTAACATATGATTCATTAGAAATTAATAAACATTTTTTTGAATTTTATAATAGTTTATATAAATCAGAAAATATTTCAATTCCTGATGCAATAGCTTTTTTAGATCGCTTGGATTTACCTCAGGCAACAGTCTCAGATCAACAACTCATTAATAAAAACTTTACAGAGGAAGAGGTGCTGTCTATAATTAGTTCACTGCCGGCAAATAAATCACCAGGCCCAGATGGGTTCTCGGGAGAATTTTATAAAAAATTTTGGCCACAACTTAAAGTGGTATTTATGTTAATGATTAATGATTTCGCTAGTTATAACATTATTCCTGCATCTATGAAAACAGCTAGAATCTCTGTTATTTTGAAAGAAGGTAAAGATCCTCTGAGTTGTGCCTCATATAGGCCTATAAGTCTACTTAATTGTGATTATAAAATTATCACAAAACTGTTAGCGAAGAGATTAGAAGAAATTCTCCCTAAATTAATTAAGTTGGACCAAACTGGGTTTATTAAAGGCCGTCATTCATCTGACAATACTAGACGACTGTTTAATATTATTCATTATTTGAATCAGGAAAAAACACCCGCTCTATTAATATCTCTTGATGCCGAAAAGGCGTTTGATCGCTTAGAATGGGATTTTTTGTTTTTAGTATTAGATAAATTTAAATTAGGTCATAAATTTATTCAATGGATTAAAGCAATATATGATAAGCCAAATGCAACTGTTTGTACTAATAAGGTGGAATCTTCTCTACTGTATTTAGGAAGAGGCACCAGACAAGGCTGTCCTCTTTCTCCATTATTATTTGTTATTGCTTTAGAATCGTTTGCTGAGTTGATTCGAAATAATCCTATGATAAAGGGAGTGACCACTGGTATACAACAACACAAAATTTCACTGTATGCAGACGATACTTTACTGTTTGTCACTGATCCTTTGTTAACATTGAGCCATGTTTTGGCAGATATTTTAAAGTTCTCTAAGATCTCAGGGTATAAGGTGAATTTACAAAAATCTGTTGCTTGCCCTCTTAATATTCAAAATGAAGAAAATGTTAGGAAAGAATGCCCTATTTCTTGGTCTGTAAATGGTTTTAAATATCTTGGAATACAAGTGACACCCGTTTTGGATAAATTATTTAAAGATAATTATATTCCTTTACTGGAGACTTGTAAAAAGAAACTTCAGACCTGGTCTGTTCTTCCACTATCTCTTACTGGGAAAATTAGTGTTATTAAAATGAGTATACTTCCTAAGTTTATTTATGCCTTTAATATGTTACCATGTTATATTTCTTCTTCTTTTTTTAAATTAATTAATCAATGTTTAACAAAGTTTATATGGAAAAATAAGACCCCGCGAATTAAGTTATCTACTTTAATAAAACCATGTCAAAAAGGGGGCTTAGGACTTCCAACCTTTCAATGGTATTATTGGGCTTGCCAAATTAGAAATATTATAAGCTGGAAATTGGAAAATAGTTCCCTGTGGGTATCTTTGGAATCACAATTATGTTATCCTTTGGAGATTATAACAACACTTTATGTTAATAACTTGAAGTTTCTGATGAGTGTAAAGGGGTCCCCCCCCTTACAAACCACATTGAAGGTTTGGCAGGATTGTAATAGGTATTTGAACACAAAAGGTCATATATGTAAAAACTCTCCTATTGCTTTTAATTCTGATTTTTTAGCACTCTCTCAAACTGATTTTCGAAATTGGTCACTTCAAGGGTTAAACATTTTTGCACACATGTTTGATGATGATTCCGAGTCTGTTAAACCTTTTACTGCTATTTGTGTTGAATATAAAATCCCTAGAACAGATTTTTTTAAATATTTGCAGGTTCGTCACATTATTACATCTTTATTTAAAAAGGGACAATTTAGATTATATCCTACTGAATTGGAACAATTTATTACTTCTGCTACTTCGGTTAAGGGGAAGATATCTTATTTGTATAAAATCCTGTCAAATAGTTCCCAGAATTCTTTTTCTTCTTTAAAAATAAACTGGGAATTAGAGTTTAAAAGGAAATTTAGTGAAGAAGAGTGGTTAATTTTGTGTAATGATTTGACCTTACCCTTGAGTGTCAATATTAAAGTTAAAGAAACTAACTATAAATTTTTGTATAAATATTATATAACCCCAGTGAAGCTTAATAAATTTAATGGCACATATTCACCTATGTGTAAAAAATGTGGAACTGAATTAGGAACATTTATGCATTTGTTCTGGTATTGTAAAAATGTTTTCTCTTTTTGGAAGAAGATCCATAAAGTAATTCAAGATATGTATAACTGTATTTTTGAGCTATGCCCTATGTTATATTTACTGAATTATGATTTGGAAAATAAGTGTCCTTTTATAAGAAAAGAGGTGTTTACAATGTTTTCTTATTTTGCAAAAAAATGTATACTTACTGTATGGATTTCTCAGTCAGGACCTAGATTGGATCAATGGTTGGAACAGATAATAGATTTTTTGCCCATTGAAGAAATGACAAGTAAACTGCATTCAAGACTGCAAGAGTTTCATTCTATATGGGCATTAGTATTAAATTATATAGAGACTATAAAATGATAAGTTTAAATGGAGTAATGGATAACTCATAGATTTTGGTAGAATACATTTTCCTTTTTTTTTTTGTGTGTGTGTGTGTCGGTTTGATGTCTTCGTTGTTGTTGTTTTTTTTTTGTTGGTGATTGTATTGTGTGTGTAATATGTTTTAAAATGTGAATTAAAAAAAAAAAAAAAAAAAAATCCATAGGGAACTGTTTAATCATATCAATAGACAGTTGGCAAAATGGAGATCCGTCTGAAAGGAGGTGGTGTTCCTCCTGCGTCTTCTCTCTGAATGACCTATCTGTTCTGAGATTTAGGTTACTGACATCAGGATAGATTATGCGATGGCCATCCCACAAACCTTTTTGTGTACACTTATCACAGCCATAATACCCTGAATACTGTTTGATACTTTTTACCAAAGCCTTGGCAGGAGCGTCACATGTCAAACAGCGTAGAGTCACTTTGATTTTTTCATTTCCAAATTCTAAACCATCGGCCATCAAATTACAGAGATCCCTGACAACATTGTCTAGAAATTCAAGATGACTAGGCTTTGAGGTCCCGCAGCACAAAGCAAATGGGAAAACTGAGGAAGGACCCAAATTAATTTTACACAGAACAGGCCAAAGTGACAAACTGCTACTTTTAAAGAGAGGCAAACCATCAATGTTCAAAGAAATGTCTAATTCCCTAAGCTTGCTTAAAACACTCTGGGGATACATTTTCAAGTGTTTCAAGAGTTGTTCTTTGCAATCAAGGTAGACACATTGCATGCCAGATTTGACTTGCAAATTTACACCATCACAAGTCTCAAGCAAAGTTCTTGCTGTTTTGGGAAGCTCTGGATGACCATGTTTTCTCAGAATATTTAACAGTGAATCAACTGCATTATGCTTGATTTGGAATTCACTGGTCCACTGAGAAAGACTGTCGATAAGACTAGGACTGTAATGCTGAGTTTACAACAAACGCCTTTTGGGCGTCAAAATCACGTCTACCGCGCCTAGTTTGGCGCTTGAACACTTTGAATGCATTAGCGCGTGTAGAGCGGAGTAGACGCGTGGAAAAGCAAGCATTTGACGTGCGTCCGAAGCAAAATCTGCTTCTTGTGGGAGGGGCAACTGCTGAGCGAGTGTCTGTTTGCAAGATGACTGATGTTACTTGTGCATTTATCAAGAGAATTACCAGTTTGTATTGGGTAACCTTACTATAGGGGGAAAATAAACGGCGCGGGTCAATAAACGTCACGTGACTCAAAAGTGAAGTGTGTACAGGTTGCCCAAAGTCCTTACTGACACTCTTCCAAGCGAGGTCCTTTTTATTCCTGTCTCCTCTATAGAAATAACAACTTGTGTCATATAGCTTCAAGTGACTGCTTGAGTGAGTGACTCCGGGCGGGGCTGCCACCAAAGCAGCAGGCAGGCTCCTGATTGGTTAATACGGTGCGAAATTCCGCCAAAGTACACATTTTTCAACTCTGGCGTCAGCCGCAAATTCGCGTGAACCGCAAAAGCACAATTCGCGCGCACAACGCTCAATGTTGCCAGCAACAGAGAGAGCTGGAAATTGTTGTAAATGTCTTTATTTTTTATATAACGTTATATTTTTGTTAGCCCGATGGTTATGGAAAATAAGCAGTGGTGTTGAGACTCTTCTAACTCGAATTCGCTCATCACCACTCCTCAAAAACAGGCTTACTAAATTTGGACCTAGGCCCGATGAAGCCTCGCAAGCGGCAGTGAAAACACGACTAATGTTAATTAATGCATTTTACGTTAAAAATGAAGGTTAAGAAGCATATTAGAGTTACTAAGTAACTTATATATACACTCAGAAAATATAAAGCGGCAAACCCCGTCTGCACTAGGAGTTCAATTTACAAAGGCCATTTAAAAATAAATCCCACATCACAACAATTGTCTCCCGCGGAAATTACTGCAGGCTTCTAAAGTATTTACTAATTTACCCAATCATACAAACTTCACATATATAATGTTAACAAAGCCACAAAAAAACCACGTGTAATCTAATCGACTCACCTGTTCGAAGGTTTGCGATCTGGCCTCAGAAGTCAACATATACAGGTCAGCTGCAAACTCTGGATATCATTGGATTGAAAATAGCTGTGCATGAAGCCACCGAGGTGACGTCAGAACGTGGAAGACGGCTGTCTTATAGCTTTTAAACGTATTGTTATTTGTATTAATTTAACCGTTGACTGTAACTCCTCCTTGAGATTTTAAGCTACAGTTAGAAGTCATGGAGAGTTCTGAAGTTTTATGCTTAATCTTTTAAAAGGGTTCGGGTCTATGGTTAATAAAACAAGCAATTAAACTGTAAAAAATCCCATAGCCTAAATTAATGGGCCAAGCTGCAATATTAAGTTCCGCCACTAGAGTTACTCAAACAATAGCGGGTTGAATGATGGGAGTTGTTGTTTTTGGCAATGCATCCTTTATTCAAGGAAACCTTGGTAAAGACTTAATTTCCCACAATGCAATGCAGCTCTACTAGATGTGAAATAAACTAGAGCGGATTTAGCAAAGAATTCGGCAAATGTATTTTTTCTGTTGTGTGGCAGAATGGTAATTTGAATGTATTGTATTATTTCACGATCATCTGTAAGCGCACAGAGCAAGATCAGCGTCCTTCTGATGTAAGGTTCAGTTTTTATAACTAACGTTAGTTTAATACTGCGTGCAGCAGCGCAATAAACTCATACAGCACAATGAAGTGCCCGTTTACAAGTTAAAGCATGTAATTTATACATGTCACATGAGTGCTATCCACAAGTATACTTGGTGTCATATTCTGCAATAGCCTATACGCTCAACGTTAATGCGATCACACGCATATTAAAATCAAAACACAACTTTTCTTTGAATAAATGTTTATTTAAAAGCAGCATACTGCAATGTAATTGTCATCATGCTTAACACTGTGAATCACAGTAACTGAGCATCTGTGACAGTAAAGTGTTTCTGTAAATTTAATAAGCGGTTTTGCACTCCACTACTGTTTTACAAATTTGCATTTTTAGTGCAACCTCTTAAGTGTTTCATTTCTAGTGATGTTATACGTTCGTTCACAAATCTGCCTTCAAAGAAAGTGACAAAAGCACGAGCCAGTGGGTTCGAGTTTGAGCTGTGGCCGAGCATATGATTCGCTCAACGTGCTGAACGAATCCACCCTTTCACTGAACTTTAGTCAGTCATCTGCATCTGAACGAACTAAGTCATGAATGACATTACATGATTCATGTACGAGGATATGATGACCGACCAAACCAGAGGAGGCATGCCAATCACTCAGTAGTAGTAGAGCACGCAAGTCTTTATTTACCAGAAGTCCAGATTAGATGTACTATAACTGTATGTGTGTCAATATATTCCGTAGCTTGATCAAATATGCTTAGTAAATTCACCATTTGCTTTAATAAAGCCTTCTAACATATAAGACGCACATCTTCGCCACCTACTGGCGTATTTATGTGAAATAAAGAAATGTTCACTGAACGACTCAGTGAACTAATAATATTGGTGAACGAACTGAAAATGAATGCGTCACCTAGATTTAAAAAAAAAAATTCCACCACTATTCATTTCATTCTCAAAGCAGCACATAGCTTAACGCATGTGCTCATAAAGTGTATATGCACTATAAATCACTAACGGTAGTTTAGGGATGGGGTAAGTTAATAATTTTTTTGCTAAATGGAAATTAGACAAATGGTGTAATAAGTCCAAGCATTGCATTTCAATGAACACGCATTTTAATTGGTAACGACAGTCACATCATTTCATGACTACAGACGTAACACGACACTCATTCAGTCACACTCATACAGTCATTAATTGTATGCCAGCTAAAGGGTGTATGACTTTAAAACATAAATATAGTCCGTAATAAGGTGCTTGAAAAACTACCTAGGCTCGTTAATTCGTTCAGGAAATGTTCTTATATCAAATAAATATATGAATAATGCTGTGGTTATTAACATAACCTTTACAGTACAGAAAATATAAAATAACATATGTTTTGCCATATTTGGTGCTAAGACATTACATTTTGTTAATAAAATACATGATGATTTATTGCAGAGTGTGTGTAGATTATAAACCAATCATACATTTGTCAATAGGACAAAATAGGGAAAAAATTGATAAAGTAATTGGTTCTTGTTGAGTAGTGTATTTTATTTCTTAAGGAAAAAGTAAAGAGGTAATAAAAAATTAAATCTGCAGCCATGTTAATTAAAAGAAAGAAAACTTGTATAGACTTATTCCTTTTATATACTGGTTGCACTCTAAATTTCTGTTTCTTAAATTCTAAAATTATGGCATTCCAAGGAGATTATGAGAAGCACAAATAACATCCTAAAGACTTTGCAAGAACGTTGTTATGAGAACGTTTTCGCTCTACATCATGAGAACATCAGTCAAGCACAAATAACATTGTGAGAACATTCCAACTATGTTGTTGTTGTAAGAATGTTACCTGTCAATGTTATAAGAATGTATTTCAAGTATGTATTTTCATTATCATAAGAATGTTCCTGAAAGATTTTTTCAGGACTGTTTTTTTCTAACAGTAATATAACTTTTACAAAACGTTACTGAAAGTTATGAAAAACGTTCCGTTAGCTGGGGTGTTGGTATCAGATCGGATTGTATTCCCTGCCTTCTACAATATTCGATCTGGCCATTTTCGCCAATAATGGAGTAATGTCGATGCTTCATATCGGATCGCCCCACCCTTATCTAAACCCCCAGAAGAGACATTTTCATGCAAACATTTTTAGAATGTTCCACTATGCAATGGTAATGTTGTAATGCTAACATTTTCAGAGTGTTACATTGGTAATGTTTTCAACGCTGGAATGTGTAGAATGTTCTCCTAACAATGCAATTATAACGTTTTCAATGTGACCGTTTTAAGAACGTTTCATTACATACACAATGGTAACATTTTCAATGCTAGGGTGTGTATAACGTTCTGCTAACAATGCAATTATAACGTTTTTAATGTGACTGTTTTAAGAACGTTACATTACATACATAATGGTAACATTTTTAATTCTAGGGTGTGTATAACATTCTGCTAACAATGCAATTATAACGTTTTCAATTTGACCGTTTTAAGAACGTTACATTACAAACACAATGGTAACATTTTCAATGCTAGGGTGTGTATAACGTTCTGCTAATAATGCTATTATAACGTTTTCAATGTTACCGTTTTAAGAACGTTACATTACATACACAAAACGTAACATTATAAATACTAAGGTGTGTAGAACATTCAACTAACAATACAATAATACCATTTCTAATGCTAACATTTTAAGGACGTTTAATAATTGCAGATACTGTTAGGGAAACGTTCTATTAATGTTATTGCAAGATCGTTTTTGGATAACTTTAGAAAAACCTCTAGAGAACGTTAGCCAAAGTTGAAGGAACGTTCCCTGTTAGCTGGGGTGGTATACAAAGCGAATTAAATCATAAGTCTGATCGCAATTTTATGCTTCGCAGAGGCTGGTATGTACTGTGCTCTAGATCTCACTCGTGATCATCCATGTGGCCTATCATTAAGGTCTCTGCGAAGAGGTATGAAGTCTTGCGTTCTAGTTCTATTGCGAAAATCAGAACAAATCCTTTCGTGCGGGGTGGGACCCAAGATCACGTCCCTCCCCGCCCGATTAGCAAAGCAAACCGACTTAAAGCCCTGTGCTTCCGCACGGACTGTGTTGTGTGAAACATTCTGTATAATTCCTTACTACGAGTGGGTAGTTCATCAAAGCTATCGGAGTATTCGTCTGTCTCATTAAACTGAAAGTATCCATCAACTGGTGTCGTTTCTGCTTGACCAGCCAACGTCAGGTGTTTTCTCTTTTCTTTGTGTTTGCGAAATTGACTCTTGAGTGCTCAAACTGTTCGGTTGTTGTTGACCATGACTCAATTTTCTGTGTTCACTGTTACTTATCTCACATGGGTACAGTTCAGTGTTGTGTGTGATATGATTACTACATCACCCTCGTAGAGGTCTTTGTGCTGTACAGGTTTATCACTGACAGGTGCACGGTAAAAAGTTAATGATCTTTGTTGTGTAACTTTTTTAGTTGGAGCAATAGGTGTTCTTTTTGTGACGCTTATCTTCTTCAGAGTCAAAGTCACTTTCAAAGTCCAAAGCTTCAGACTGTTGTGTTGTGGTGTTGAAAAAGGTCTTTGTTCTTTTACTGTACTTCCTGCTTTGGTGATATAAGGTGTTTCTGTCATAGTTGTGTATCTTGTTTTATCACAGAAGTAACTTTCATGTTTTCTATTGACTGTGGGTCGGTTTTCCTCATCCTGGTGATAATTCACAAATTCGTTATACCGGTCCCGGTTTGGATTCATGTTAGAATGCACGTCCGTCCCTCATCTCCCAGGATATCTTCTTTGATCTTTATCAGTATCACTGTGATTGACTGTGTCTTTGTCTCGAGTGTCATGCTGGTCTTGTGTAGATGCATTGAAAAATGCATTTTGGTTTTTTCTCCCTTGGTACTTTTAGTCGTTCTTTGCGGATTCCCGATTGGTATACATGATCTTGTCTTTGTGAGGTTCGATTGTCTGTGCTTGTGTTTCTTTTGATCGGCGGTCCACGTCGATTTTCTTACATCTTCGTCGGAAACGTCGCGCCGTCTGAAGTGTGCACTTAGAAGTGCATTTGGATTCCTACTCTGTCCGAAACTTCGTGCCGTACAGGTTTATCACTGACAGGTGCACGGTAAAAAGTTAATGATCTTTGTTGTGTAACTTTTTTAGTTGGAGCAATAGGTGTTCTTTTTGTGACCCTTATCTTCTTCAGAGTCAAAGTCACTTTCAAAGTCCAAAGCAACAGCCCTGTGGTATAATAGATTATAATGTTACATTGACGCATTTGACAAATGCTATTATCTAAAGCGACTTACAGTGCATTACAAGGTATTGTGTATTTTTTCAGTATGTGTTCTTAGTGTTCGAACCCATGACCTTTTGCACTGCTAATGCAATGCTCTACCACTGAGCTTTACAGAAACCTATAACAAATATGCTTGCTAATTGAACTTGTATAGAAGCAGTATCAGTTAAGTTACAGAAACTTTTGAAACATTTATGAATAATCCCAGTGCAAAAGGCTTTTCTTTCACTTTTCATCCATTTGTATGTGGCAACTCGCAAAACCCTCTTTATAGTATCACCTGGACTTTTGCTACCAAGGCTTAGATAGTGAATCTAAAACAAAATAAATTATAATTTAGCACTTTGCAGGCTGCATTAGTCCCATCTTAATCCCATATACACAATGTGGTCAATCTTAGACTTGAAAAATGCTGTGAATGTAAAATAACTATTCAAGTCTGTTAAAGAATTATTCTCAAAATAAAAAAGCCAGACTGAATTTCATGAAACCTTTAAAGCTGTTACTTTGGGAGAAAAGTAATATTACAAATATTTTGAAGAGCCACATATTGTATATTATTAGTTATTGTTAGTATTAGTGATGGAAATTTTCGTTCATTTACGTGACGTGATTATTTTCAATTCGTTCACCAAAATGATTTGTTCAGATTTGTTCAGATTCGTTTACTGATTCGTTCAGTGTCCATTTCTTTATTTTACATAAATACCCCAAATAAGTGGCGAAGATGTGTGTCCTTACGTGTTATAAGACTATCAAAGACGTTTTACAAATCTCATTAGTTTTTAATAAATCTCAAATTGTGAAATATTAAGCATAATTTTATCAAGCTACAGAATATATAAAGACACACGTACATTTACAGTACGTCTAAATGAATCTTGATTTGTTGTAAATGAAGACAATTGGTGTGCTGTGAGTGATTTGCATGCCTCCAAGTTCAGTCAGTCATCAGATCCTCGTTCACGAATCAAGATGCTGCATATTTTCATTATTTTTAGATACTACTTTAATATTTTTAATTGTTTTTCTTTTATTTAATTTGTTCCTATTAAAGTTTAATTTCTTTTTTATAATTATTTCTAAGTCAAGACTCAATGAAGTGATCCACTTTTCCCATAAAATGGAAAAAATTATTTAAAGGAGCATTTCACCTGTAGAAACATTAATCTTTATTGAAAGTGTGTCATATTTGTAGTCGAAATGTAACATACATTTAGAATTTGGTGCCTATTTGACAGAGAAAAGGGGTGTTTGTAGCCTCACCCCCTCAACAAAGATATTGGACTTTCTTCTTTCAATGATGCAAAATTATGATTTTTACATCATTGAAAGAAGGAAGTGCAACACTGAAATCTGTATTTCTCCTGTCTCAGCAGCAACTGAGGAAATGATGCTTGACCATTCAAAAACATGACTGGGGTTCTAACTAAACAAAGCTTAATGCAAATGGGTGAACTGTCCCTTTTAAGGTTAGGTGACCAGGTTTCCCTGTTTTTGGTGTGTTTTTCCATAACCCACAACAATAAAAAGATAAAAACATTTTAAAAGGTTTTGACCCCGTTTTTAAATTCATAGACAATAACAAATAAGATTCCAAGGATATTTCAACCATTGAACTAGGACACGTCTGTGCTTGTCATTTGAAAAATCTGGTCACCTTAATTTAAGGGCAAACAATCCATCACATACATTTAATGAATTTTTATAAATTCTTAGGCACTCATTGATTTCCTCCTCTTTGACATCATTCTTTCTAGCTTCATCTGACCATGTAATGTATATGAATGGATAGAGAATATCTTGGTGAGAAATGATTAACTTACTTTTCCGTCTCCATTTCTAAATGCAGTACTGAAAACATTTTTTCTGTACCCTTTCAATCACACAATGTCTCTCTGACTGTCAGAGTCAGAGCTTTTGTATATCATGTACACAGTCCTCCCCCCCAAAAAAAGTTATTGGATTATGGTGCACACGACAACATAGGATATAGTGCTACACTGGACTGTGCACAACTGTATAACCTGGATAACCCACAACTGGGTTACACAGACACAGGGGGCTCAACATAATAATCTTCCAAATATAAAGCCATGCTACTTTTTTTGCTTTTGTCATTTCAACACCATGATATTAAAGTGCCAGGCAGTTTCAATTTCGAAATTAACCTTAGATGGACATCCACATGACACACTGCAATTATATTGCGGAAAGTTGTAATCCCAAAAGTTTTATTTTTAAAGTAGGGAGTTGATTCTGAACCGGTTGTCTATTTGCATATAAAGGCAATACTTTGTGTAAAGAAATTATTGTGAGTACAGTGCTGACTGGGAATGCAATAGTGCAGTGCTTATGGGACTGGAAGTGTGGAACAGCAAACTGCAACACGGAAAAGTGTTTACTGGTTTTTATTTAGAAACAAACGTTTTCTTAACAGTATTTGGATTGAGGCGGTTTCTCTTTTTAGAAACCACCTCTCCAGCCTTAGAAAACACCCTTTTACAGGGCACCAATGATGCTGGACAACATAGGAAGGTCAGTGCCAGCTTATATAAATTGGGATATTGGAGCTTCTGTTTGTTCCAATATCCCAATGGATCCTCATTCCTTGCCAGATTTGTCTCTGACAAATAACGATCCACCTCAATCGTTGCATCTGCAGTCACACTGGAGCTACGTTTACTGTTATCCACTGTGGTGTCCAGCAGATGCCAAAGGTGACCTATAATTATACAAGGGAAAACACTCACTTCTCAATGGTTCAGATTACATATCATTACAAATGTAAACATTCACATAAGACATAGACTACTTACCACAGGTTGTAGATTGCCCAGCTTGTGAGGCAGGCAGCTGAGCTGGAGGTGTGGTATCAGAATTTCTGATCACATTCACACATTCTCACTTCAGTCTTCTGATGGCATCTTGGAGCTTCCCTTCCCTCTGACGCGACGGACAAGGTTGTCAGCCAGCTGCCTTGCCATATTTGATGTTAAACCCTCTGACTTTGTTGAAATGGTTTGGTTTCTTCAGTAGGGGAATAATCTTTGAAGCTGACACTATTTTCTCTGCAGAAAGCTCTACTGTGGCCTGGTGTAATGTGGCCAGTATTTCAAGAGCATCTTCCATGGTGTCATTATTCCAATGAAGTAGGAGGGCTCACATCTGTCCTTAAAGAGGCCAAAGCTGCGCCCACTGGCTCTCTCAGGTCGTAGCAGAGTATGTGAGTGGAGCGGAGCGAGGAGTGGAGTGGCGTAATTTTGCGAGGAGCGTTTTTTTTAAATGTCGGAGCGTTGTGATTTTCTCTCGCTCCGAAAACACTCCACTATCGCTCAATTACGAGTCAGGACTCGTCAGACCCCGGACCAAACCACTGTGAGAAAACTGAGAGGGGCTTAAAATGTTTCTTAACACATTTTGCATTTGTATTGTTGTCTTACTAGTACTTTCACAAACATTTATATACAGGGCTTGACATTAACACCCGCCAAATGCGGGTAGATTTCGGCTGTGGCAGGTAAGACAGCCAATCCCACTAGCCACTTTGGCAGGTTGAATATAATTTTTTTAATTGTAGTTTTCTTAAAAGTTATGCAAAATTATAAACAATGCGCAATGCGACACTGGGAAACTACAACTCCCATGAGCACTCTGCACCAAGCGCAACGCACAGAGAATCAGCGGAGCGTTGCGGACCAAAGCGCCACCTTCCAGAGAGCGTGCGAGAGCTGATGGATTTGCGAATGCACAATAGGACGCAGTCTGAGTGCATACACACTTTGGGAAATATAGAACAATTGCATGGAAGTGATTGAAGAGAGAAATTGCGTGCACACTCTCAGGGCAAGAGCGGAGAGAAATTCAGCGCATGTGCTTGGCACCTGCCACTCTGCAAAAGCTAGTTTTTCTTAAAGTGAATGCAGAATTGGAGATATAGCTTAAATAAAAAATGTTCAACCAGCCAGCATTTGTTTTGTTCACATTCAGAATAGTTCTAGTATTAATATAAAAGTTGGCTTAAAGTGAAGGCAGTAGACTATCTATATTTTTTTGTTTGGCTATTTGTCTAAATTAATATTATAGTTTGTGATTTCTTTCTTTTATTTAATGTAATGTTTTTCGTTTGATAATTAATTTTATATGAGGTTTTTCATTTAATCATTTATTTAATTTCAACACATTTTTTTTGCTTTGTTTAAAAGTGAGCTAAATGAATAGCTTAATTTGGGCTAATATTAGCTACTATTTCAGTATGTGATGTTCTTCACTTAATAACTGCGTTTAAAATAAAAAATATGTTCAACCAGTCAAGCATTTGTTTTGTTCAGAATAGTTCTATAATTAATAGCCTATAAAAGTTGGCATAAAGTGAAGGCAGTAGCCCTATATTTTTTCGTTTGGCTATTTGTTTAAATTAATATTTTAGTTAGTGATTTTTTTCTTTGATTTAATTAATGTTTTTTGTTTAATTTATTTTATATGAGGTTTTTCATTTTAATAATTTATTTAATTTCAACACATTTTTTTGTTTTGCTTTGTTTAAAAGTGAGCTAAATAATAGCCTAATTTGGGCTAATATTAGCTACTGTTTCAAATTCCAATAAAGTATATGATGTTCTTCACTTAGTACTGCATATGCGTTGTTGTTGTTTTTTTAAATAAAAATTTGCCGTAGAGCAAAAACAGAGCGATACGTAAGTAAGGACGGCGCGGGGAGTGAGCGAGGAGCGGAAAATTGTATACCCAGAGTGGAGTAATTATGAAATGCTTTAAGCGCGGAGCGCAACTTCTTTCCCCTCTACTCCGCTCACATACTCTGGGTCGTAGAGCTTTCCAGCATGCTGTATGTGCTTTTCCAATGGGTGTCCACCTCAATGATCATTTTGGGCCAGTCTTTTCTGTTGTGCTGGTCCTGAAGTAGGTTACAATCTTCCTACATTTGGTGCGAAGCTGATTTAAGGCTGGTACATCGTCAAAAGTCTTTCTGACAACTAAATTCAATGCATGTGCAATGCATATGGCATGCCTAATATTTAACGCCCTGACACAGGCAATCATATTGGCAGCAGCGTCTATGACAAGGCACCTCACCTTGTCCTTTATGCCCCACTCCTCCATGACCGTGGTATGAGCAATAGCCAAGTTGTCTGCCGTATGGGTGTTTGGGAAATGTTGCACCCCAAGCAAGATTGTCCCAAGCTGGTCATTGGCATCAATGAAATGACAAGTCACAGCCAGGTAAGCTTCCATGTTGATAGATGTCCACATGTCGAACGTAAGGCTAACAGCAACAACATTGTCCAATTTCTCTTTGGCCTTCTCCTTAGCCTCTTCATACCTGCTGTCAACCATGGACTTCAAAGCCTGAGAACAAAAATATTAATTGTTACTATTCATTATGACTTTATAACAATAAACTACTTTACTCTATTCACATACAGTACCTTTCTTGTTGGCAGAACATAGGATGGATCCAGGACATGCACAAGCTCCCTAAACCCCACTTATCCACAACAGAAAACGGTTGGGAGTCTTTTATGACCATGTTGACCAAAGCTTCATCCACCATTTTCTTTCTGTAATCTATAACACAGTACAATACTGGTGTATTGTAGGAGCCTGACACATGATTTAAATAATGAAATAAAGATTAAACATTACTTTGAATAGTGTCTGGTCTGTTTGCAGCAGGTTGCGCATCCTCATGCATTGCACGATAATGCCTAAGCATGGAGGCAAATGTCAATACCTCTGGGGGGGTTTAGAAATAAAAGCCAAATGCTTGATCATTTTACAACCACATAATTTTCGTTATGCATTATTTGTTTTGGTTGTTTAACAACACACACACAATTTTTATCAAATTAATCGATCACAAAAAGAATCGATAGCTGCAGCCCTAGTTTTCTCCTAACATTTTCTTTTCACATTTTGACAACCTTCATCGTGTAAAAATAACCTTAACAGGGCGTTCCGAGGATGTTGTTCTAAAAACGTTTTCTCTTAACATTATGACTGTCAGGTTTAAAATATTTACAAACCTTAACAAAAATAAGACACACTCAGACCACGAATGAGGTTACAATATTCTGCAGGGAGAACCCAGATTGAGATGTCTCATCAGGAAACATTCAACTGTCTCTCGAATTGGTCCTCCTGCAGGACTGTATTTATTTAGGATTTAATCACTGGTTCACTCGGTTCATTCCGAGGGGTCGAACCTCACAGACTTTCATAATTGCAACATCATCACACATTTTGCTAAATCTAGAGAAATAGTATTGACTACATTTTACCAAAAACAAGATAATAACTTGATGATGCAGTTACCAAAGGTTATATGATAACAAAAGAACATTCACTGCGTTTACATGCAGCCAATAACCCGTTAAAATCCGGAATATTAGCAATAACCCGGTCGCGCACGTCCATGTAAACACCGGCAAAACACGAATATGCTCATATTCCTGTTTTTAAAATCCCGAATATTACCCCTGGGTTACCCCTTTTCTAACCTGAAATTTTGGTCATGTAAACGCGTATCGGCATATCCCCATCAAAAGGAACATTGATTTGTGTAGTAGAGGTAAGCATGGCGAGAGAGATGCGCCACACTTTTAGAGCGAGGAGGAAACCAATTGCAAAAACCACGCATTTTTCACGTTAAATTAATATATAGCTATGCCCTTCATGTTTTTCAAATCATACATGTATAATAAAGGCCAAATGGATTGTCAATAGTTATGAGAGTAACTTGGTTTTTTTTGTGTGAATTTGAATTCAAAATGTAATACTATGCTATTCATATTTCGTTAAATACAGTGAATGTGTGAAAAAAGTTAAAGATGACAGAATAACTGTAGTGTCGTCTGCATCTAGATGCAGTTTCTAAGATTAAAATTACTTTAATTTAACTGATCAACACAAATAGAAGCGGCATATAACTGATTGCTTACCAGCATTAAAACCACTTAAAATAAAAACCTTTTTTCGTTTTTTCTTTGTATGCAGCGTCCTCTCCGTGGATAAGGATGTTGCAATAACGTTGGTGGCTTTATTATTAACTGACTGCATACTTGACTCATACCTGGATATTAAGATATGAAAGTTTATCATCGACAGTACCTGTGTGAAACATTATAAACCTTGATGATCATCTGCCGACTTGACTGTTTCTGCACGTCCTCAGTCTGCTTAATTAACGGCTTTTCGTTCTATCCGCGTGAGCTAAAAAATTTTGTTCTGTACTTTTTTACTTGCATGTATTTCTACATACTTTCGGGATATAATGCAAGTTATTATAGATAGCATATAAGCTTGTTCTGAAAGGATGACAATTATAAAAATTATCCATCCAGCTTAATTTAGCCAAAATAATGATTTATTCGTTTTCATACTTTATAGATGTTAATTTATCTACTAATATATTATTGAAAATGCCGTAAATAAATATTCATTGCCTTCTGTAAGCTATTGCATTCGTTTTGTACATTTATAGGTGCATAAATACTGTCTAATTTTAATTTCTTTAACACACTTCTTGTTAGAAAATTGTTCTTCAATTAATTTTTTTTTCAAAAATATATTTAGCTGAAGGCTAGTATAGCTTGTTAATCTTTTTCTCAAAAAAGGAAAGACGTGTAACTTAGCCTACCCTGCTTCTATATCGGTGCAGCTTGTTCTGGATTTAAATAATACTTTTATTTTAGTAAATGAAGGCGGTAAAACCGCATAGCGCACTAGTGAGCCACGCAAAAATTACAGCATTTACCTTTTAATCACAGTTTACATCAGGATATTGCCAATTCCATGTATACAGGGGTAACTCTCTCTGCTCACGCATGTAAACGGGTTATTCCGAATGTTTCAGAAACCTGAAACCCGACCTTAACCTGACCATAACCCGAATATTTACAGCATGTAAACGTAGTCATTGTACGCACTATTTTACCTTGGTAGTCTTCTAAGTATCTAGACAGACTTAATATGATTCTAAGCAAATGATTATATATTCATAAATCTAAACCAAGGATTATACATTCATAAATGATAACATAAAACATTCAAATATGTAATTAGAAATACATAATATGTAATAAGAAAATACATTTTCTCCAACATTCCCTCCTGTTTATCATTTATAATGTCTTTTACTTCGGGTTGTAACCCGTTACCTGCTTAGGCACTTTAGGATTAAACCTTCATCAATAGACAAATGAAATTTCTTCTACACAGTATCATCATAGGCTTTAGTAGTTTTCCGAACAACAAATTTATAGTCTTCTCCATCTGAAATATTACCCAAGAAATATTCATCAGTAAGTACGGATTGAATCATTTTCTTTGTCATTTTTGACACACATTGTATCACACAAGTCAGACAAATGCATATCAACAAAAGAGCAGATATTATTGGAACGAATATTTTCAACAGTTTCTCCCACCAAGATCCTCCAAACAACCATTGCGTCATATCCTCAGCTGTAACATAGTCTTTTTCCATGGCGTCGCGCAACTTTGTGAGATTGTTAATGGCCTGTTCAATAATTCCACCATCGGCATCATTCGCAGGAATAAAACTGCAACAACTTGCTCCGATAATCCGACAGACACCTCCGAGGGAGGCGGTCAACTGGTCAAGCACCATACGGTCTTGAAGTTCCATCATACGTAAGGCTGTCAGTTCCTCACGAATGCCTTTCAATGCCGCTCTAGTAGAATTAACGATCTGTTCAAACCTATAATCAAAAGTCTCCATCCGTAGCATGAGCTTTCCAGTCCCCAGCCAAGGGAACAAGGCGAGGCTCACTTTCTGTCCATTGGTCCATAGTTTGTGGTCGTTGGGGACGTCCGTTCCCTATATGGAATCATGTTTTGTGAAAATGTCTCTCTTACCACGATGTACCTCTGTAGCAGTAATGACAAATGAATGGTCTGTAGGCCGTACCGGGGCACATCTTCCGGTCCACCCGACTGGTAGATAATGGTATATGGTCAGTCCACATAACCAGACGAAGTTGGTTTGGGGATTAGTCCCCATGGCGTCGGGTGCGGTGAAATAATCGGTGCATGTGCTTCCTTTCCTAGCCTCGGACTCGTTAAAATCTCCTTTGCGATTCGTTGTACAAGGGGTGTACATGATGTGGCAGTTCTGCTCCGGAACTCTTCCAAGGTAGCCGTCGACAACACCCAATGTTAGAGTGTTTTCATAACAGATGAACTTTGTTCTTGGTGAAACTTGAATAGGACCGTACATTCTAACACTTACATCTTCTTGCAGGATCTTAAGGTTCTTAAAAGTCAGTGTGTTTAAATCCACTGGAGGTGGCAGGCGATACTTTAAAGTGGCGTTCAGAAGTAATGGTGTATATGCAGATGTCAAACATTCAGGAAACAAATCGTTGGTATTCAATACCGGTTCAGGTTCCACATGCGGATTCGTTCCTGACTTGGGCATCTTTGAACAAACGTAGCAGTTTGTGTGGTTTCCACTCCGTGCGACGTACTCCGCATAACGATACCACATGTTGATCTCGTAGGTGTTCTGGTAGTTTCCATTCTGTTGATCCATTTCTCTTTCTTGACTACTCCATTCCTCTCCGTTTCTCCTCTTTCTTGCATTGTTCCTCTTCGTCCCACCAGGGTCTGCCTCACACACCAGCATGATTGCTAGGATCACAATGATTATTTTCATAAATTCAGCCATTTCTTCTGCTCTGTGTAGACAGGACAGTGCTAACTAACCTTACCTATTATATATTCTAGGTTCAACTTCCCTTGCTCCCGTGAAAAATAAACAGGGGTCACAAAAAAATCTTCCGGGTCCACTTACTTACCCACACTTCTCTTACCTAGATTAACTAAACAACAACTTCACTGTCCTGAACAGAACAAACCAACTGTTTTTTGATGTGGCTGAGATGTATCCACGAAGGTCTTTCTGCAATCTTCACTGCTGTAGGTGTGGTAATGAGGACCTGATAGGGACCGTTCCACTTCGGGCTGGACCAGGTTTTTCGTTTGATGGCTTTGATAAATACGTAGTCACCTGGTTTCACAGCTCCTTCCTGTAACACAGAGAAAGGAGGAGATTTGGGCAGTACAGATGTGGCCTTTAAAAACGCGCGTTTTCTCCCGCGGCATTCGCCAAATCGTCTCGCGGAGTCACGCAGAATTCTGCAAGTGTTTTCGGGGGGGCTACTTTCCCTTTTCCCTTAATGTGTTTCGCTTCACAGAAAATCCACCAGGTGGCGCATAAAAAACTACATTTTTATATGCGTTGTCATTGCGGTTGTTTCCAGAAGTTAATAAGGGCATTGCTGAATATTTAACATTTCTATTAAAACAGCAAAGTGACGTCAACCAATTCTTGCCAGCATAACAGCGCATACATATATAAAGATGACTGTACGTGCAATGGGCATTTATACTAAGTGCAACAAAGAATTTAGTGTGAGCCTAATACACTTAACTCTATTTACAATGTATATCTTAATTATTTGTGTTGTCGAATTTTGACACCGTTTCATTGTTTGTTCATAATATTAATAATTATGTCCGTTTTTCTAAAAGTATTAATATTTTAAAGAGATTCATGTGGTATAAAAATACATGTTTTAAAGTTAAAAATGTTGTAAAAATATAGTAGTATTATTGTTCTTAATATATTAAGAACAATAATATGCCACATGTATATTGCGCTAAATTGCTTTACATATGGAAAGAGGAATTCTTCTCAACCACCACCAATAAAGTTTAAAAAATATTCTTTAAATACGGCGTTTAAACCCACGCAGAGCGAACAAGAAAACATGGGCCTACATACTGTACAGTGGGCATATGATATCTTTATTTAGTTTTACATATTTAAAACTTTAATAATACCTTTCTTGCGCATATAGGCAGTCAGTGTTATGATTTTTTTTTATCCTTTCAGCCGTTATTCATAACAGTAAAAATATTCAGTGGCTTTGTAAATATATTACTAAAATAATGGATTAAAGTAACTTTATAAAATCTCTTAATGTCACTTATGTATTTTTTAGTTGGTCAAAACAAAATAAATTGCTAGAAATAGAACAGACATTTTAATTTAAAATGTACATATATTATAGGCGTATATTATAGGTCCTTCCAGATATCTTATCTCAGACGTTCGCAGTCAACACTTTTAAAACTTATTTATATAAAATCTAATTTATAAATTAAAAAACAAAGTTTTAAGTTAAGACAATAATAAATATGTTTATTTTTATTGAAAGAAAAACGTAGAAAATGTTATTATGGGTATAGTTGATGCAAATAAAGTGTGCAGTATACAAAAAATGCAAACAAATTATTTCTAAAAGTGGCAAGATTTTAAAAAGATAAAGGTGGCATAAAGAAAGACATGAGAAAAGTAGAGGTATGCAAAAGAGCACAGTTTAGTTATTGTTAATTAAAGCGGTTTTATACACCTTTGTTTGAATTGACAAGCATTTTATTCGCCACTTTCAACACATTTTGTGATTGATTTACTGATTTATTACACAAAATTGTTGTCAGAAGCAAAGCTATTGTACAAAGCATCTTTATATGTATGTTTTAAAGTTAAAAATGTTGTAAAAAATATATTAGTATTCTTTTATATTAAGAATAACAATATGATACATTTATATTGCGCTAAAATGCAATATACATTATTCTGCAATATAAATTATTCTCAACCACCACCAATAAAGTTTAAACATTATTCTTTAGAAAAAAAACGGCGTTTAAACCCGTGTTGCGTGGAGCGAACAAGAAAACATATGCTTACATGCTCAATCGGCACCGGGCGGGTATCCTTTTCCTCCAGACCTTGACGCATGGTCGCGGAAAAGCGAGAAATATATTTTTTTTAAGTAAAAATATTTTGCACAATTGATATATTACTTATGAATATTTTAGGAAATTATTTTTGACACACGTAGGTTATTACGTGTATTTTGGATTTTAATTTCATTACTGTGCCTATCCGTGGCCTCATCCGAGCGCACTTTCTTTGTCTTGCGTCTTTTAAAGACATTGGTACAGCACCATGACCCAGAAAAGACTCACACACCTTTCCCTGATGCATGCCCACACAGAAATACTGAACTCCCTGGACATTCGTCCTCTAGCTCATGAGAGACTTTGTATTTCTATTATACAACCGGCGCAATGCGCGACGCGAGTTTTTTCTGCGCGAGTAAAGAGCGCATTGATAATATGCGTATTAACGGAATGACAACGCGGGTTTGTTTATTACATACATGGATGCGCAGCAGCACAAAAACGCTTTTTAATATGAAAAATTAAAGGATTAAAATGTAACAGATTATTATTGAGTCTCTTGGACATAAATGATGATCAATTATGAGACGTTAGAAGGCTTAAATAGCTGCTTCATCTGTAGCTAAGTAAATAAATGCTTTGCTTTAAACAAATGCATCTACTTTTAAATGTTTTTTTTTAAATGCTACCCAACGGATTTATTGTATATAATGACTCTGCACCTGTAGATATGGTGAGATGAGAAAACATTTTAAGTAATGCTTTTAAAAAAAACATTTCGCTGTCCAAGTGCTGAAATGGCTCTCCACACGTTTGTAAATTCTTTATCTTTTGTTTGTAACAAATAGAGTATTTTTACAGTACAAACCTTATATAAAGCCTATTCTAAAAATGTAATTATACACCATGTATTTCTTTATAAAAGTATACAATATCAGAACTAAACCCATCATTATTTTTGTTCAAATTATGAATTATTTATAAGTTTAAAAAAGACAGTAATAGTACTATTTAGTAAAAAAAAAGATCTATATAAAAATATACTAGGTATGTTAATGTGAGAATATTTTACATCTGTCGTGTGATTCTAACTTAAAAACGAAAGTAAAATATGTTCGTCCGCATGGACATTGAAAATTGTGAAGTTTAATTAATATTATATGTTGTTATAATATTATATGTTGTATGTAAATTGTAACGAAAGTAATTCCCCCTGGGATAAGTATTTTTGCTTCTGATTAATAGCGCATATTCATCTGAGAACTGATGATGTCTGTGTGTTTCAGACCCTGGCTGTGTGCCCTGAAGTGTATATGACAATAAAGTAGTAAATCTCAATGTATTTATTTTTAAAATGTATTTTAAATAGGCCTATAGGCTCATAGGTTTTTTGGTTAAAAAATTCACAGCACCCCCTGTTCAAAATGACTTCCAGCGGCCCTGCCTTGACGCTTTGTGTGTTCGACTTTAAATGTTTTTTTTTTTTTTTTTTTTTTTTATTAGAGAACATATGAACATTAATACAGAAAACAGGCATCAAAATAGAAACTTCCAAAGTTGAATAACAAAATAGTTATAAAAATAAAATAGAAGACATTCACAGGACGCCAAATACAGACTCATAGACATTAACAATACATGTACCTTTTACATTTTTAACAAGTTTAAGAGACTTCATTAAAAGAGTGATTTCTTTTAAGAAAACCAGGTGTAAAGGATAAGATTTTAACAATCTACATTTATGAATAAAGAATTTGCCATACAAAATGAAGAAATTTACCAAATTGTAAATGTTTTTATCATCATTCTCAAAGTAACAAATAATATCTTTCATATTAAATGTTATGACTGTGTTAGTTTTAGTTGATAGGACAGAAAAACATTCATTCCAAAATGCCTGAACATTTTGGCAATCAAAAAATAAATGACATAAAGACTCCTCAGTATTATTACAAAATGAACATTCGTTCCCAATTTCCATAAATTTAGAAAGTAGTAAATTAGTTGGGTATATTTTGTGTAATATCTTCAAATGAATTTCTCTCACTTTATTTGAAATACAAAATTTATAGGGCAGCAACCATGCTTTACACCAAATTACATCTCTTAGAATGGAATTCCAATAAAATTTTCCTCTTGGAGTAACTCTCTTCCTTTCATGAAAAACTTGTCTAATATCTTTATTAGTGCATTTTTTTTTCAAAAATATTTTTTCGACTTTAAATGGTGCGGCGCTGACTGGTCGGCGTATGACATCAGAGTACCGCGAGAGCAAAGGTAAAGTCGGACCATTTGTAACATTTCGACTTGCTCTCGCGGTACTTTGATGTCTTCGTTGCCGACCTGTCTGCGCAGCGCCACATAGAAACGCCCTTTGACTCTTTAAGGCAAAGTACCAGCAACATGAGAAGTGGTGGCACGCAAAAGAAAGTGAAGGTACGCAGTACGCTAAAATATAAAGCGTCTGTACTGCGAGCACTGGTATAATTATTTACATCGTGTGTTGCTCTTTCACCATTGTGCACCCGCGCACTCGCTCTGTAGTTTGTAGCTCGCGCTCCGGCTTCGATAAACACCGTTTCTCAATACCAAGTAGGGGAGAGTGGGGCAAAGTGAGCCAGTGGGTAAGTTGACCCACCCCCTTTATCTAGGCAACCATACAGATTTGTAGCCGTGTGACCACAAATACAGGTAGCAACCATAATTTATATGTTAAAGAGAAGGACAAATTAAAGAGTTATGATTAAAGTATGATTTTTTTAACAAAAAAAAAAAAAAACAGTTTTTATCCTATCAAAGTAAAATTTATACATACCAGGTATAAAGGCTGTTATGTTAAAGTAGATTTATCCAGGTCTAAATATTCATACCATAAATATTTGTGATAGGCTATGTATAAAACCATGTGAATGATTTAGCTAAAGATTAGCCTGAATTAGGCTACTAAGCTAGGCAGTTTCCCAGAACGGTGGCTGTGGGGCAAAGTGAAACAGATGGGGTAAACTGAACCAGGGGTTAAACCCCACCATGAGGCACTGTAACCATTGAATATGTTTCATTAAAAAAAAAATCTGTGTAGTTTCGCACAACTGATTTGTTCATTTTTAAACATTTTAGAAAACATATCATGCTAAGACATTACCATATTAATTAATTTTTATGCATTTGGCGTTTTGCAGGTCTACACTGAAAAAACAAACATACCACTCAGAAACGTCCATTGACAATCTCCAAACAATAAGTTGTTCCTCAAAATCTGTATTTTCATCTGATACAGACTCAAACATGAGTGGATGACATCAGAGTACCGCGAGAGCGATTTAAAACCAACCTCCTCCGCTTTATTTCTCGCGGTACTCTGATGTCATCTGCTTGTCGGTTCTTGTGGCGCTGCGTAAAGTTGACCACACCTAAAAAATGTACTGCTAAACTCGACAGAAATGCTCTGTATACCAGCACCTCCTTTATTAATTTGTATAGCAGGAAAAGTTCTATTTTACTTCTCAGCGTGATAAATAGCTTACAAGGTTTGGTGTGTGAGCGTGTGAACTGACAGAAATGCGTGTGTCTCATGGCGATTGCGTGGGACTTAAGAGCCTAGGTTATATCAACATATGTCAAATTAAGTTACCTGATATCCACTTAATTTTATAAGTTATAAACATTCATTTAAAATAACATACAGCTTATGTATTAGGCCTATTTGCTTAAATTACATTCTAACAAAGAAACTGCAAAGGTTGATATTAAAACCCAACACGCTGGTGAAAACTGGATAAACCGGTTTTCTTTGATGAGGTGATCGATTAGCATTGGGGGTTGGCAAAGAATTGGCAGACCTAGGGGTGGGTGGTTTTTAATTTCTTGACTCTCTGTCACTGGTAGCTGCTAAAACAAGCAGCTAAACCATGTGCAATTAATTACATTTTGGAATTAACTTCCTTCATGTCTTTTTATTTATACACTGTAAAAAATATTTTCTGAATTTTTAAGTAAAGTTAGCATTAAATATGTTTTACAAACAATTGATTTACAAACTCTGGGATGTTTGTGATTATCATCATTCAGAAAAGTGGTGCTTGTGTTTAGACTCATGTTTTACGTGATTAAATCAGGTTACATTAGTTTCTTTTCAGTGTAGAACAGTTTGTAATCAAAATGCAAAAATATAGTACATTTATAAACATCGCTGAAACAAAGAGTGAATTAAAAAAGTAATAAAGTTAAAGCTGCTGATAATTTTGTTTATATTTACTAGCATTTTCTGAGTGAAAAATGTTTAGATTTTGTTAAGTAGCCTAAATCCAACTCCAATTTATTTCAGTGTAGGTTTCTCATTTTTATCAGCTTTCTTTTGCTTTTCAAAGGGCCGTCTACCTTTGCTACCGCCAGTGCTTTAATGTGGGCCAGTACCGCCACTTCCAAATATAGCTCTTGAGCGTACCACCATCTCTCCCTGCGCCCAGAACCTACTTCTAACGTACCAGAACGCTCATTTGCACATCTGTTTAAATCAGAGGCTTAATTTAATTATTTGGCTGCGCTGCCGCTTTTCAAAGCGCCCTTCACAATGCAAGCTACCTAATTCGTCCCACCGAGAGCAGAGACTACATTACCCATTCACCTTTGAGTTTTACAAGTTAAAAGCGCATGCGTAGCTTTTGCTGCTGTCAATAGGCTTGTTCGACTTCATGCGGCGCCCCGAGAATCGACAGCCAGAAGACGTCACAGTATCGCGAGAGCGAGGCGAAATATGATTTCTTGAATCATTCTCGCGGTACTCTGACGTCATCCGGCTGTCGGTTCTTGCGGCGCCGCATGAAGTCGAACAAGCATAGTGTTAACAACGTGGTTTGGAGAGGTGTGTGAAACGCGCAACCATAGCTGCTCTGTTAAAATGAAAATACAAATGAATACTTAATATGCCCTCCTGGTTTTAGACTCTAAGGAGTAAAAGAACAAGGTCAGAATCAGATGACTCTCGCTGGCTGACATCCCAACAAGCCAGAATGATATCGCTGCAGGTCAGATGCAAGCTTTTTCCAATACCCTTCTGTAGGTACGTGACAATCTCTGCTGTCGCGGCTGTCAGCTTGGTTTCCCTCGACGCAACTTCGGATTTCCTCAGACGATGTGCAGACTGATTGTAGCCTATTATACATACTTGCTAAACTACAAGTGTACGAAATTTCAATGAATTTGAACGACGCGCACAGGAGTTTTACCACACGCAAAATGGAAAACAATGGGACAAAATAAAGTGATGACTTTCGAGTTTCAAATGGCCAATATTCTGTTATTCTTGAACCCATAGACATGGTCTTGGTGTCCAGAGAGTATCTTTGCCCGACAGCGACAATATGTTATTAAAAAATAAATTACATCATTATGGATAAATGAGTGCTTACAGAATATATACGTTTGAGAATGCTTATCAGTACTTTTTTGTTTCTTAAACTTTAAAGATGAATATTCTCCTTTAGAGATGGGCAATTTTCAGCAATAGCACATTATATTCAAATTTTTGAGCTCATAAAAAATATTTTTTCGCTTATTTAAATGACTTTTTTATGTTTTTATGCACGTTTAGTTTTGGTGCAATTTCATCAAAAGCTTGTAATTAGGAAATACACACAACATGCTTAACGTGTATTTTCTATATGTTAAAAAGTTTGTAAAAATTGCGTATTCTTATATAATAAGAATAACAATATGATATATTTATATTGCGCTCAAAATGATTTAGAAATGGAAAAAGGAATTCTTCTCAACTACCACCAATAAAGTTTTAAAATTCTTCTTTAGAAAAACGGCATTTAAACCCACGTGCACCGAACAAGAAAACGTATGCTTACATACAGTCCGTGTATGATATCTTTTTATTTAGTTTTACATATTTTTATTTATATGCATTTAATAATAAGGTCATAATGTACACACTGTTAAAAATGATTCAGTGGCTTTGTAAATATCTCTAAAATAAATGATTAAAGTAACTTAATAAAATCTCTTAATGCAGTTATGCGATTTTTTTAGTTGGAAAATAAATTACTAAAAATAGAACAGATATTTTGTGTAAAATGTACATATATTATTTGATGTATACGCCTTAATAATATAAGTATTACATTTACAGATTATTTTAGTCAATATATTTAAAAAGGTCAGAGTAATATATTTAAGTTTTTAAAACTGTAATAATTGCATATTTCAAATTATTATTATTTCTATTTGACATCAAAAATGTGTAAGTTTTACGCCTAACTTGAAGTATGATTTACTTATATTTTCACATTGATATTATTTGAGTAAATGTAGGCAAAAAATAAATTAATAATAAGTAGAAAAAATGTCAATTTTAAACAATCACATAGCCAACGGTTTTTAATCAGCAAAGAAACTGCGCATTTTGCCGATGACAAACACATCAGAAACTCCTCGAATTTATGAATATTTACACTCACAATATGATTTTATTTCCTTAGTACAAAAGTATAACATATTATACAAATTCTCAGTGAAATGTATTAAACACCAATGCATACTTTTTATCGTGTTTCATACCATGTAAAGGGAAACATAATAATATAAAAAGTAGCCTACTGTTCAGTAATGCAGAAAAGCGCACCACAACCATGTTAAAGCTATTAAAACGTTCAGATGCAAAAATGAACTAAATGTAAAATTAGATAAACTAGTTAATGATATTGCGTAAATGCGCTCGGTCTCTTCAAAGGTCTTCGCGAATTATTTTGTTATAAGACTCGATTATCATACATCACGTCTCTTCTACTGTAAGTACACGGAAAAAATAAGACAAATGATCCGCGTTTGAGTCGGATTTTTAAGAAGAATATGTGACTGTTTATGTAACTGGCAAAAGAAAACTTCGCCAACAAAATGTTTGCCAAAAAGCATGCATTTGTATGACATCAAAGTCCGTGTCATGTTACTTCAATATCATACAGTATACGCTCAGCATGAAGTCGAGCACACACATTGTCGTCAGTATGGCCTACAAGAAACACGCCTGCCCTCTACAGGTTTTTATATTTCCTGCGTCCCCCACCGAACCCCCCTTTTGCGGGATCTCGCAGAATTTCGGAAGTCTCCGCGGCATTCTGGTCTCAGAGACGCGCATTTTTAAAGGCCACATCTGTATGTTTGCTTGTATCACTTCTCGTTGAGAGAAAATTGCTTTTAAATAGTCACTGAAATTTTGTTCTTCTTCTGCTTCTTTCAAAGTTGACGTTAACAAAGGCAGTCTAAACTGTCTTCCATACAATATTTCAAAAGGGGTGGGACCTTTTACAGTTGGTGTTATTCTGCTGTATAATTTTACTAAATCAATGCATTCTGGCCAAGGTCTTTTAGTCTCTTCCATAATCTTCCTTAATTTATTTTTAATCGATTGGTTCGATCTCTCCACCAATCCAGCACTTTACGGATGGTATGCACAGTGATTTTTTTAAAACAATTGTTGGACTTTAAGGCGTCCATTTGCATGTTCATAATTTAGAGGAAAGGCACAAGATACGAATATCTAAGTTCAAATATTTATTGATCAGATTGAAAAAGTTTAACAGCGCTGGGTCCTCTCAAGTAGCGAACCACCAGCTCAGGAAGTAACATGCTTATTTATAAAATATGTGACGTCGATCTTTCTTCAGAAAATCTCCACCCACAAAGGCCGTTCCCCTCGTCCATCTGACTCCATCACCACACCCAATTTTAGCCTGTAGGCAAAGATGGACACACATAGACAAAGAAAAACAAACTGTTCTCCTCTCATCCCTGGGAGCCCTGCAGTTCCTCTCCAGTACTCCTCCACTTTGAATAGCATGTTATAATGCTTTCTTAAAAACAAATCATTAATAAAACATTCATTTATAAAAAACATAAGCTGTAAGATGAAAGTGATTATTATGTAAAACATATTTCAATATCATGACATCATTTCATTATTTGTAAAATTGGTTATATGAATAAGGCACACATTAACTTCTTTAGATAGATAAACACATATTAAATCTTTTACTGCAATACTACTTCTAAGCAAACACTTTAATCATTATTAAAAACCATCTGTTAGGAAAGAAAACACACACACACACATACCCACACACACACACACACACACACACACACACACATACATACAGGAGATTCTGTTTCTTCAAGGTTGAGCTGCCCTGCCCCCATTAAGTTATTCTGTATGCAACCTTCATTTCATTGGTTAATACACATTTATCAAAGACAACATCTTATATTTATTACATCAATTATTCAATGATTAATACTGATTAAGTAAGAAATACATGGCATATTTTATCCTGTGAATATAAAAGCATTAGTTAATAAAATAGTTGCCGGTTTGCTTTCCCCATCAGGCCTCTCTCTTATCTTGATCGATACCAGGCGTAAATTCCTCAGCATATGCTCCTTGTAGCTTTTACACACATACAAAAACTGGTAACTCTCCACTCTCAAACATAAACACCTCATTTCTACATAATAGCTCAGTGCATATATGAAACACACAATGTTTATAGAATAAAATGATCAATTAAAGAAATATAACATGGAACAAAATCAATTTCCACAGTCCTTATTTGGACATCTTTGTAACTTTAACACTTTTAGCAATTAGCAAGATTAATAAAACAACATAAAAATCCCACAATTCCCTCTCTTGACCTCTGAAAGAGGTCACACATTTTCTTCCTCCTCCTCATCCAGGTTCTGTAGGCCTAATAGGGGCATGCTATATGGGGGTGGACTATTCTCTTTTTTCTCTATTACAGACACTATCAGTCTGTTACACAGGGATCTCCATTGTTTATGCCAAATATTATGGTGATTATAATTGCAGTTATAACTCCTAGGGCCCACAGCACCTTCCAATTTCCATATAGCTTCATCTCTGTGGAAAAAATACACTTATGCCTATTGGCTAATACTCAAATAACAATCGTAAATTCAAAAAGGAAAAGAAAAATTAAATATGAAATTAATACTGTAGAATTGTATAAGAAACTTAAGAAATTCAAAGATCAAAATTCAAAGGTCAATAGTTACCCAGGTTATAATGAATATATGGTAATTGTGATATTCAGGTCCCTAAACACTTCTGTCAGGATTTCCAGCACTTTGTGGAAATCCAATTTATCTAACCCACACCCCAGCCGGGGAGTAGATACACTTGTTATGTTTTCTTTCTCACACCACTCTCTCATACGTCTGAGGCTGTGGGTAAAATTCTCATATGTTGGTAAATCAGTACAATTTTGTTTTATTATTAAATGAAAAATCAATCTGCCGCCGTCCTCGTGGGTAACTGCACATTCACCTGTGTGTTTGTTCTGTCTTACAACCTTTTGTGTACCGTACTTCGCTTTGAATTGTACGGCTATACCTGCTCCATAGGCACAATCTGTGCTCACACAGTGTGCTAGGGGTTCTGTTACTGGGCTGGAAAAAATTTCACCTTTTTTATGCACAATTTTACAGTGTGTTTATTGACTTTGTTGTTGGTGTTGTGTGAGTGTTACCACTGATGTTTCACTTCCTGTTTGTTCTCTCTGTATTCCAGCTGATTCACTTTCACTTTCAACACTCTCCCTCTCTTGGACCTGAGTCCTCAGGTCCACACCTGTGTCTGTTAGAAACCAAATCATCATTTTTAACAGCTGGGTCGTTCTCACAATTTCTTTTTGTGGTAGCCTGGCAAGAAAAATGTTTAATCAAGCAGTTAGTTTCTAGAAATAAACAGCATTAGTTAGTGGCAGGATTGGATCCTGCACCAAGGCGTTCCGTGGGCCTGGAAACTGACGACCTGTAAGCAATTCAAAGGTTGTGAAACCAGAAATCCTGTTAACAGAAGAGCGAATAGACATTAATGCAATTGGTAATGCGTCAAGCCGTGTTATTTTTGTCTGTGCACATAGTTTGTCAAGTCAAGTTTTAATGTCAAAGTCAGGTTCATTATTTCATCTTTGCTCTAACATTGGGGTGATAAGCAGCCCCGAAACTATATGTCAATTCCAGTGCGTGTTTGTCAATTTTGTCAGATCTAACTATGTCTTGGGAAACCATGGTTGGGGATATAAGTGGTTTATTAGGCAGTTGACAACAGCCACGTCATTAGGTACCTTCACAGCCTGTAGTATGTGTCAGGCTTTGCTAGCATTTACTATAGGCCGGCCTTTCCTGGTTTCAAACCCACCTATCTGCCATATGGCAGTTCCATATATACTGCACCAATCACATGTGCAGATTCACTATAAACAATCACCCTCTCTTCACCAGTGTAGTGCAAGGCTTTGATAACAGCTATCATTTCAGCTCTCTGTGCTGACCGTTTACCTTTCAATCTACCACTCAGTCGTGTTACAAAATCACCCACAACTTGCTCAACCACAGCCAAGCCTGCCTTCAATTTGTCATTTGCTGCTCTGAAACAACAACCATCTGTAAACAGTGTGATTAACGGTGGGGTAGTTGTCAGTGGTACCGCGAACAAACCATCTCTCAATTTATTTGCTTTTTCAGTCAATGGTATAACAATTATAATTAATTACAATAATAATAATTTGTATATCAGTCAATGGTATCCAATCATTTGGCTCACCCTCAGTGATGAGATCTGCCATGTGAACACCTTCATGCACATATATGATGTCTTGGCTGGCAATTTCCTTAAATACAAAGTTTGTTACAATAATCAGTTATTTTTCTATTGTCACATCTTTTCTTGTTTACCTTTTATAGTGTTCTATGGTGTTCTTTTTTTCTTTTTCAATATATTTCTTTTATCTATTTCACTTTCCTTTCTGCCATAGCTGTTCTATGCCATATATATTTGCTTTTAGCTCAGTACCATCAGTGGAATTCTGACTTCCTCTGTAGATACCAAATTCAATTATGCATTTCTTCCTGTCAGATTAATAGGAGTCTGATTTGATTTCAGAACAGGTAGTCACACCTAACAACAAAGTTCTTGATCAGCCTTTAAATGTGTCTAGCTGATTTTCTCATAAAGATTGTCTGTGTCCCTATAGTAACAAGGTCTTTAATAAACATTGAACGGCTGTTTACTCTTTCCCCTTTTTCACTCAAAGGCCCGTATGAAGATGAAAAAGTTCAGTGTCCAGTGAAGTATTGTCCAGTTTCTCTTGCCTCCAAGAACAGTATTGTCTTTGTGAGTCTTTCTGGATTCCACTCAGTCTTTTTGGTGTTTCATCCTTGTAAATGTCTCTGACCATATGCAGTGCCCCCTTCACTGCTTGAGTTCAAGTATAGTCCCATTCAAATAGAATGTGTTCTCAGTCCAGTTTATGAGTTACTCCTCTCTTTGCAACTCCAACACTTTGATGTCACACACAGTTTTTCATTGTCTGTTTCTTGCCAGCTTTTATTCACTTTCTTGAATGTCAAAGGATGAGAGCTTTCAGCCTTTCAAGGTTTAACTTAACCCATTGCAAAATATTGCCTTTCAATTTAAAATAAAATTTATTTTGTGACCACCTTCCATCATCAGATGAAGACTCCTCTTCATTTTGTAATAATTTATCTTTTTTTGTATAATTTATCTGTATCATTCACCTTTTAACAATTTTCTGTCCTTTTTCAATTGTTCATCTTTATTTCCACATTTAATAACTTGGTCTCTACTCTTTTTGTCTAATCTGTTGTTTTTTCTTTCAAAGCTTCGCTTCTGTCGTTCTGCTAGGTTTTGCTTAATCCCATTTATGGTTTTAACAGACATTATATCACACATTTTCACACAAATAAAATCTACATCTACATTTAATTCACCGCTATTGATTTGAAAAACAGGCTGTTGCATTGGGGCTTTGGCTTTCTCATAAGGAGGAGGTGTGTGCAAGGAGGGGTAGATCGATTTCACTGGGGGTGGAGCTGGAGGAGGAGCCGTAGGTGTCACACTTGAGTCTGGCTGACTGTTTCCTTGTTTAACTTTCTTTGGCTTTGCAGCTGCACCACTGTCAACTTCCCCTAACTAATGCAACCTCTTTCTGTCTTTTCTTAACATCTTTAGGATCAGTTTGGGCCATCATTAATTGAACTATTTTTTGCCATGGCACATACACCGGTGAACACACATATTCATCACACTCTTTCTGAAATTCAGCCATAATATATATCAACGTACAATACACGGTACAAATACTATTACAATACAATTTCTCAGACAAAACCACAACAATAACAGTAAGACGTCAATTTTCTTTTCCAGTATTCGTAGGCCTTACACCTCACGGGCTGCTGTACACCCCCTACGGCTACAACCGAGTCGGTATTTTATAACACCTAATGTATTAAAGGAATCCTCAACCTTATATTTAATTCTGTTAACTTACACCGCCATTAACAGTATTTATGGACCTTTCATCCAAGAGCCTCTCACTCCTTACGGCTACAACCGAGTCGGTATTTTATAACGCCTAATGCGTTAAAGGAATCCTCAACCTTATATTTAATTCTGTTAACTTACACCGCCATTAACAGTATTTATGGACCTTTCATCCAAGAGCCTCTCACTCCTTACAGCTACAACCGAGTCGGTATTTTATAACGCCTAATGCGTTAAAGGAATCCTCAACCTTATATTCAATATCAAAATTCAAAAATTTCAAAAAGTTTTTCACTCTGATCAATTTTGCAATAAATGTAAATTTGTAATTCAGTTCGGATCTCCTTATCAACACAAGTAATTTGGTATATCCAAAAAGCAGAATTTGATAAAACAGGCTTCTGCTTACCTTATTTTAGTAGAGCGCTCATTTTGTGTTGAAATGGAGCCCTCCCTTACTCTGGTTTCTTCAATGTGAAACCCTCCTTCCTCTCACTCTCTCCTTTCCCTCCACAAAACGTCGGTGGTCACCAATTGTTGGACTTTAAGGCGTCCATTTGCATGTTCATAATTTAGAGGAAAGGCACAAGATACGAATATCTAAGTTCAAATATTTATTGATCAGATTGAAAAAGTTTAACAGCGCTGGGTCCTCTCAAGTAGCGAACCACCAGCTCAGGAAGTAACATGCTTATTTATAAAATATGTGACGTCGATCTTTCTTCAGAAAATCTCCACCCACAAAGGCCGTTCCCCTCGTCCATCTGACTCCATCACCACACCCAATTTTAGCCTGTAGGCAAAGATGGACACACATAGACAAAGAAAAACAATCTGTTCTCCTCTCATCCCTGGGAGCCCTGCAGTTCCTCTCCAGTACTCCTCCACTTTGAATAGCATGTTATAATGCTTTCTTAAAAACAAATCATTAATAAAACATTCATTTATAAAAAACATAAGCTGTAAGATGAAAGTGATTATTATGTAAAACATATTTCAATATCATGACATCATTTCATTATTTGTAAAATTGGTTATATGAATAAGGCACACATTAACTTCTTTAGATAGATAAACACATATTAAATCTTTTACTGCAATACTACTTCTAAGCAAACACTTTAATCATTATTAAAAACCATCTGTTAGGAAAGAAAACACACACACACACACACACACACACACACACACACACACACACACACACACACACACACACACACACATACTGGTTTTTGTGGTTTATAAAGACTTTGATCACCAAACCAGTAGGGTGGTGGTTTAAAGGGACCCACCTTTCCCAATGCCCTACAGAGATGTTAACAATATCAAAAAAATTATTTTGATCTGCAGATGAAATATCTGGCCTCAAATTTATTATACACACAACAGAACTGATAATATAACAACATGATATTTTGGTGGTACAGAAGGCCATTCCCGCCCCCTCCAAAAAGTTCCCGCCCTAGACAAATTTGGTGTTTGTAAAGTCCTGACTGATTTATGAGGACATCAATTTTACAATACACAAAAGATGTAAGTTTGCTGGCTTAAAGGGACAAATGTGTTTTACTGGCACGTTACCATACACAACACACACGTGTGATAACGGTGTATTGTGAAGACAAATGTGATTAAAGAGAACTCGATCACCCATACTATACACAATTAAAGATTTTACAACATTATAAGGACAAATGTGTTTTAATGGTACGTTACCATACACAACACACACGTTTGATAACTGTGTATTGTGAAGACCAATGTGATTAAAGAGAACTCGATCACCCATACTATACACAATTAAAGATTTTACAACATTATAAGGACAAATGTGTTTTACTGGCACGTTACCATACACAACACACACGTGTGATAACTGTGTATTGTGAAGACAAATGTGATTAAAGAGAACTCAATCACCCATACTATACACAATAAGATTTGGCAACATTATAAGGACAAATGTGTTTTACTGGCACGTTACCATACACAACACAAACATGACAACACTGTGTAATAGGGATGTGCATTTCCAAAACTAAGTCTGATGTGATACGCATCTCGATGCATAGCCTACGATGCGATACATTTAAAATATATAATATATGTAAGGAATAATTGACGACAGGCCATTGAATTATAAGAAAATAATGCACACCCAGGTGACAATTATTTTCAAATAATTCAAAGTACCGGAGTCAATTATTCCTCTTATACCACGGTTACCACAAACATTGCTCTGGTGCCTATTAAGACATTTGACAAGTTAGGTGTGCGGTTATCAGAAATGAATGCATACCCACGGAACATTTCTCAGCCAATCAGAATACAGCATTCAACAGACCCGTGGTATAAGCTTTGCAATTTAATATGGTACACTCTTAAAACAGTATATAAAACATTTAATGTGTTGTCCCTAACTAGACACATATCTGTGTTATTATTGGAACAACACATTTTGCACAATGCACCAAGCACATCAGGGAATCTTCCCATCACTACTGTGTATAATCAAGACTAAGGTGAATTGAGAGAACTGGATCACCCCTACAATACACAATGAAAGACCAAACAACATTTTAAGGACAAAAGTGTTTTAATAGCACATTACCATACAAACTGGTAAACCAAGAGATTTAAAGGGATAGTTCACCCAAAAATAAAAATTCTGTCATAATTATCTAACTCTCATTATGTTACAAACCTGTATTAATTTTTTTTGTTCTGATGAACACAAAATGAAGATGTTTTGAGAAATGTTTGTAACCAAGGATAATTATGACAGAATTTTCATTTTTGGGGGAACTATCCCTTTAAGCATGATGTGCCAATTTACTGAGTAAAAAATGCACATATAACATATTTTTACTTGTAAAGTATTTGAACATTGAAAGTGTAAGGGCCCAGTAACCGGCTCAAGGTTGCAACAAAAGCCATATAGAGTAAACTGTAATCTAAACAAAATAGCCCATTGAAAACAAGGCACGCTGAGAAGATGACAAAGCACTGAAACATAAGATGCCCTCACTAAACTTAAATTCACCATAGTTTCAAAAAACTGTAAAAGGACAGTTCACCCAAAAATGGAAATTCTGTCACCATTTTAACTCTGTATGTCAGACTTTCTTCTGCAGAACACAAAGGAATATATTCTGAAGAATGTTAGTAACTGAAGAAAAAATGGAAAATGAATCTCTTTACCTCTATTGAATGAACACAAACCAATGCAAGTCAACAAGTACCTCCGTTGTTTAAATATTCTTCTAAATATCTTCCTTTGCCTTCTCCAGAAGGAAGGAAGCCATACAGGGTAAATGACAACAGGGTGAGTAAATGACAGATTTTCCCCTTTTGGGTGAACTATCACGAAGATAAACTCTAGAAGCTGTCAAGAAAAGCAACAAAGAAATCAAGAATACACTTTCAAATAATTGGCATACTGATCGACTAACAAGGATCGATCACTTAATTTGGGTTTTTCTTTTCAAACTAATGCCGCGATTTCGTACGAAATCTCGAATGTTTTGTGCAGTGCGCCTTGCCAAAATGGGATCCTCAGCAGTCTTACACTGCTGGCATTCAGTCAATGTGGCCAGTTTTCCTTTAGTTATGTGTGATTTGAAGTGTTTCATCACAGCCGTAACCTCAGCGGTTGACCAGCACACTTTTTGACCTTTCCGTGGGTTCCCAATTTCAGTCTCACTCTCTGTGCACAAGAATGCATACCTTAGTAAGCTTTCATTTTATAGGAGTTCATGTACTTACATTGATGGCTGTGTTCTAATGTAAAACCTCAGGTACCTGGACAAACTTCAGCAGCCGTTTCAATGGGCATCTGCATATCTGCTGTGACAACATTGATACACTGATAAGAAAACAGCTCAACCATCCTTAACACACATAAAGTACAATTCAAAAGTCTTAGGCACATTTATAGTATTTTCACCCCCACAAAATGTTTTAACCCAGTTATTTATAATTTGCTGTAGTATGTCAGTTGGTAACATCAGTTTACAGTTCTAAACATTCCTTTGCCATCATTTGTAATACTCCAGTGAGATTTTTGTATGGACAGTTCTGACAACAATGGATATGCTCCACATAGATATCTGATCTCACAGGGCTCTAGACTAACATTTGAGAGGGCACTGGTGCACCAGGACTTAATCTGGTAGCTTCAGAGTCATGAATTGGGGCAAGAAAGAAAGAAACACAGAAACTACATCCAAGTGTGTTTCATGCATAATTATATGTTTATAACCAATACAGATAAATTCTTGTTTATGGTAAACATCTTTATTAGCATCTTTACCATACTCCTAGTTAGTACATCTTATGTAAACAGTAAAACTTACTGTATGCTTCTTTTTACTAAATCTTTTTCTCTTTACATATTTTAACTAATTTAACTGATATAAACATCCATTAAAGGTATTGCAGAGGATTTTATTTTTCTGGGTGGATCATCAAGACTATTGGTCCTCCTAGTCAATCAGGAGTGTTGTGCAATTGCATTGTTTAAAAAAGTGGAGAAGGCGGTTCTTTTTTAAAATTCGAGAAAATCCTTTGCTACACCTTTAAGTAAACATTATAGTTTATTTAACATTATTATAATTGACATAATGAGAATTACAGACTAACGTCTTTGCTTTAAATATTGAACACTTACATGGAGTACTGCTGCACCTCAGTATACCACATTACAGTCGCAAATAATACGTCACTCTTTCATAGACGCACTTCCGTCAATCATAAAAAATATAACGGGGGTCGAATCAGGTTTATGTGCGGTCTTGCTTTTCATTGTATCCGCGTTAAAAGATGTCTGTGCATATAAAAGATCTGTAAAGTTGCAAAAATTTAAGTTTTAAATCTTTCAAGATCTTCTTTTTAAAAGTGAAGCCTCATCTACACCTACCTAAAACAGCATGTTCAAACACGCCAATGCAATTAACTTATGGTTAAGCCACGCCCCTCCACTCACTCGGACAATCAATCAACATTCGATGACAGGCGCTATGGCAGCTATCACAGGAGGAGACATTTTACAGGAGGCAATTGATGATTTTTGGAGACAGAAAGACTATATATCATCTCGAAGTTACCGAACGGCAGCTAGAAGCTAACATTAACATTTTCTAATGTTAGGGTAACGTTACTTTAGGGATATTAAAGATAACGTTCAAATACGTTGTTGACTTAGCTTAGAACAGATGTAGACATCCTTGTTTAATTTATACACATTTAGTTGGTGTTGTGGTCTACCGCATAACTTAATCTGGATTCAGCAGACACTTATCTCGGTTGAGATGTGGCTTGGGAAAGGGTTAAAAATACACCTAGTGCCTTTCGGGACACCTGTGTCGGAGTTGCATGTACCCCATTGCACACCGTTTGACCATTTTCAACTTAAAATGACAAGAAATAACTTAAGTAAATGAATGAAAACTGACTAACTGCAATGGATTTCAATGGACGTGGAGGGAAAGAATGTATTGGATTGCTATGCGCACTGTGACTGGCTCATTGCATTTGGGGGCGTGGCTTAGCCATAGGTCAATTAGACGTCATACTGGTTTGAACATTTGTATAACACCACCCTAATGTATATGCAAAGATAGAGGGTGTTACTTTCAATCACGCTGTAGTATTGTTGTTTCCGCCATATCGAGTACGCGGTGTTTCTTTGCGAAAGACAAACTACTTTGTTTGGCCTTCCAATAGAGTAAACATTAAAAAAACGGCGGTAAGATTTTATTTACAACAATGTTTCAGAACATTACAGTCCAAATGTTCGATTGTGTGCTGCACATTTTATGAAAGGAGTTTTTTTAACAAGATTTTTGTTCCAGAGTTCAGTTTAGCCACTATCCAGACCATTGAACAAACAGAGACCAGAAGTTAAGTTCCGTCCACTGTGCTGTCTACAGAGACCGCGTTTTTTTACAGTGTGTTCAGGGGACAGGCAGCTAGCAGATAGTGAGGAGATGTTTACTGTATGAAACAAAAAATATTTTATGGCCTAAAACCTGTGAATTCGCTCAGAGCACCTTTAATAAACAAACATACATAACAGAGTTGAGTTAACATACCAGCATGACTGGAGCCAGCAGCAGAAACAACACGCCTGGAGCCAGCAGCAGAAACAACACGACTGGAGGCAGCAGCAGAAACAACACGACTGGAGGCAGCAGCAGGGACATCATCTTCAGCATCACTTTCATCGGGACCACTGTCTTCAGAATCATTTACACTGATCTCATCTTAAAGTAAAAGTGACATTTACAACATGAGAAGAATCTGTTCATTTTGTATACAGTTCAACAATACAAAACATGACACCCACTCTTTACTCAACTGTTGAATAAGACTTCACATCATTCTTCAAACCCTCCTTATAAATGTAATAAGACTAACTAAACCACATACGCTAGCATGGACATACCTTCAAGCTCAATGTCGTCAAGGGACTTTCCCTGAAGATCAGGAAGACAGCCCTTTTCCATAGCTAGCAGTAATTTCGATATCTTAGCCAGTTGAGTTGTGGCTTCTGGCAGCCTGTAATAGTCGCGATGTACACGGATATCATGCCCTAAGAAATCGGCAACCTGATCCAATTCATTGTTTTTCAGGTTGAGGACTTGAGAGAGAGTAGCCACATGTTTCCGGAGGTGTGTTGATCGCAGAAACTCTGGATGTTGAGCTCCACATTCACTGGCAAAGACCCTAATACAGTCCTGGCCTCTGTAATGACTTAGGCAGTTAGGTCGAGCAAACAAGAAACTGTTGGTGTCCTGCACCTCACACTCACTTCTCCTTCTGACCAGCAGCGTCAATGCATCCACCATATCAGGTGAAAGAAGAACGGCCACCTTCCTTCCTCTTTTACCCCTGATCTCAACTCTACTGAAATGGCTGCAGAGTTTTTGTTCAAACCTGCTAAGGCCCAAGGCAACATCATCGTGAAGAGAAGTGCTGTCCCTTTCTTGAAAGCTTCTAAGCTGCATTTTTGACACCTCTCCTGCACGCCGGCGATTAAAAACAATAATTCTTGCCAGAGTTGCTTTGGCTAGTGCTGCATAGCTCTGAGATGACGCAGTCTCTTTTAGTTTCTCAAAGGCAGCATGTGCGCTCTTCTCAAGGAACTGATGAAGACACTGTACGTCTTTGGTGAAAGGCAGGGTCGATGGCTTGTTGAATCTGGCCTCATTCATTGTGACAAGTGCAGAGTGGGAGATCAACTCGGACCACTTTGAGGAATACAGCTTTTTGAAAGTATCTGTTGAGGAAATCAGTTCTTTGTCTTCAGACATGAGTGCTCTGCAATGAATGATTTCACAGATCTTGTTTAATGAATGACCCAGTTTGAGTGCAAGACTTGGGCTTTTGTAGCAGTGACTCTCTTCATCATAGCCAGACACCCTCTGGACTGCTTGAATAAGTCGATAGAAATTAGCAGGTTTCACAGCTTCTTCAAGACTGTAAATAGAAAACTCTTTACGCAACGTCAACAACAATCTTCCAATTTCGCGGAGTTTCTGACGGATGTACTCAAATTTAGTAGAGTCATGTCCATGTTTGTTAAAGAACGACTGTGCAAGCTGAAGAATACTCCAGTCATTTTTAACAACAACAGAAATGTCATCGTGCTTCATCGCACCCAAAAGCTTCCAAACTCCTTGAGAGATCTGCTGACTGTGTGTCGACTCTGCCATAGTTGCAAGACCCAAAACCCTAGTCCTCCCTTGCTCTTCACCAGCATCCCTTGGTTTTGAGGGACATTTTCGCAAATGACGCCACAAATCTCTCCGTACAAACATCCCCTTACAGTACATGCAATGCACAAAGTCTTTTGCATCCTTTTCTTTTTTTGGTGCCCTTTTCATTTTAAGAGCCCCTTCTCCACACTGTAAAACATCTGTGTTGTGCTGATAATTGCCTTTGTTTCTGAGTTTTTGTAGCATCGCTTTGCGTTCCTTTGAGTGGACTGGGAGTGACAGTGCCTGTCCTACTTCAAATTCAGACATATGAGTTTTCAGATGGCGTGCTAACTTGGACTGGGGTTTCCCACAGATGTAACAGTAGTTCTTACTATTTGCTGAACAGGAGATCTGTGATGACTGCACACATTGATCTGATTCAAGCATGCTGGTTATTTCCCCTTTCTCTTGCACCTTACTTCCGTCTGCTGCATTCATGAGCTTTCCACTACAAGCCTCTTCACTGATTAATGAGGGGGATGACATCACCACATCTATTTCCCTGCGCAAATCTGAATCTGAGTTACTATCTAGTTCAACATCCTCTTCATGACAAAGTAAGTCAAACTCAGCTTTCCTTGCCATTGAGATTTGTTTTCCTTTGCCTTGATATGAATCCAGGGGGGGTACAGGTAAACTAAATTGTGAGGGGACAACCTTCTTTAATAGTGAGGGGTGATTAGCTTGATCCTGAGTTTCTGTTCTTGTTGTCAGATCTTCTGAACTGTCTGACTGACTCTCTGACTGTGGTATGTATTCCTCATCTGACAGCTCTTCTTCTGAACTTGTATCCTGTTGTCAAAATATTTATGATTACTTTTAAAGCAATTCACTGGGCAAGCATAAAATGAAATGATGTCTTACCATTGATGACTGTTTGTCATACAATTTGAAGTAGCAGGACTTGTGCCAAAAGCTGGAGCACACTATAAAAGAAATCATGTAGGAGAAAGTCATGAACCGTTGTGTCATATGGCAAGTATCAAGCAGCAAAAAAGACATACTAACATTTACATCTCAGTCCAATCCACTTAAATGCCACAACAGGTCCCACACATGCTGCACACTTGTCCATGCTCGATATTGTTGTAGAGGTCACATCATGTCTGCAGACCTGCAAAGATAAAGAGTATTTCAGTACATACATGTAGAACTATATTATAACCTCACGTCATCCAAACTATTAACAATCATTAAAGAAAACATTTTAATGACTAAATGACTTAAAAGACCTTATTAATTCAAAAACGTGTGTAAACTTTTTTTAAGAGACACATGAAAGGAAATTTTAAATGCAAAATGCACATAAATGAATTAGACACATCTTAAGTACTTGTCAAAAGCAACATGTATTTCACCAATGTGGCCTAAAAGTTGCTTGTATAACAACGCAATGTATTGTTTTTGAATTGATAGCATTTAAAGGAATAGTTTAACCCAAAATTAAAATTATGTCATCAATAACCATTTTGTTATTTCAAACCTGTATGGGTTTAGAGCTTCTGAAGAACACAAAAGGAGATATTATGAAGAATGTTGGGAACTGAACAAAAGTGGCACCCATTCACTTCTATTGGTTTTGTATTCATACAATAGAACTGAAGGAGTGTCAATGTTGTTCAATTACCAACATTCTTCAAAATATCTCCTTTTGTGTGGTGTTCTGCAGAAGAAGGAAAGTCATACAGGTTTAAAACAAGAGGATAAGTAAATGATGACAAAATGTTCAACTATTTCCTTAATGAGAGTAATATTCTCACAGCACCAAAGCATATTCTAGGATCCAGTTTCAATCAATACACCAAAACATTTTCATCACCTGCTTGAGTCCTTCGGTAGGTGCACGAAAACTCTGGTCCTCATTTAACAATTGCACTGGGGACAATTGAGAATTCTAGGAATAGAAAACAAGGAGCAAATATTGAGACTGATAGGTCAACAGATACAGATATAATACAGGTTCTCATTTTCTTAAATCATGCAAATCTCTTTAAAACAAAATTACCTTCTCACCACCATTCTTCTCAACACAATCTTGATTCCCTAACGCCAACTGGCTCTTCTCAAGGGTAACCTGAAATTCAGGATAGAGAAAACGGTTCTACTACAGACAAAAGCTTTAAAAATTAAAAAATTAAAAGCAGCACATCTGAAATACCTTTTCCAGTTCTTTAGCAGGAGTACAAACAGTCAAATCCATTGATTCATCGATTTCATCTCTGACTTCTGACTGGGATAATGTGTTCAATTCATCCATAGTGTGTTGAGCTTCACTATAAGTCTAAAAGACAAACATTTAGGGGCGGTTTCCCGGACAGGGATTAGACTAGTCCTAGACTAAAACATTTTTAAGTGCTGTCCAAACTGAAAACATCTTGCACTGACATATCTTAAAATACATCAGGGCCCTTTGTTTTGCCTCACAATGCACACAGGTAATGTTTTTAGTAAGATATGTTTGTTAAAACTAGTTATATTTCCTAATTAAACTAAGGCCTAGTCCTGGATTAAGCTAATCCCTGTCCGGGAAACCGCCCCATAGACATTTGCAGCACCGGGATCTATATCAACAGCTCAGTTGTCTCAAATTTGACTTTATTCTCTTCATGCACATCTCTTATTTACCTGATCAAGAGCCACTGTACGACCATCACAGTCAGCACTGTCTAATAGCACCTGCCCCATCTGATAAAAAGAAAATGTAATATAACTTTTCATATAAAAATTTACAGAAAATCAATTCAAAGTTTCTAGGGCAGGGTGCCCAGACTCAGTTAAGCTCCAACTTGCCACAACACCACAGCCTCCAAATTTCTCCTATGGCTAGTGAAACCTTGATCTAGATAAGGGATGGGCAACTTTGGTCCTGGAGGGCCGGTGTCCTGCAGAGTTTAGCTCCAACTTGCCTCAGCACACCTGCCTAAAAGTTTTTAGTATGCCTGACCCTAATTAGCTGATTCAGGTGTGTTTAATTATGGTTGGAGCTAAACTCTGCAGGACACTGGCCCTCCAGGACCAAAGTTGCCCATCCCTGATCTAGATGTTTAGGTGTTTTGATTAGGGTTAAAGCTAAACTCTAGAGGACACCAGGCCTCCAGGTCTGAGTTAGGGCACCACTGTTCTAGGGCATTGCTTCCCAATCCTATTCCTCAAGTACCCCCACCCAGAAAGTTTTAGATGTCTCCTCATTTAAATTCATTAACCTCCTTCCAGAATGGTTAACATGTCTCCCTAAAAAGCTGACGAATTAAATCAGGTGTGTTAAATAAGAAGACATTTAAAGTTGCAGGTTAAATTTTTCAACGAATGTGTGCAATTTACAGCGGTTTGCAATGATTCTCCTTTGTCCCACAACGCACTGTATGATGTCACGCTGGGGAGAGAATTTACCAAAGCCGCATTGCGAGCACTGAGAGTGACTAGAGAGAAGCGAGTAAAGTACAGTTCTGATAACGCAGATTATAGACAGACGGACAGACAGACAGATGGATAGGCTAGTATAGAGAGATAGGCAGACAGATAGCATAACGTTAGCACTTCGTGTAGAAAGTAAACAAAAAAATAACATACTCGTGCGTGCTGGCTTGAGGGGGTCCATGATCCTGCCTGAAATGGGTGTAACTTTATGCGATCTTCAGCACAAACAGATTTAGGCAGCATGTCAAATCCTGGAAACTGAGTGAGGCACATCTGTTCGCGGGGTCGACCAGCGACCAAAACGCACTCACTTCCTTACAGCCAGTAGCGGAGTGGCAATCGGGAGAGTCGGGACTTTCCCGGTGGGCCGATTGTTAATAGTTATACATTTCGAGTTATATTAGCAACACCGTCTGGCGGCGTGATGTGCGGCTGTTCCCGCAGCCCGCTGGTCAAATTTTGCAGCCTCTCTGCCCAACAAAGTATATAAAAGTGCTCAACCTGTTCGGCAGGTCCAACCATGTACAGGATTTATAAAAATACGGTGATCAATGAGCGGTTCCTCCTCAAATGGCATAGCCTTTGACATTATTTGATGTAAAAAGCCGCCGAACGCCTGTTTATTACAGTATATGCGGTCGGATCCGAGTGTGCTGCAGCTGCTGCTTCTGCGTATAAAATGAGCGTGTGATTTGTATAAAATGATCGTGTGATTCGTTATGATCGCATAAACAATATAACAAAGCATCCTTTTATTTCACAAAACAATATCTTTTAGATATTATTTGATAGACTAGTAAGTGTGGATTAAGGATGTTTAAAAATCTCTAGCCTGGTGGTCAGGACATGAATGGATCAAATCAGCAGATTTGCGAAGTTTTATTTATCTCCACATATATCATAAATAATAATTAGCATGGTAACTTTGCAGTATACCACATTATATATTTCCTACTATGTATATATGATTTCCAAATTATATACGTAAGTATTAAACAGCAATAAATGTCTCATCTATCTCTATGGCTCTGGCTGAGGCTTTCTCCACTTCTCCCCAACGTGACGTCATCGCCGAATTGCGTAAAAAAAAGTGGTCTTTAAGACCATTTTTGAGACATTTTAAAAATGATATACATATCTTGAGTGATTTATGTACCCTTTAATCGACAGTGGTGGTTAACCTGCAACACGCCCTTTAAACATTCTGGGATGGGGTACACTGTCAATTTCCATTTTCAGTAATAACTGAAAAAAGTGTGCAATCTTTACCTCTCTGGATACATTTTTAGTGGCAGTGTCTTGTGGTTGTTGTTTCAACTGCTTCTTTACTGTCATCTAAAAATAAACAAGAAGTGAAGGTATAAAATATTTTACAATCTCTGAAAACAGTATAGCTCCGATGTTTGTGATGTTTCACGAACTCCATCTACTCTGGTATGTGCTTACCCAGTTGGTCGCATATTACAGTATCCAGACTTGACTACTGTATCTATCAAAAGTAATAGTTTTTTTAATCTTTGATATCTTCATTTAGCTTACAGTTTTTCTTGTATTTGTTTCTCTATGGTAATATCTGTTAAACAAACTCTGTACACATTAAGTGAATACATGAGCACAGTATTAGACCCTGTGGCCGGTTGCATAAACATAGCCGTGACATTAAGACTGCGTCTTAAGAATGATTCTGACTAACTAGCAGTTAGTTAGGGCTAATCAGTCTTATTATTTGGATTTAAATTAGACCAATCTATCTTTCTATGTAACATTCTTAAAATGATCAGTCTTGAAGAAAAAAATTCATGACTAACTTTTAAGACTAGTCTTAAAGTTTTATGCAACCGGCCACTGGTTTTAGTATACTATATTTGCCTCCCTTCCTGTAATTTTTATACAGAAAAGGCCTTCTATTACAGCTTCATTTTAACTCCAAATTCAATTTTGTATGAGCTTGCCGGCACAAAACATCTCCCATCTCTATATCCTAATAATAACTAGTGTCCTCATAGACAAGGCTTTTGTAAAAATAGTAATAGCTACACTGGCAGTCAAGAGGACATGCATCAAGAGCATGATCTGATGATGTCCTCATAAAACAGTGCTCTCTTAAAACAGCATTTAGTCATACACATGTTTATTTAATACTAGTACACAACACTGTCCCAGTAATAACTAGTGTCCTCATAGACAAGGCTTTTGTAAAACTAGTTATACACTGGCAGTCAAGAGAACAGGCATCAAGAGCATGATCTGATCTGATGATGTCCTCATAAAACAGTGTTCTCTTAAAACAGCATTTAGTCATACACATGTTTAAACACTAGTACACAACACTGTCCCAGTAATAACTAGTTATTATTAAAAAAGCCTTGTCTATGAGGACACAACACACAGAGTATACATATATAACAACTAGACAGGCACATTCATTCTTCAAAAAATATACAAGAATTATGCTCCTGCATTAACATGGCCAGGTAAGCAACCTTCTCTTGTAGACACTTTGATTTATCACATAAAACTTTAAAATAATGCAATAATTATTATCATAAAGATTTAAATACCTTGCATCGCCATGGCCACTCTGAATCGCCATAATTGTATGTGACCTCTTCACCCGGACAAATGCTTCTTATGGCAAATAAACAGAGATGAGGTTTCCCATCCACATGGATAGTCTTCATCCTGCAGTTCGGGTTAATATGGTCATCGTTCACAAGTCTCCCAAGGGAGCCATCATCTCGAGCTGCATCAACACTAAACAAACCACAGTTCAACTCTCATTAACAGATCATGGATTGTTGCTAATTCCAAACAGAAATAAAAAATTGTAAATATAAGTACCAACAATAACTTGGTCTCATTCACTAATACCTGCGTATGTTTTTCGTATTTAAAGGAATATACTTGAACTTCTCACCTAATTTACAACACATGCGTACGCACATGAATTTGTTCTTATATTTGTTCTTACGTTAGTGATTTTGGAGGGTTCTACATGTGAAGCCACATGCAAGAGGTTGACAATTTGCATAAAACATGCCCAAACCAGCTCCATATAAGGGCTTTCCACAGCGCAGTTTGTCACCAAAGCAAAAGAGCTTGAAAAGAAATTCATGATCATATTTATTACCGATAATATTCTGTTTTGCTTTGCATTTTTTATTTGGGAGGTTTTGCTAGAGGAAGCCAGTGTTGTTTGTCCATCGGAGTAACATTAAAGAAGTATTGGATACATTAACAAATATGACATTTCATTAATATAACAGACACGCATTTGTATCTCAAATAAAATGGACAGGAGAACAAGTGATTGACGTTTGGGATTCTCCTTACATTTACATAACGTTTATACTAGGCATTAAGAGATCTAAAAAGTAAAAAGGGAAGTGTAAAGGCTTGGCATTATGGACATCTTCTTTATATGTGTAGAAAAAATAAGTAGGCTATAATAATGTTTAATATCCCCATAATAATAATAATAATAATAATAATACGGTACAGAAAATGTCTATAATAATATATAATACAGAAAATATAAAACATAATAATATAAATTTTATATATCAAAATTATAATGAACATTATAATTATAGCCTAGTATTTGATTATAGTGTATGTGATTATTGTGTACGTGTGGTTTTAGTTGTTCTTGATTTTTTTCTTACATTTAGAATGAATTTTTATATGAACGTTTTGGCTGAATCATAATTTGTTCGTGAAAACATCTGTACGCATATCTCACGCACGCATGCTTAGTGAATGAGACCGAATATTCCTTAAGGGGCAGTGTCCTGGACACAGAATTTGGACTAGACCTTAGCTAAAGTAGAAATTTTAGTTTATTAGTTCAGATTTTGGACAATCATCTCTATCAAGGTTATGCAAACACAACATGTTGCTGTGCGTGTGGTCAAAAAAAATGTAACGTTTGTACATGTATTTAAGCACTGTGCATCCGCTGCTCATTGACCTCGTGAGCATTTTTACTACTTTATTGCTCTTAAATACACATATGTGTCAAAATTCCCTTTGCAAGTATCCTCATAAACACAACCATTTAGGTCTTAAGAGATAGTAAACAGCTGAAAAAGAAAATGCATGTGTAAAGGGCTCGTTATAGTTGTGTGTAGGTCCTACGGTGTAGCCACGACAACGTAGGTTCCGCGTCGGTTTTCATTTATACTTTTGCGTCGTTGTCCGCGTCGACGTGCAAACACGCGCGCAGACCCCTGATAGGCAGTATCCACGCGTGTAACCACAGTAGCAGTGAGACCGTCAAAGAAGAAGAAGCTTGGCAAATTAACCCACAAATGAAGAAACAGCAACTTGTTGTGTATGTTTTGGGAAGACCAGCAGTGATGGAAGTAAATAAAAAGCGACTTTTGTTGCAGTTTGAGTTCAACTTGGCCATTCTTTGTTATTACCGTCGCAAATTGAAATACCTATGACACAGTTTTTTTACCTTTAAAAAGTTGATTAAACTGCTTAAATCATATGGATTAGTTTTATGATCTTTTCATGAACTTTTTTCGAAGCATCAAAGTGGTAGTTGTGTAGGCTGTCAATGGAGGCAAAGAAATCTTTCAATTTCATCAAAATGTTCTTCATTTGTGTTCCGAAGATGAGTAAAAATCTTAAGGGTTTAGAACAACATGATGGAGAGTAATAAATGACAGAATTTTCTAAATTGGGTGAACTACGTTTAATAATTGTCCAAATATTATTTTTAGCTTACTTCAAAATATATGAAAAGAACAAACACCTCAATAAAGTATAAAATGCTAAAAACATTTATTACTTAATGAATATGATTGTGTGTTGAGCATATAAGTTTTTGTGAGAATTATGAAATTCTATGGCATTAAAGATCTTATTAAAAGTCATGATATAAGATTTTGGTCCTATCATCCACCCCTAATCTGTGTGTAGGTCTGTCACAAATATGAAATAGTTATCTCATTAAAATTATTTCAGATAACCGGAATTATTGTAAATCCTAAGAAAACAAGGGTGATCTACAGGATCTGCTGCATCAACTGTCCTTGATCTGCACTTACTGTTACATTTAAATTACATTTCTCCATCATTTGAATTGTATTAGCTTCGTATTTTTTTGTTGTTTCTAGACTTGCTGCATCTACACAGCAAACCCTCATATCTAGTTTTAGTGCTCAAGACTTCTCTGTTAAGGTCACTGTTTCTGTAAATAATATTAGTTATTTACATATTCGGTTTAAACAGCACTAACATTTTAGTCTAGTTCTGGACTAAACCTTGTACAGGAAACCACCCCTATTAGGGGATGATCACACCAAAAGCGTTTATGGCAGTTGCAGGCGCCTTTTATGAATGATATTCTATGGACAGGGAGCGTTTGCGCGTTGTTTATGGGCGCCGAACGCCTTGCGGTTTTTGCCGCCAGCCGCAGCACGCTTTTGAAGGAGTGTGAGAGCGGAGAAGCGCCCGACGTCATTCCATTGTCCAATCGAATGAGGGGAGAGGCGGGCCTTACGTTGTGGTGAGTGAAGTTTACAGTTGCTTTGAAGAACCAGACTCCACTCGCTCACTCTCTCCTGTGTGTTTGTGCACCTCTCACCCTCAAACAAGGTCAAAGCATGCACTCTCTTTTTAAAGTTTCTGCTAATATGACAGTAAACAGCAAAAGAGCGCTCATGCTTTAATATTTGATTGACAAGACAGCTGACTCCCTGGTTGCTTAGCAATATAAAAAGCCACGTCGCACAGCTTTTTTTTTTTTTTAAACGCGCCTTGCGTTTCCAAGCGTTTAAAGCGCTTTTGGTGTGATTAGCCCCTTAGTTCATCAGGCATTAAACGGTAAACACCGGTCTTAAATCATTAGCACAATAAAACACTTAACTAAAATAGCCACATTTTACTGTATTATAGCATATATAAAGATAAAATATTTGTACTACATACCAAAGAAATTTTCCATTGAAGCGAAATTCAAACATGAATACTTTGAGGGCATTATGATATATTTTTTGCCTCCGCTCACATTCTTCTTTGCTTATGAGATCTCCTCTGTATTCCATCAGAAAATCTCCCTTCTCAAACTCAGTACAACTGAATACACCTCTCCCTAAAGAGGACAAGGACAAAATTATACAAGTAATGTACCCGAGACAGCTTTATTAAACAATTTCACCCAAAACATTTCACTCACCTTTAAAGTCATTAATAAATCTGATCTCGAATCCATTTTTATCTTTATTGTTCAGGGAGAACTGTATAGCCTCTTCTATTGGATTGGTTTTTCTTCTTCTCCTCATCATGTTTTCATCAGGCTCACTGCTCCACAAAAGAAAACACTGTCATAATGCTAAACATAATTTACAATATGTTTAAAATATCACATAATCATATTGTTTGTTAGTTTTCATTAGAAATAAAACTCCACATGAGATTTATCATTACATTCAGGATCAATAAGAGCATATATTCATCTGTGTTTATTAATCTCTTAAAACCAAGCAGAACAGTAATTTATTATTACAGTTCAGAACGCTGCCCTCCCCCACAGGCTGTAGTCATAGCAACGCAGTATCAGGACATATAGCTGTTTTTCGTACGATTATATTAAAAAGAAAACTGTTTAAAACCAAAGACTGACAGATTGATAACTTATATTGATCCGTTAGCGTGTTAGCATCGCGCTAACCGCTTTATGACTGTTCAAAAAGCCCGTTTAATTTAAATGGCACAAACAAGCTAAACACATGATTAAACAACTTTATAACTCACCTCTCAAAAACATATGACTTCGTATCCAGGTGCTGAGTTTCCAAACAAGACATTAACAATGACAAGTCAGATATTATGCGATATTAAAATATTAAAATATCAGATATTTTCCTATATTGAAAAATATAGAGAGCTGAATAGAAACACACAATAAATGTATACGTTTAAATAACGATCTCTGATACTTAATTAGTTATCTGTGTACTTTACATTAGCAAGTTAGCTATAGTGTGTTAACAATCTGTAAATATACTTTAAAGTTTCTTTAAAAATTCCTCGAACAACTTAAAAACACTTTTAGTTATGTTACATTATACTTTATTTTATAATGTTTAGAAAATAAGTTTAATTTCAAGGTAGCAATGTAACGTTATTCCTATGGGTGATTGACATGTGCTTAATAAAGATAATAATCGTAAAAAAAAGTATAGTAGATACAAAATATAAGGTATAACATTTTAGCTATGGATGGAGTTAAACCCCTTTATAAGCACTTAAAAACTAAGTATTTCATTATTTAATCACATCACTTACTTTAGTCGTTTGATAATGCAGCTGCTGTATCAATTAAATATCCGTCCTGCAACTTTGCCTTCTTGATGAAGTCCCTCCCACCGGCGCCATCTTGTTCGCGCTCGATTCCACCGCTGATGGCCAATCACCGACGAGAAATCTTGTTACCAGCCAATCAGAGGCCTCAAAATCTACACTTGTGTGTTCTATGCTAATTTTGAATGACGTAGATGCAGTACTGTGACCAGACTACAGGGGCGCACCATCAGGGTCAGAGGATACACAGTGTATGGTATAATTACAGGGTTTTGTGGTCTATAAGGACATGGCGCGAAAAAGCAGGAGAGTGCTTCTGGGACTTAGATAATGACAACTACATGGCTGGAATTATAAGGACATGGTCCCTGTCCTCATAAACCAAAAATGTCCTCATAGTGCTGGTGCGTATTCAGGTCAAAAGTCCTTGTATACCACAAAAACCAACACACACACACACACACACACACACACATACATACAGGAGATTCTGTTTCTTCAAGGTTGAGCTGCCCTGCCCCCATTAAGTTATTCTGTATGCAACCTTCATTTCATTGGTTAATACACATTTATCAAAGACAACATCTTATATTTATTACATCAATTATTCAATGATTAATACTGATTAAGTAAGAAATACATGGCATATTTTATCCTGTGAATATAAAAGCATTAGTTAATAAAATAGTTGCCGGTTTGCTTTCCCCATCAGGCCTCTCTCTTATCTTGATCGATACCAGGCGTAAATTCCTCAGCATATGCTCCTTGTAGCTTTTACACACATACAAAAACTGGTAACTCTCCACTCTCAAACATAAACACCTCATTTCTACATAATAGCTCAGTGCATATATGAAACACACAATGTTTATAGAATAAAATGATCAATTAAAGAAATATAACATGGAACAAAATCAATTTGCACAGTCCTTATTTGGACATCTTTATAACTTTAACACTTTTAGCAATTAGCAAGATTAATAAAACAACATAAAAATCCCACACAATATCCAAGTTTTTTGCCATGTATGTAATTACTTCATTTACAAAATGGGGTCCATTGTCACTATATATTTTCTCTGGTATACCATAATTTGGGATGATATTCTTGCAAAGGGCTTTAGCTACTGTTAAAGCGTCTGCTTTTGCGGAGGGAACTATTTCGATCCAACGTGAAAAAACATCAATCAGAACCAAGCAATATTTGTATGGACCACTCTGATTCAATTCAATGAAATCCATGCAAATATGTTGAAAAGGAAATTCCGGTTCTGGAAATCTACCTGTTGTTATTCTGGTGTTTCCCTGTGCATTATGTTTTATGCAAATTGTACATGCCTTACAAAAATTTTTTGAGTAAGAATTAAATCCATAGGTTACAAAATGCTCCTCTACTAATCTCATCATTCCCCCTGTTGACACATGGGCAACTCCATGTGTCACAACCGCGGCTGCTTTGAACAATGCTTTGGGTAGGATGGGCTTATCTCCTATGTACCATATGTCATTATTTGATTTTACAGCTCCCTGAGTCTGCCAATAGTCTCGCTCTTTCTGTGGGGCTGCATTCTGCATGTCTCTAAGACAACAATTGTTTTTCAACATAGATATCAGTTATACCAAGAAGACCTGTGGCTGCCTGTTTCGCAGTTTCATCTGCTTTTCGAAATCTCATCTTTGCCTTTAGTATGGGCTCTGCATTTGCATATAGCTATTTTCTGTGGTTGGTGTATCGCATCCAACAGTTGTTGTAAAAGTGATGCGTGTGTTACGGGTTTTCCCGTTGAGGTTTTCATGCCTCGTCTTTCCAATTGTTTTGCAAAATGAAATATCGTCGAAAAAGCATATTGGCTATCGGTCCAGACGGTTAACGATAGGCCTTTGGCCAGTTGACATGCTCTGGTCAATGCTATTATTTCAGCTGCTTGTGCTGAGTGTGTGTTGGGCAACTGTTTTGCCTCAATTACTTGGTCTTTACTTACTACTGCGTACCCAGTAATAGTCTTTCCACTGTTATCTTTATAACATGAACCATCTACGAACCAAACCTGTCCTTCATTTAAAGGGGTGTCTTGTAAATCTGGTCTGGGCAAAACCAATTGATCAGTTTGTTCAGTACAACTATGAGGTTCCCCATCGTTTTCGTTGGGCAACAACGTAGCTGGGTTCAATGTATTGCATCTCTTTATAACAATGTGTGGTTGGGAGATCAACACTGTTATACATGATAAATGACGTGCAGGTGATAGAAACTGCATCTTGGTTTGTAACAACAGAATGTCCACAGCATGTGGAACCAAAAGTGTCAGGGGATGAAATAAAATGATTTCAGCTGACGCCTCTACTGCCAATGCCGCAGCACAAACTGCCTTCACACATGGTGGCAGGGCTGATGCTACCATATCTAATTTCTTAGACTAAAATGCTACTGGTTTCAACTTAGTGCCATGTTCCTGTAAAAGTACAGAAGCCATAAAATCATTTCTACAATCAACAGTTTGTATGAAAGATTTGCTGTAATTCGGTAATGCCAATACTGCGGATGAAACCAGTTCTTGTTTAATATTTTCAAAAGCCAAGTCTGCTTCTGATGTCCATTCAACTTTATCAGCTAATGCCATTGTTCTACCATAAATTAAATCTTGCATGAGCTGGGTTTTTTCTGCATAGCATGGTATCCATGCTCTACAATAGTTGCATAATCCTAAAAAAGACATTACTTGTTGTTTGGTTTTGGGCTTTGGGCCATTCAAAATAGCTTCTTTTCTCTGTGTCTGTATCATTTTCCCTTCAGCTGTTAATGTGTGACCCAGATAGTTTACTTTCGGTTTCACCCACTGAAGCTTCTGTTTTTTGACCTTGTTGCCTGTTTTGGCTAGATATTGTAACAAGGCTATTGAATCAGCTCTACACTGTTCTTCTGTCTCAGAGGCTACAAGGATGTCATCCACATATATTAAAATTTGACTTTCACACGGTGGATGAAATTGAGCTAAACAACTACTAATTGCTGGTGAATAATTTGTGGGGCTCTCAGAAAAACCCTGTGGGATTGAATTGTAGGTATATGTTTTTCCCTGAAAAGTGAAAGCAAACCAAAACTGGGAATCTCTATGTATTGGAATGGAGAAAAAAGCATTACTGATGTCTATTACTGTAAATACTTTGCTGTTTGGGTTTAATTGATTTAAAAGAGTGTGGGGGTCGGGGACTAGAGGGGCTCTAGTTTGCACTGCTTGATTAATTGCTCTTAAATCTTGTACCATTCGCCATTCGTTAGTATTGGCTTTTCTAACAGGAAAAATAGGGGTGTTACAAGGTTGAATCAGTGCATTCCCTAATCACTTTTGCTTTTATTAAATCTTTTATTACTGGTGTTATTCCTTTAATAGCATCAGGTTTCAAGGGGTATTGTCTTATACGGGGTCTCCAGTCAGACTTTGCTTTAATTACTACAGGTAGGGCAGTGGTTAATCTCCCTACGTCAGTTGCACTTTTTGTCCACAAGGTGTCAGGGACTTGCTGCAAATCTGCCTCATCCCGTTCTGTCAACATCACTCATACACTCATCACCTTATCTTGATGCAGTGCTGGTTGTACCTCTATGAGCTGTAACATCTCATTTCTATACAACTTTAATGATGCACTATAACACTGTCCAGGGGTACCAGTAGGTACCCAATAATATGTGGTTTCAGCCTGTTCTACCACACCAGCTAACATTTGCCATTTCATTCTGCATGGTTTTGCAATCGACATGTGAGATTTTGATGGTATTTTATACAAATTCTGAGCCTCCACAGATAACAAAACTTTTATCACTGCGAGGTATTGTGGGATTTGATTTTGTTTTACTAATCGTGCTGTTTATAATCTTAATTAATGTGTATTGTTACAACAAAGATTTCTGTGCTGAGTACAAGAAAGTTGTCTGTGTGGTTTCGGTTGGGGGAGAAACAGCATATGCTGAGGAATGTACGTCTGGAAATTGTTAAGATAAGACAGGGGCCTGAGGGAGAAAAGCAAACAGACATCCATGTTATTAACCAATGTTTTAATATTCACAGAATAAAATATGCAATGTATTTCTTATTTAATCAGTATTAATCACTGAATAGTTGATGTAATAAATATAAGATGTTGTCTTTGATAAATGTGTATTAACCAATTAAATGAAGGTTGCATACAGAATAACCTAATGGGGGCAGGGCAGCTCAACCTTGAAGAAACAGAATCTCCTGTGTTTGTTCTTTGTGTGTGTGTGTGTCATTTCTTCCCTAACAGATAGAAACTGGGTGTGGTGATGGAGTCAGATGGACGAGGGGAACAGCCTTTGTGGGTGGAGATTTTCTGAAGAAAGATCGACGTCACATATTTTATAAATATGCATGTTACTTCCTGAGCTGGTTGTTCGCCACTTGAGACGACCCAGCGCGCTGTTAAACTTTTTCATATCTGATCAATAAATAATTGAACTTAAATATTTGTATCTTGTGCCTTTCCTCTAAATTATGAACATGCAATGGACGCCTTAAAGTCCAACAGTATTCATAATCTGTATAAACACACTGTAGCTGTACATCTTGCCTTTCTAGGTTATTTAACAGAGTCCAATACTCATTATCAATCATACCCTTACTATCATACCACATGGTGACATGTAACTGATCAGGGGTCATTACATCTTCTGCAGCAGTCATGTGATACATCACTTTCTGCAGAAGACTTTGTGCTGTCTGTTGGTTTATTACATCAAGGGTGTAATAATAATTTAGCTGAGATTTGTCATATGTTTCTCTAGCTGTAATGGAGGCAAAAATTGCTTTCATGCCCCCTCTTACAGGGACTAGGCTAATGCCTAGTCTCGACATTAAATCTCTTCCCAACAGATTCACTGGACATTGTGGTGATATCACTACAGGGGCATAAATGTCTTTGTTGTTTTTACTGTCTCTGAAATGTAGATTATTTGATTTAATCTTTCTCTGTAATTGTCCATTAGCAGATCTTACTAAAATGCTATCCATAGATGCTGTTAAAGATGGAACTGAATCTCTTAACACAGTTTTACATGCTCCTGAGTCACAAAGAAAAATGATTTTTTATCCATTTACCACTAATTCAACCTCAGGCCTAAAATTCATTGAGTCCATCATTTGTATAGCTGCTGCACAATCAATAATGGGTTCGTTTAGTCATGCTAAATCTGGGGCCCCTTGGTAAACATTGTTTTCTGGGGGAGGAGGTAAAATTGCTCTTGTACCTCTGGGCAATCTCTTGCCCAGTGTCCTACTCTACCACATTGCCAGCATGTATCGTCTCTTTCTGATCTGTATTGTCTTTGAAATTGCTCTCTACCCCTAGCTCTGCCTCTTCCCCTTCCTCGGGGGTTTCCGCGACCTCTTTGGGGTTCTTGGAAAAAGGCATCACTCAAAAGGGTATCAGACATATACACAGTGACTGTTTTTTTCTTTTTATTATGTGAGACTTTCTCTGCATGTTTAGCCCAATTTTTTAGCTCATTTAGGTTAGCTGTATCAAAGGTCACAAAATGTTTTCTAATGAAACCAGATATCTCGGACCTGTAACCTTGCATAAGAGCATTTTTTAATTGCTGCTGATACGGATCTTCATCATCCGGTTTAATGCCACTGTGCACTTTGAACTCTTTCTCAAAACGTACAGCGAAATCATCAACTGACTCATTATCTTTTTGTTTAACAGCTGCCAAAGCACCATAATTTGCTTTTCTCTTAAATGTAGTTCTCATGCGTTCATATACAGGGGTCAAAAGATTCTCAAAGTTTGCATCATTATGAGCTATTACATCTCCATCTGCACCTCTCCCTGTGAAATCTCCTCTCACTTTTCCCCAGTCAATTTTTAATGCAGCCTGTAAAGCTTGCACCATCTCATGGCCATTCAGATAATATGTGTTTCTCATCTGTTTTACTTGCTGAATAAACTCTTCTATGTCTTCTTTGTAAGGGGGTAACATTTCTACAGCTCCTTGGCATTCAATAGCCGTCCATGGCCTGTAAACTAAGACATGTTGGGGTTGGCCTGCACCTATATTGGGATTTGCTACTTGAATCATAGGGTATGCTTCTGTCTCGGGCTCAACAGAACTACTTGTTTTTGCCTTTGACCTAGTAAGGGGTGGGCTAGGAAGATTGGGGTCTGTAGTGATTATTTCTTCAAGTGTCCTTATTGCTGCATTAAGTGCTTCTCTGGCAGGGTCATACAGTCCATGATATGGGGGAGGACCTGTTTGGGTAGTGGGATGGGCACTGATATCAGGGGCTGCTACAGGGACATTAGAGGCTGCTATGGGAACTGCAGGAATTAATTCTGGGCTTCCGTTTTGTGGCAGGGGAAATAAAGGAGGGGCAGGTAAGGGAGGGGTTGGCCTTGCTCCTAGAGTAGTTTCATTATCTTCCTGTCTACACACAGAAAATATCTCTTCCTCTTTTTTCTTCCTTCCTTTTTGCCTCCTAACACTTTCATCAAACCATTCTCGTGCACTTGCTATTTCCTTCTCTGCCGCTTTTCTTTTCTTTCCTGTTTTGAAAGCTGCTTTCATTTCTAACTTTTCCACCAATGACCTACATTCATCTACATTCAATTTCCCTGACCACTGATATTTATTTCTCCATTTCTTAGCATACTTCACATTTTCACTTTCTTTACCATACATATACTTTTCATCTCCTTCTAACTCCTTTTTGGCACAAACACTACTACAATGTGCCGGAGGGCTGCGGATGGCCGGAGCTGTGACGGATTCGGAGCGCAGTCAGTGGAAATACACACATTGACTTGAATGCAAACCGATTGACTCCGCCGCCGTTCCGCAGCGGAGTCGCAGCCGTTCCGCAGTCGGTGGAAATCCGGGGTAAGGGCTCATGAATTTTGGGGGGCCCCAGCCAAGAACTGTGCTGTATGCGCAACCCCAATAAGCTGGGCCCTTTTAGCTCTGCCCCGTCTTTACTCTGCATTTTTAGTGCCGCCTTCAATCCATGGTCTCTCAGAACGGACTGAACTTCAGAAGAGAAGGTGTGTTTATTTACTGCTATGACATCTGCATATGTGTACTTCCTTACTATAAATGTAGTTTACATGTGACACTGGAGCAATACAATGCAGTTTTCTTTTCACTGTGAAGTCTTTGCTCTGTTTACCCCAGTTAAAAAAGTTATTTACGTTTCTTGTTTTGTGTTATGATTCTGACTTTAAAGTCAGCCCTCCAAGTTGTTCTAATTATCATAGCCCATATAAGCTAATTAACATAAAGTAGAAATGCCATCAGTTAAACAGTCCAATGTTTAACAAACACAATATGCCAATGAAGTATTTGTATGCAATCAAGAATCGAGTTGTGATTAAAGTAATGAAGGCTAAACTAGTCCAGTAATGTACAGTCTTGTTCAAAATAATAGCAGTACAATGTGACTAACCAGAATAATCGAGGTTTTTAGTATATTTTTTATTGCTACGTGGCAAACAAGTTACCAGTAGGTTCAGTAGATTCTCAGAAAACAAATGAGACCCAGCATTAATGATATGCACGCTCTTAAGGCTGTGCAATTGGGCAATTAGTTGAATTAGTTGAAAGGGGTGTGTTAAAAAAAATAGCAGTGTGGCATTCAATCACTGAGGTCATCAATTTTGTGAAGAAACAGGTGTGAATCAGGTGGCCCCTATTTAAGGATGAAGCCAACACTTGTTGAACATGCATTTGAAAGCTGAGGAAAATGGGTCGTTCAAGACATTGTTCAGAAGAACAGCGTACTTTGATTAAAAAGTTGATTGGAGAGGGGAAAACCTATAAAGAGGTGCAAAAAATGATAGGCTGTTCAGCTAAAATGATCTCCAATGCCTTAAAATGGAGAGCAAAACCAGAGAGACGTGGAAGAAAACGGAAGACAACCATCAAAATGGATAGAAGAATAACCAGAATGGCAAAGGCTCAGCCAATGATCACCTCCAGGATGATCAAAGACAGTCTGGAGTTACCTGTAAGTACTGTGACAGTTAGAAGACGTCTGTGTGAAGCTAATCTATTTTCAAGAATCCCCCGCAAAGTCCCACTGTTAAAAAAAAGGCATGTGCAGAAGAGGTTACAATTTGCCAAAGAACACATCAACTGGCCTAAAGAGAAATGGAGGAACATTTTGTGGACTGATGAGAGTAAAATTGTTCTTTTTGGGTCCAAGGGCCACAGGCAGTTTGTGAGACGACCCCCAAACTCTGAATTCAAGCCACAGTACACAGTGAAGCATGGAGGTGCAAGCATCATGATATGGGCATGTTTCTCCTACTATGGTGTTGGGCCTATTTATCGCATACCAGGGATCATGGATCAGTTTGCATATGTTAAAATACTTGAAGAGGTCATGTTGCCCTATGCTGAAGAGGACATGCCCTTGAAATGGTTGTTTCAACAAGACAATGACCCAAAACACACTAGTAAACGGGCAAAGTCTTGGTTCCAAACCAACAAAATTAATGTTATGGAGTGGCCAGCCCAATCTCCAGACCTTAATCCAATTGAGAACTTTTGGGGTGATACCAAAAATGCTGTTTCTGAAGCAAAACCAAGAAATGTGAATGAATTGTTAAAGAATCATGGAGTGGAATAACAGCTGAGAGGTGCCACAAGTTGGTTGACTCCATGCCACATAGATGTCAAGCAGTTTTAAAAAACTGTGGTCATACAACTAAATATTAGTTTAGTGATTCACAGGATTGCTAAAATGTTTGTACAAAATAGTTTTGAGTTTGTACAGTCAAAGGTAGACACTGCTATTTTTTTGAACACTCCCCTTTCAACTAATTGCCCAATTGCACAGCCTTAAGAGCGTGCATATCATGAATGCTGGGTCTCGTTTGTTTTCTGAGAATCTACTGAACCTACTGGTAACTTGTTTGCCACGTAGCAATAAAAAATATACTAAAAACCTTGGTTATTCTGGTTAGTCACATTGTACTGCTATTATTTTGAACAAGACTGTATATTAAAGCTTCTCACCATGTAACAGCTTAAAGACATCAATTGAAATGTGTGCTGTAATCTGCTATAGTTGTCTTTTTCATTTCATTTTAGAACCTTTCATTTAGCCTTAAATGAGCTATGCGGTTCACTTTCTATCTCCAAACATTGAATTAAAAACACTCTGTCTGGGTGTTGTGTATTTCCCGGTGAAAACATTACACATGGGCTTTGGGAGGTTTAAGCCGTCTGGAACTTAAAAGGGGAAAATCTAGTCTCCCTAACAATGGACAACAGTGCCAATATGGTGAAGGCTACCGAACTTAATGATTGAGTCAGACTACAATGCTTCAAAAAATCTTTTGAAATTATTCATACCCTTCGTAAATACAGATGTGGCCTTTAAAAATGCGCGTCTCTGAAAGCAGAATGCCGCGAGCACTTCCGAAATTCTGCGAGATCCCGCAGAAGGGGGATTCGGTGGGAGACGCAGGAAATAAAGAACCTGTAGAGGGCAGTCATGTTTCAAGTAGGGCATACTACGACAATGTGTGCTCGACTTTATGCTTTAAGCATACTATATGATATTGAAGTAACATGACAGGGATTCTCGGTGCTTTGGCAGTACTTTGATGTCACATGCAAGCTTTTTGACAAACATTTGGTTGGCGAAGTTACATAAACAGTCAAATATTCTTCATAAAAATCTGACTTAAACGCGGATCATTCGTCTTATTTTTTTGTGTACACTTACAGTAGAAGATACGTGATGATAACGGAGTCTTATAACAAAATAATTCGCGAAGACCTTTGAAGAAACGGAGAGCATTTGCGCAATATCATTAACTAGTTTATCTAATTGTACATTTAGTTCATTTTTGCATCTGAACGTTTTTAATAGCTTGAACATGTACAGTAATGCAGAAAAGCGCATTACAACCTTTTTATATTATCATGTTTTCCTTTACATGGTATGAAACTCGATATAAAGTGTGCAATGATGTTGAATAAATTTGTATAATGTGTTATATTTTGTAGTAAGTAAATAAAATCATGTTGTAAGTGTAAATATTCAATTCGAGGAGTTTCTGAGGTGTTTGTCATCGGCAAAAGGCGCAGTTTCTCTGTTGCTGATTAAAACCCGTTGGCTATATGGGATTTTTTTAAATTAACATTTGTTCTACTTATTATTTTATTTTTTTTGCCTACATTTACTCAAATAATATCAATGTAAAAATAGTAAGTAAATCCTAGTTCAAGTTAGGCGTAAAACGTAAATTTTTTTAAAGTTGATGTTAAATACAAATAATATTAATTTGAAGAAAGCAATTATTACAGGTTTAAAAACTTAAATATATAATTCTGACATTATCAAATATATTGATAAAAATAATCTGTAAATTAAATACTTATATTATTAAGGCGTATACATCAAATAAAATATGTACATTTTAAACAAAATATCTATTTCTAGTCATTAATTTTGGTTTGTCTAACTAAAAAAAAAATCACATAACTGACATTAAAAGATTTTATTAAGTTACTTTAATCATTTATTTTAGATAGCCGACATTTACAAAGCCAATGAATCATTTTTTACAGTGTATACATTGTGATCTTACGGTATTATTAAATGCATACAAATAAAAATATGTAAAACTAAATAAAAGAGATGTCATACAGGGACTCCATGAAAGCATAAGTTTTCTTGTTCGGTCCACGTGGGTTAAACGGTCACATAGCCTATTCTCCATAAAAATCCGACTAAAATGCGGATCATTTTATTCATTTTTTCTGTGCAATAAGAAGAGACGTGAACTGGGTCTTATAACAAACCTCTATTCGCGTAGACCTTGAAGAGACCGAGAGCAAATTTGCGCAATATCATTAACTAGTTTATCTAATTGTATTTAGTTCATTTTTGCATCTGAACGTTTTTAATAGCTTGAACATGGTTGTAATGCGCTTTTCTGCATTACTGTACTTTTTATATTATCATGTTTTCCTTTACATGGTATGAAACTCGATATAAAGTGTGCAATGGTGTTGAATAAATTTGTATAATGAGTTATATTTTTGTAGTAAGTAAATAAAATCATATTGCGAGTGTAAAAATTCATAAATTCGAGGAGTTTCTGAGGTGTTTGTCATCGGCAAAAGGCGCAGTTTCTCTGTTGCTGATTAAAACCTGTTGGCTATATGGGATTTTTTTAAATTAACATTTGTTCTACTTATTATTAATTTATTTTTTTGCCTACATTTACTCAAATAATATCAATGTAAAAATAGTAAGTACATCATAGTTCAAGTTAGGCGTAAAACGTACATTTTTTTTAAGTTGATGTTAAATGCAAATAATATTAATTTGAAGAAAGCAATTATTACAGTTTCAAAAACTTAAATATATAATTCTGACCTTATCAAATATAAAAATAATCTGTAAATTAAATACTTATATTATTAAGGCGTATACATCTAATAAAATATGTACATTTTAAACAAAATATTTTCTAGTCATTTCTTTGGGTTTGTCTAACTAAAAAAAACACATAACTGACATTAAAAAAATTTATTAAGTTAATTTAATCATTTATTTTAGATAGCCTACATTTACAAAGCCACTGAATCATTTTTTACAGTGTATACATTGTGATCTTACGGTATTATTAAATGCATATAAATAAAAATATGTAAAACTAAATAAAGGAGATGTCATACACGGACTCCATGAAAGCATACGTTTCTTGTTCGGTCCACGTGGGGTTAAACGGTCACAAAGCCTATTCTCCATAAAAATCCGACTTAAATGCGCATCATTTGATTCATTTTTTCTGTGCAATTAGAAGAGACGTGATGTATAACGGAGTCTTATAACAAACCTCCAATTCGCGTAGACCTTGAAGAGACCGAGAGCAAATTTGCGCAATATCATTAACTAATTTATCTAATTTTACATTTTTTGTGATTTGTCAATTCATGTTCTGCTTGCCCCAATTCCAAATATTCTGTTGTATTATTATTCCCATTTTTTGTTAAACCGAGTATAACTCCCAAGCTGAACACCTACAAAACTAACCGTTTTGTCCAGTCTTAACAGTGTATGATATTCAGCTCGTCTTAATTTAATTATTTTATTCCGCCGAATGGAAACAAATCCATAGGCTATCTGAATGAATGGGATTCAGGAATTAAGTACAATAGTCTATACGTGCGTTAGTGAGACCTGTCGGCAGATCACGTTTGCCAAAACATGAAAAGAAACGCGTTTTCAAAACATATTGCGAGCAAACACAGACGCCTTCATCCGGACGGGATTACATTTCTCAGATGACCTCTGAGTTCGGCGTAAAACAGTAGGTAAAATGCTCTGAAATTTACAGATTACAGAGGTCGTCAGAGAAAAACACAGACATGGCCGATTCAGACGGGATTAAAAACACAGTGGACCTCTGAGAAGCATGATTTTCTCAAAATGATTTTTGTAGAGGGTGCCCCGCAAGCACGAGTTTGAAGCCTATGAATGAAAACGTTATTATTTGCTTTGCGTCAAACCCTGTTGCTGAAGGAGACGGACCGAAGCTCCGGCAAGGTGTGTTGTGGACCCGAGGAGGTGGAGCTGCGCTCCGGCCCAATTTAACCTATTAAATTCCGTGACTATCCCACGGAACTTCGTGAGATCATGTTGATTACTTCCACTAACTGAGGTATCCTTCCTCCTTTGCTGTCTGCCTGGTATGATTTTATTGGTCATCTAGGAATAATTTTCACTTTATCTTACTTAATGGGGCGCAGCGCAAACCCGTTGGCCTGTGACATCACACTACCGCGAGATCTATTCAAAAGCATACTGTAGGCCTACTGTCTCGCGGTGCTAAGACGTCACATGCCGTCCGATCGGGCTGCGTGGAGCCGCAAGTCGTCAAACGAGCGCTGAGCATTGAGTCAAATAAGACACGCGTCAGAAAATTACCGAGGTCATGCCCTTTTTTTTGCCTCAAAATACAGACAAATAATGTTTTTAGTAAGGCATGTTTGTTAAAACTAGTTATATTTCCTATTTAAACTAAGTCCTGGCTTAAGCTTATAAAGACCCCGCAAAAACCCTGCTACAGCTCCTGAGGGGGTGCTCTCACTATTCACATGTAAATAAAATGGTTAGAAACCGTTTTTTCTGGTTCCCATTGCAGGACTGTGCGGGGGGAGGGCATTCCGTTTCCATGTGGAGACATTTAACAAACACATTTGATATACACCAAGTTCCAGATTACAACAAACACCAAAAACACATCACGTTTGATAGCAGTGCATGTAGGCCCTACTTATTTGAGTATATTGATAGAGTAAGTATTATGTTGGACACTATTTTGGATATCAAATTGTCCTTTTCTCCAGACAAATAAAACACTGATGTGCATGTCTATAGATCTTATCTAAAGAGTCATTGCTATCAATTTCACTTTTGTGTTGGGTTAATTCCCTGACCAGACCTCTGTCATTTTCTTACGCTCGTCTTATAATTTGACTCAATGCTCAGCGCTTGTGTGGCTCCTTGCTGCGCCGCGCAGACCAATCGGCATGTGACGTCTATAAGCAGAGGTGGGACAAAGTCATTGTTATGCAAGTCACAAGTAGTCTTTGCCCTCGAGTCCCGAGTCAAGTCGAGTCAAAAATGAGGCAAGTCCCAAGTCGAGTCAAAAGTCAAAGCCAACAAGTCTCAATTCGAGTCCAAAGTCCTACCATTTTAGTTTCGAGTCATGTCAAGTCCTCTTACAACAGAAATAAAAAGCATGCTGTGGACCGGTGGAGGGAGGCCCCTATACTGCATTGCATTTTCAAAAGATCAAATTGGCCATGATGCCACCATGGCTGAAAACTCGCTCCACTGTAGCACTAGAAGCAGGCACTGCCAAGGCTACTTGAAAGAGTGAAGGAAGAGTGCCCAGAACAAAATGGCATTCTGTCCTTCTGCCATGTCAATGTAGTGACTTAGCTGCAGTGGTATAGATCTCTTGGTGATGTCAAAGTACCGCAAGAGCGATTCCAGTTATCACGTGGATAAATCCGCTTTGAATCGCTCTCGCGGTACTTTGCTGTCACTCGCCTGTGGGTTTTTGTAGAGCCACACCACTCTGCTCCCCAGTCACTTTCGCGCCGCTATAGTGATTTCATATGCCGATCGGATCACGCAGTTCAGCAGAAAGTCAAACACCCCAAATATATAGCCTAATATGTATATGCATTTCAACCCGCTAAAGTAGCAAGTGTAGCATGCTAATGGTCAGTGCTTCACTATTACTAAAAGTTTGAAATGTCACAAAACCATGCTTCACTCATCCTCTCACGCTATTTTTAGCGGGTATACGGATATCCTTTACAATTCCTAGTAGACTACACCACTTCTGAGCTGTACTGGTACGGTCCCAACATCCAAACCAACGTGGGACTGCAGTGATTGGATGTCGTGCAGGCAGCGCGCGTGCTCTCTGCATGCAGGTGGTGCACATTTTTTTATAGATGCAGACACACTGAGAGCGGCGCGGCCGTGTGCATTTTTTGTGTAATGGGTAGGTTGCTTCACTGCTGATTCTTGCCATACCTCCGTTGCCTAAATGCGCACGCATACGGTGCCATGTCATCATGGTGTACAAACAGTTAAAGGGTCTATTAAGTAAGATAAAGTCAAAATGAAACCGAGATGACCAATAAAATCAAACCAGGCAGACAGAGGTGCAACACAGAGGTCAGATGCGCAGTTAGTGGAAGTGCAAGAGAGATGTAAGTAATCAAACGCTGACTATTATACAGCAGTTTATTGACGAGAAATATGAAACCGTAGTGACCGTCAAGGTGACAGGACAAGAAACATTACTGCAGCTGAGCACTTGGGTGTCCAAATTTAATGCGCTGCTTTCTCTCCCTCCAGTAATTCATTTTCTGTTATTCAGCATTTTTTTTACAACATTCAACGCCACCCTTTAATTCTTTAAGATATGTTTTTAACTGTATAATGATTAGATTCACTGTGTTGCACTGGACTTCTGCTAAGCTTGAACTTGAAAACGCGATGCATCACGTGCGCGGTACAACGCTTCATCCACCCGTAGCACGCGTGCACGGAGTTTAAATGTTCATATTTTGGCTTGAACATTTTATTGCATTCAGTCTTAAAGCCTAATAAACAGTACCTGTTGAAGTCATTAAAGTTAAATAAATAACAAAAGAAGAGAAAGTGTGCAGCAGTGTGCCCAGGATGGTAAAATAATTATTACAATGTATTCCTAATGACCAACACAAGTCTTCCGCATACTGACATGGTTTGAAATCATATAGTATTTGATTCTTTGGTTTTCTGATGTATTAAAATTCATATATGTAGAGCAGGGAAATAAGAAGCTTTTTTTCCTGGGGTGCATGCCCTGGAAAATACTTATATGGACCTCGGTATTTATAAAATCATGCAATGCGGCGTGTTTGTCTTTACAGTTATGAAATGTATTATTTTAAACACACATTTCACAAAGTATATATTGTAAGTGTAAATATTCATAAACTCAACACTTCGGAGGCGTTTTTCTAAAGAATAATTTGTAAATTTATTGGTGGTGGTTGAGAAGAATTCCTCTTTTCATATGTGAAGCATTTTAGCGCAGTATAAATGTATCATATTGTTATTCTTAATATATAAGAATACTAATATATTTTTTATATATATATCATATATAAAGATGCTTAGTACAATAGCTTTGCTTCATATAAGTTTCTGTAATAAATCATTAAATCAATCACAAAACGTGTTGACAGTGGCAAATAAAATGCTTGTTAATTTAAACAAGGCAGAAAGGTGTATAAAACAGCTTTAATTAACAATATCTGAATTGGCTCTTTTGTACACTTCTAATTTTCTCATGTCATAATTTATAATTATTAATTAGATTTAATATAAATAAGTTTTGAAAAGTGTTGAATGCGAACGTGTAAGATATCTGGAAGGCGATGCGGCGTGTTTGTCTCTACAGCCACATGTTATAAAATTGATTATTTTACACACACATTTCACAAAGTACATATTGTAAATATTCATAAACTCAACATTTCGGAGGTGTTTTTCGTCCGCAAAAGGCACAGTTTCTCTGTTCGCGTCAATTATTTTGGTTTGACCAACTAAAAAAACACAGAAGTGACATTAAGACATTTTATTAAGTTACTTTAATAAATTATTTTAGTGATATTCTATTTTACAATAATATTTTTTACAATTGTGAATCACGTAGAAACACTGACTGCATATGCGCAAGAAAGGTAGCCTATTATTAAAGATTTTATAAATATAAATATGTAAAAACGAAATAAAAAAGATATCATATGCCAACTGTACAGCCCGCATGGGTTTAAACACCTTTTTTCTAAAGAATAATTTGTAAATTTATTGGTGGTGGTTGAGAAGAATTCCTCTTTCCATATGTGAAGCATTTTAGCGCAGTATAAATGTATCATATTGTTATTCTTAAAATATAAGAATACTACTATATTTTTTACAACATTTTTAACTTTAAAACATGTCTTTTTTATACCACATTAATTTCTTTAAAATATTGATACTTTTAGAAAAACTGACAATTATAAATATTATGAACAAACAATGAAACGGTGTCAAAATTCCACAACACAAATAATTAAGATATTCATTGTAAATAGAGTCGCGTTTATTAGGCTCACACTAAAGTCTCTGTTGCACTTCCTATAAATTCGCATTGCACGTATCTTAATAGTTGTATGCGCTGTTATGCTGGCAAGAAGGGGTTGATATATCACTTTGCTGTTTTAATACAGTAGCAATGTAAAATATTCAGCAATGCCCTTATTAACTTCTGGAAACAACGCAATTCAATATTTTTATGCGCCACCTGGTGGATATTCTGTGAAGCGAAACACATTAAGGGAAAATGGAAAGTAGCCCCCCCGAAAGCACTTGCAGAATGCTGCGAGACTCTGCGAGACGAATTGGCGAATGCCGCGGGAGAAAACGCGCATTTTTAAAGGCCACATCTGTATGACCAAAGAAGGCTGTGAAAATGCATTTGCAACGTTAACAGGGTTCCCGCGGGGTCTTAAAAAGTCTTAAAAAGTCTAAAATTCAGAATGTTAAATTTAAGGCCTTAAAAAGTCTTAAAAACACCCAGATTTTTATCCCAGGTCTTAAATTTAATTTACCCAAGTCTTAAATTTCTTACCTCTGTTCATTCCTGAAAAGCGTTGTCTGCAGAATATAAAATAGTAATTTAAAACGGTGAAGAACTAACTTAATCAGTGGCGGAGGCAGAAAGTGTATGATGGTGGGTAAAGAAACGTTCCGCACTTTGTCATAATCTACGCAAATCGTGCCATAAGCTATATTTCAGGTGTTGTGATCTGGCTGTGGGTTTGGCGAGAAACAATCCTTAACCTTTAGTTTTGTATAAGCAAAAATCTTTTTCGGGTTATTTTATAAGCCCGTGGCTTACCTGAGCATTTGCCAGGTTCTGAAACATACGAGGACACAGAAGCGAACAAAAATCAATGCTGCTTTATTGAAAATCAACTTAAGCTGTTGGTGGCTCGTGACTCGACGGCCCGACTGTTTGTCAACTTTAGTGTTACACAGTTTTATATTTTAGACTTTAATATTGCTCTTTGCTGCGATGCACTTGAACCTAACGCGCTTTCCCTTCAGCTCTCCACAAACAGCAGCGATTGGCAGACGGAAAGCAAGAAAGTACCGTAATAAACCATATATTTCAAAAAAGTGCAATTGTCGTCTTTTATGAACAATTCATACTTTTTGAATGTGCAAATGCTTCAGGAGTTACGGTTAAATGAACAGCGGTAGATCAGAGCCCTTTCGCATAGGCAGGCTGCTGCATACGCCATCGCCTGGTTTATTTGAGTTAACTGAGCATTACATTCGCAAGTCATTAGCATATTACAACAATTAATGATTAACTAAGAATAATAAGCAATGTTTTAAAGTTAATTTCAAAGTTAATATTCTGAAATAAGTCTTTATGACGTATCCATCTTAGAAATGCGACCCTTCGGAGGCTACAGCCTTCGGATTGAGAAACGGTTTTAGTGGATAACGTTAGCAACACATATCAAACAGCCTTTTAATGGTAAATTTCATTTTCTTAATGCAGATTAATCCGTTATTGTGTAATTAGAGAGGCTATTAAACTTGATGGCGGTATATAGTGCATATGCATAAAACGTATGGGTGGAGTGTTTTTTTTGCTCTGTGATTCTGTATTCATTCAATTAAATGCAATACATTAATTTATTAATAACTTGTTTAATAAAATGCATATATTAATGCTTTTAGGGATTAATAATAATTGAAAGTGATCTTTTGTCCTTTGTATATTTATAAACAGGCACAAGATATATACACAGCACACAGTCAGTTGTACATTAAACATTATGGGGTGGTTTCTTGGGAGGGATTAGCTTAAACCAGGACTAGGCCTTAGTTTAATTATGACATATAACTAGTTTTAATAAACATGCCTTACTAAAACCATTACTTGTGTGCATTTTGATGTATTTTAAGATATGTCAGTGCAAATTGTTTTCAAGTTTGGAAAGCTCTTAAAACTAGTCTAATCCCTGTCGGGGAAACCTCCCCTATAAGCTTGCGTACTACAGAGTGTGATGCATTTTAAAGCTTTAAAGTTGTATGAGGCAGTGTAAAACTAGGCACAAACCAGCTGCTGACCATGCAAACTGATCTAATATTAGTGGATTTTATTTATCAAAAAACATTGTTGATAGAAGTTTATAAAAATACTACTTACACATATTAGTGTGATGTATAAATATTGTAAATCAATGCATTTCTTGACTATTAATTAAGAAACAAATCACAGCTCTTTGCCTCTAACTCAATGTATTTCAATGGCTCACTATGAGCCATTTTAGGGCTTCTATTGTCAGAAGTCTCTTCCTAAAGGGCTATGGGTAAAATTTGTCGGCGGCAACACTCGCGGTCTAATAGAGTTAAGCATAATGTATTTCCATGTATTTTGATTATCTGTTTTAAAACTGCGTTCATTTTATATTTTTCTATAACTGAAAAAAAAAATTTCTGAGATCATTTGAATGCTTCTAGTAATGTGTCGTGTTGGTCTTAAATTTTACTCATAATGGTCTTAAAAGGTCTTAAAAAGGTCTTAAATTTAACTTGCTGAAACCTGCAAGAACCCTGGTTAATACTTTTGATCTTTAATTTAAAAAATCTACAAAAGTCCAAGCTTTCATTGAAGAATAATAATTTTAAAATGGGGGGAAAATCTCATTATGGGAGAAATATTTTTCTCTACTAAACACTGCTCACAATTAATCATACCCTTTCATTCAATTCTTTTTGCAACCTCCTTTTTCCCAAGAGAACAGCTCTGAGTCCTCACCTATAATGTCTGATGAGTTTGAAGAACACCTGACAAGAGACCAATGACCATTCCTTTGTGATGTTTATGATGTTTAGGTTCAGGTGCTGAATTTGCAGATAACAATCTTTCTAGTTCTGTATTTCATATACAGGCATGTTTTCGTACACATATATTTATATATATTTGTCTATCTTTAGACAACATGCTTTAAGCATTGTCTTGTGGCTGTGTGTACATTATTGTGAATAGTTATTTTAAAATAGGAGGTAAAATATTATTTTGTATTCTCAATTTATTTTATTATCAAATACATTTTTTAGAGTATTTTGCAGTAGAAAATGTTTCAAACCCCTCACCACTCTAGACAGGCATAAACATGATGTGGAATGCCAAACTGACCCTCAACAAGGCAGTGGGCACACAATCTGAGGCATCTCCAAAAATGAAGTTGGTCGGTACACAATGGGTACACTGACTGACAGGCATATGAGGAGCAAAGGTAAATACCACGGGAAAAAAAATCTTCTTGTTTAAGATATTGAGGTACTACCACCACAAATTGCGATTATATTTTATACAAATACAATCTTTTCATTCATACAGATAGGGGTTTCAAGTGCCAGTGTTTCAACCGAAACATCTAGATACATCTAGATACCAAGGTTTTACATTCAGATGCCAACCTCAAATGTCATCAACACCTTAAAGGCACTCTAAGTGTATCTATGTGACGTCACTTCTTGTTGACGTTCGAATTGTTGTCAAACAAAATGGAGCATAGCTAACTCCCCTCCCTTACGTGCTTTCTGAAAGAATCATGAATGTGTCCAACCCCCACTCCCAAATCCTTCTTGTCGTTTATTAGCTGAAACACTTTGTTATGTTTCGTGGTGGTAGGTTTGACCACTTTGTTTTTGTTGCAGTTTGCGGGGTGATCCTCTTGACTCAACATATGACCCAGATGACACTTTTGTTTCAGAAGAATCTGAATTGTTTTAAATATTTAGACAATGTGAACGCAAACATTTTTAATTAGTTTGGTATATCTATTGCAAACAAAGTAAATATGTTACTTTTTATTATATTAGGTTTGAGCAAAGACCATCATACACCGATAAAAAGTATATTGTTTTTAAAAGCTGCCTTAGAGAACTGTTTGACCTCTATCACCTATTCAAGAAAAGGTGTGATGTTCAGCAACGAAAAATGGGTACTTTTGTGTAATTGTATCAGCTATGCCCAAAATGTAATTACACCAGACGGTGGCAAAGCCAGCCCATTCTTGGCAGTACACCTATTGAAAACCTTCATCTGTCTGCAGCCACACATTTCCCTGGTGCATCCTTTATTCAGATAGAAAAGGTATTGACATTACCTTTCACACTGTATTACAGTTGTAATCAGTGTTTTTTTTACTGTTATATTTAAACTTTTTCCATGTATTCATAGGTATTCCAGGCCATGCATCTTCAGACCTTTCAATATAACACATTCAGACGACATGCTTGGAATTTCATGGAGCCTGCTATTGTACACATATGGAAAAAGGATCAGCATATGTTTCCACAGTTACAACAAGAGGGGAATATTGCAATTGCTGGAGATCTGCGAGCAGACTCACCGTGTAATAAGAGTTGCATTAATTGATATGTATTTATTTAAGCATGCAACTTTTAAAATCCATGTCCATCTTGTTATTTTTTTCTAAAGGGCACTCAGCTAAGGATGGCAGCTACACTAGAGCTGAAGATCTTTGCCCGAACCCGACGGGACCCGTGGGAACCCGACGTGCTCGGGCGGGTTCGGGCTTCATTTCTAACATTTTACACGGGCTCGGGGCGGGCTCGGGCTTCCGCTCCGGCTTTGTGAGGTAAATGAGCGGTCAAGTTCAAATCAGTAGCGCAGGATCGCGCTGAATTCATTTACAGTGGATTTAATGATTTTCCTCATCAAAAACATGTAGCCTAATCTTGGTGAGTAGGTTTTTCAATGTATAACTAAATATTAATCGAGTCTTACATAATTTAGACAGAGGATATAGACTAATGTTGGCAGTAATGGAGAGAAGTGCCGACGCAAATCCCGCGGAGCCTGCCTCTTAATTTCGTTATTGCCAAATACCCATCTTAATTCGGAATGTATTATCTTAATTTAATTCGTTAAGAAATAATAATTTTATTGGCATATTTATAGTGTATTGCATAAGCCTATTTAGAATGAGATGTTACAATGTTACATATTACTTATTTCTTTGTTTCAAATTCCAAGTGGCGTGTAGATTATTAGTCATGAATAAATAATGTTAAAACCTGTGTAAATTTCTCATTCTTGACAAAAGCGGTGTGTGTGCGCACATTTAAATAATGTCGGGCTGTAAACGGGTTCGGGCTTTTAAAAAGCTGTCAATCTAAATGTACGTTCGGGTTCGGGCTGCATTCTGTCGGGCTCCGGACATTTCGGGCCTAACTTTTAAGGCCCGATTACAGCTCTAAGCTACACTATAATAAACCTGGGCAGCAACACCATTACTCACCTACTACTTGTTCAGGTCTGTAATATTTTCAGAGGAAACATTTTCTGTCTTTCAGTATGTTGTAACTTTATATCTTTATAAATCTGTATACCCATACCTAGAGCAATGAAGTTGGTGGAAGTTACTATATATGGAAAAAGAGGGCTTAAAGCTATGTCTAGATCTTCTGGAGTCAAATCAATTGGCAGTGGATTACATTGTAACCAACCGGCATCCACAAATTCATAAGTATCTGAGAGAACGCAACATCACAGATTTCTATGATGTGTGGCACTTTGAGAAAGGTACATTTTTATCGTTGTGAGTTTAAAAGCATCTGGATTACTGACACAATCCAGTTGTTTAGGTTGTCATAGCACAATATGTGGAACTTTAACTTATTAGCTTCTTTCTGTCAAGTTTGTCTAAAAAATTAGTCTAGCTTACACAAAATGGGATTGTGAGGTGTTGAAGAAGTGGCTGCACAGCATCAAAAATCATGTTTACTGGAGTGCAAAATCCATAACATCAGGACCTGAGAAGGTGGCCAAGAGGACTTCGTTGCTCAAATACCATGCATGTCCATGAGGACCCCTTAATTCCAAAGTGTGAACATCCGGACAGAGTTTCAAGGGATCCTAAGAAATGGTTACAACCAGGTATTACAAATCTTTCACTTCCATGTTGTTGTTGTTGTTAAAGGTATTTAATAATCCATAATTTCCTTTCATATTATTGTATTACTTAAAACAATTAATATGCAGAAAATTATTGTAATAGCTGACAGGCAATTTTCAGAGTTATTTTTATTGTCATTTAAGGGTCAGTAGTTCTACACAAAGTAGAAAAAGTACTTATCAACAAAAGGGTTCTAAAGATGTTGAAAAGCTTAATCATCACCACCAAACATCGCTGTTTGAGGCCTTCCACGGCTTGATCCTGCGCTTTGCACCAAATAATGTGGTTTTTCCATTTATTGTAATGTTGTGCTAGTACTACACTTTATAATTTATTCTGTAAAATATTATCAGTTAGTTATTCATTAATGGGTCCTACTAATTTTCTGAATTTTTTTTTTTGCTTGCATTTCTTTTTGCAGGTTGTACCTTACGGTAATGCACTACAATGAAAATGCACAACGTGTGCATGCAACAACATTAGCAGGACAAGCTAAGTACAAGGTTGTGTTTCCAAAATCCAAAAAGGGTGAATGCATCGCTAGACCTATAAAAACAGAACCTACATACAGTAAGCAATAAAATATAAAGTTAATTTAAAATGTAATACATGAATAAGTAAATAAAATAAATTATGAATCTTTAAAATATTGTATGTACTGGGCAAATAAATAATCTTTAAACAAGCGTCAAACTGTCTCCACTGAAACTTTTTTAGATTATGTAGATGATCTGATCAGGCTCTTGTTTGATGAGGTGTTTGAGGTTTGTTACCTCAATTTGTTACACAACTAAAAGAAATACCAGTTCCCATGGACCTATCGTCACAATATGACAGACCCTCAAAGGAGGAAGTGATTGCCCGTTAGATGGCCAGCTAGATCTGGAACCTCCGGAGTACAACACAGGACTGAATAACAACCCTGACCTGGCACCCTAAGTAGCCCCAACACTAGCTGATAAAGCTGTGATAAGCAAGAAACCGATAACCCGTGTAGCAAAAAACAATGCGATGTGTGTGAATATGTATGTTTATGTATATAGTTAACATATATTTATTTATTCATTTATAGTTAACACGCACATGTTTTAAATTAATTGCAATATTTACTTAACATGGACTCTTTTACTGTGTTTTAGTTAAACCATTTTAGTGTAAATTACTTAATACAATTAATTTGAACAAAGTAATGAAAATAAAAAAACATATGCCGCTTCTGTTCTACGCCTTTAAAGCCCATAATCAGCACTGTAAATGTTGTGGATGTTCTGCAGGGTGTAGAGATTCAAAAGTTTGGGATCAAAATCCGGAGGGTGTGTCATACCCCAGGTGAAAAAAAAGTGCACTAAAATACACTTTATTTAAGTACACTTAGTACACTTTTCCACAATATACTAAAAGTTCTCTATTTTCGCACACTAATTTTGAACTTAGTATACTAAAAAGTAGTATTTAGTACTTCTTAAGATGAACTTAATACCATCTTAGTGTACTCAACTGTGCTATTTTGAGACACCATGAAGTTGAACTAAAATGTATTTTTAACAAACTAGGTCTGTATTTAAAAAAATATATTTAATTATAACTTGAAGTACACTTGAACCCACCTTTAAACATTTTTAAATATACTTTAAAGTATACTAATGGTATGTTAAAATAATATTCCAAATGTATTCCCAGGTGAAAAAAGTTCACTAAAATACACTATTTAAGTACACTTTCCACATTATACTAAAAGTGCTCTATTTTCGCACACTAATTTTGAACTTAGTATACTAAAAAGTAGTATTTAGTACTTCTTAAGATTAACTTAATACCATCTTAGTGTACTCAACTGTGCTATTTTGAGACACCATGAAGTTGAACTAAAATGTATTTTTAACATACTAGGTCTGTATTTAAAAAAATATATTTCATTATAACTTGAAGTACACTTGAACCCACCTTTAAGCCTTTTTAAATATACTTTAAAGTATACTAATGGTATGTTAAAATAATATTCCAAATGTATTCCCAGGTGAAAAAAGTTCACTAAAATACACTATTTAAGTACACTTTCCACATTATACTAAAAGTGCTCTATTTTCACACACTAATTTTGAACTTAGTATACTAAAAAGTAGTATTAAGTACTTTTTAAGATGAACTTAAAACCATCTTAGTGTACTCAACTGTGCTTTTTTGAGACACCATGAAGTTGAACTAAAATGTAATTTTAACATAGGTCTGTATTTAAAAAATATCTTTAATTACAACTTGAACCCACCTTTAAACATTTACGAATCTACTTTAAAATATACTAGTGGTATGTTAAAATAATATACCAAATGTATTCCCAGGTGAAAAAGTTCACTAAAATACACTGTAAGTTCACAACCTTAAGGTACCAAAAGCTTTTTATTTTCGTGCAGTAAATTGTGCTTAATATACTAAAAAGTAGTTTTTAGTACTTGTTAAGACAAACTTAAGACAATCTAAGTGTACTCAACTGTGCTATTTTCTAAAATTGTATTCAGTTACAACTTGAAGCACATTTGAACCCACCTTTTAAACATTTTTAAATATAATTTAATAATTTCAGGGGCCGTATTCACAAAGAATTTTAAGGCTAAAAGTAGCTCCTAACTGGCAAATTTAGGAGCAACTCCTAAAAATACTGGGCGTGTCACTCCTAAATTTAGGACTCCTATTTTTTTTCACTAAAAGTAATTCACAAAGCATTTTAGCCCTAAAAGTAGCACCTAAGTCTGGGACAGCTTAAAAGAAGTCGAGAGGACTCCTAACTCACTAAGACCTATTCACAAAGGATCTTAAAATGTCTTAGGTGCTGATCCTCCTTAACATGGACAGTTTCACCAACTCAGAAGCATTGCACATACTTAAAAGCACACTTTAATGTAAGCATATTGTTTATAACATTTGTTTCATAATTCATTACATTCATGGCAAGCAGGAAGTTTTTTAGAATTACATGAAACAATAATGAAATTAAATATTTAATATTATAGGCATACCTGTTGCCATGCTAGTCTGTTTAAAGGCTGCAATCTCAACCCTCTACTGCGATTGTAATGCATATACCACCGCCTCTCGCAGTCGTCCGGGGTCCGCGACACAAGCGGGAATGCTGCATTGATCTGCAACAAATCCTCTCCCATCAGTAATGCGCGGGTTGATCCGAAATGAGCGGATGCCTGAGGTCACCCGCGGATTTTTTGCGGTCCGACTTGCGGGCGGGTTAGTTGAAAACGTTGATCGGGTGCCGGTTGTTTTGTACATTGACCCGCGCATCATTGTCTCGCATGTCTCACGCTTAGTTTTGCTTGATATCTCAGTGCCGAATTTCCCCTTTATTACGTTTCTTTTTTCCAGCACCAACTGGAACAGCAGCAGTAACTGATCCTGCATCCAGTTGGGCTTTCTTTTCCGTTTTGGCGAGTTCATAATCCACCGTCATTTATTTATTACATTAGGCAGGCTTCTTTAATATGGGCAACATTTCCTTGCTTTAAGTATTCTATTTAGGCTAATAGGATGTGCATTAATCAAGCAAGTGTTAATGCAATGTCGTTTTATTATTAGGCAATTGGCGGTTTTCATTTGTATTAGGCTTGATTTAATTTAATTTAATTCACGACTTTTCTTTTATATATGCATTTCGATGGCATTACTATTATTATTATTTTGTATAGGACACAGACATATTTCGATATTGTAATTCCATGATTTGGTGCGTCTGTGTTATGTTCCGCATGACAGCCCTGTCATCTAACAACCAATCACCGTGGTCATTGCGAGGCAGCTCGTGCATGAGAATTGACGTCATCCGTAGCAACGAAGACTCACTCTTAGTTTAGGAGTTATCATTTTTCCTTACTAAAAGTAGGTCTGAAAGGCGTTGTGAATAACTTTTAAGAGAAAACTCCTAGCTAAAATCTTTTAGTGCGATTTAGGAGTACTCTTAGTGATAAGATAAAATGCTTTGTGAATACGGCCCCAGATATAATAATATTACATAAATAATATAGCATACAAAATTAAATAATAATATATTGCCCACATAATTGTACATAAAATAAATCATTTCTAATGTACTGTATGTGATATTTGAATTACAGTCAAGTTTACTATTAGAATGTTATACATGTCATATTTTACCTGCATGTTTGCCACCAAAACATGTTTTAACTCATTCTAAAATGATACCTATTCTGTATTCATACATACGAACCGGTTTCTTCCATCATTAACAACTAATTAAATGTTAAAGAAACAACTAAGTATGTATTTACTGCTATTGAAATGATTTTACAATATAAAACAAAGATCAGTGAAATGCAATGAGCTACTTTTATCAAATTGTGGAGCATTAATACATCAATATGAAAAGTACACTATGAATATGCAACCATTGAATAATTATATAATCATAATGATGTAATTCTCTAAACAAAAAGTTACTGGATAAATGCAGAAGTGCATTTGAACTAACTCGAGATAAACCTACAAATGGCTGAACCAAAACACAGAGCAGTTTAAATGTCACGTTTAAGTGGAGGGTCACTTCTTCTTGCCATTCAGACACTGAAGACTTAATCACAAGGTCTGTGAAAAGGAAACAGAATATATACAAAATTAACCAATAATTAATGAACATATGCATTAGAATTGTGTTAACTTCTCAGTTAACCTTTTAAATCTTTGACTGTGTCCTCATCAAGCTTGACATGAGTGTCCGTTTGATCCGTCGCTACATGGCACTCTACAAGTTACATTGAACATAGGGTTATAGGAGGTTTAACTCACTGACACTGATATAATGCGTGTATTACAGGATATTCTTTACTTTGATAATTGTGTTTTATTTTAACCAAGGGCATTTTCCATTGACATGTCTATTGTGGTCTTGCTTACAAGAAAAGTTCACCTCTGTTTAAGGAGATTTAAGGAAATCAGAAGTCATGCCAATGGACTCTATGCACGCTTAACTTCCACAATTGACTCAAGGCTGCTCTTAAGTTTCTGATGCGGGAGATTTAAAGCAGAGTGACAGCAGAATCGCTAAAATTACTTGTTTGCTGGATTTACCCAAATTAACAACCTATGATGTGTGAAGAATTGTCCAGATGTGCAAACTGAGAAAGGTTGCAAGTTTTATGTGTTGTCTTATCTCTGTAATCATTAAGATATATTCAGCTAGCCTGTACTAGCAGTGCTTACATTGTGCTGTTTTTTACAATTCGTCCAGCAGGCTAATCACGTTAGTAATATATTATTGTCTTTGTAATGTTGTCTAAAAGTGTCAGGTAACATATTTTTTTTGGACCCAACATCCAATAGGAAAATTCAACTGGCAGTAGCCACCGTTCAACCTGAAGAGGGCAGCACTCAGACGTTTTTACAACATATATTGTAGTATTGAAACACTTTATATCCAAATGTCAAAAAACTTACACTAATAAAGCATCATTCTTACAGATCATTAACTAAAAAAGTTGGTTTAGGGTTTAGTTACTCTTTAAACATTAGCATTAGAAAAACGTAAAAGTTATCTAAATGTTATACAAATACTGTAGAACTAAAAACTTACCACCAAGAATAAGTATTTTTACGGGCTGTATCTTCATATGTTCATCTCTACTTCGACTTATTAGATATTCTTGGCTCTGATTGGTCAATTTGAATGCCGCTGTGCTAAAAAAAAGACAGGCTGTTATGATTTCTGAAATACAACAAGAGAAATGAAATGCCTAACTTTACTCACAAAAAAAAATGTAACGTTAACGTTATGTTCCAAAAGCCACACAACATACACGCTTTAAGAAGCTGGGTTAAAATTTAGACATACTGTAATACTAAATGTTCTACTTATTTAATAGTTCACTAAAAATAAAAAGCAAAAATCTGTCATCACTTAACTTACCCTCATGTTCTCTCATTCATCTTCAAACAAAAACCGATGTACTTTAATGAAATCCAAGAAACGTATATTTCCCCTCGATGTCAGATCCACTTGATACTTAAAAACTGCTCACATTTCAAAAAGTTAATCGCAACAGCAATAAAAAACATCGCCGAAGTAATCCATGTGAATCGCGTTGTTTCAGCCAAGTCCTCTGATGATCACTATATATAATTTAACAGTTTTAGTTTCAACTTTTAATCCACATTTACCAACGATCACGCACGTTGTGTATCGAACAACTGAATCAGGAAGCCAATGTGACGTACTGAATCCCAAGAACCAATGAGGTTTAGTCAGGTCCGTCACGTGTGTTGTTTGAATATAAACACTAACAAATTTATGTGGATTAACTTTGTAAAATCAATATATAATGCAAGTTCAATGATATGATGTTGAAATTGCAATGTTAGCCTATTAAAATTAATGTACATGTTTAAAAAAATATATGTTTTTTTCTAAATACACAAAAACTTCTGTAAAAGTATGCTTGTGTTTAACATACTTTTTTTTTAAAATGTGTAATTAAACATATATTTTTTCCCAGCGTACCTCTAGTGCTCTTTTTAGAAATACGTTAAATGTATGCTTGAGTTTAGCATACTTATAAAAAGTGTAATTAAAAATATATTTATTACCAGTGTACCTCTAGTGCACTTTTTAGAAATACATTAAAAGTATGCTTGAGTTTAGCATACTTTTTTGAAGTGTAATTAAAGATATAATTATTACCAACATACCTCTAGTGTACTTTTTAGAAATACATTAAAAGTATGCTTGAGTTTAGCATACTTGTAAAAAGTGTAATTAAAAATATATTTATTACCAGTGTACCTCTAGTGCACTTTTTAGAAATACATTAAAAGTATGCTTGAGTTTAGCATACTTTTTTAAAGTGTAATTAAAGATATAATTATTACCAACATACCTCTAGTGCACTTTTTAGAAATACATTAAAAGTATGCTTGAGTTTAGCATACTTTTTTAAAGTGTAATTAAAGATATAATTATTACCAACATACCTCTAGTGCACTTTTTAGAAATACATTAAAAGTATGCTTGAGTTTAGCATACTTTTAAAAAGTGTAATTAAGTATATATTTATTACCAACGTACTTGTAGTACACTTTTTTGAAATACATTTAAAAGCTATTTAACATATTTTTAATACACTTTAAATAAGCACGTTGGGAATACAAATGTACTAAAAACATATTACTTAAATTTTAAGTATATTTTTAATACATTAAATACTACTTTTTTTTCACCTGGGACAGGTAGGAGGCTCTGGAACCTGGTTAAAACCTTACAACCTATGAAGAGAAACATGGTACTTCTTTATTATAAAGCCTATATTTACTGAGGAGGGCAAATGCTAATCTGGAAAGATTTATTTTAAACAAGTAGTTTTCTTCTATAATGCAGTAAAGCACTAAGTTACCTTTTTATTGGAATTCCTGCAATAAATGTAATGTCATACATTTAACATGGACAATTCGTCATACAGAGATTGCCAGAAATCATAATTGTAAACAATATTTTTAATTTTGTTTTGGGTGCACAAGTCTGTAATCAAATCCTTGTGTCTCTTGCACACCCCAATACTCAAAAATATTAGTAACCATAATGACTTGTTGTGTAATGAGGGAGAAACAAGTCTTTTGTTAATTTTTTTAACAACTGACTTGTTTTTCAGTGTGAAATTCTTTTTATTCCTGACAATGGTCTTTGTGTGAGCCAGGAGGTGTTGAGTGTTGTCAGATGATGCTACAAACCCACCAACAAGGCCTATTAAAGATTCTAATATAACTTTGGCATTATGAGATGGCATTGTTACACACATTCTTTTTAAACAGACTTTTCCTCTTGCAGTCCAATAACCATATGGTTTTGGACCTGCGGAACAAAACTGTGTGATCCTATCGTACAAATCAATTTCATTAGTGAGGTCTCCTAAATAAGGCCCCAAACAAGGCTCCAAATCTCCATCTCTTGGCACATAGATCACACCATCTGTATCACTATACAGGAGTCTATCACCCAACCTGTCCATAAGGTTTACAGCTCTAACCATGCATGTGCTGTCATGAACACATTAACATCTTGGGTCTCATAAAAGGACCTCTCTGCATGCTTGTATTAAATCAAAGCAACTTTTTCATACACAAACATGAAAAATTTAAGCTCGTACTGACAACCAAAGATGTACTGAGAAAACTCTTCAGGACTTTTCAAAAGTTTGCAGGTAGGCATGTTCTCTCATTCCTGTCAGATGAACATCCTCTCAGTGCAGCATAAACAAAATGCTGCACTGCACTCCTTACATCGAACAGGGCGATCTCCCAGATGCTTTATGGGCACTAAAGCAATATTGTGATTTACAATATCTCAAACAGTCTGGACAGTGTATTATCTTTTTAGCCTGTTTGTAGCACTGGCTGTCATTACATACAGAACATGTATATTTACATTTGCTGTTTGTTTGTATACCCTGTGTAACAGTAGTCACAGACATGTGGTGTTTTAAAATAATGAAAATCATTTAAATCACCACTACCCACAACAAATAAAAAAGCAATCCATAAAACACAGCCAAAACACATGTAAAATAATGAAAATCACACTTAAATTAACGTTACCTACAAAAAAGCAAAAAAATATTTAAATCAATAAATCCGCACTTAAAATAGCTTTAGACACAACAAAAATAGCAGAATATTTTAAATTTAAACCAACCATATTTAACAAAACACAAAATGCCCAAAAACATTTAAAACACATTTAAAGCAGCAAAACAATAGCATCAATGAGTGAAATGACATTTAAGATTTTAAAGAAGAATTACCGTACTTCCTTGTATGTCGAGATCTTCTCGGTTTTGTCAATGTTTTCCAATTGGTCAAGCACCATTCTGTTCACTACAGTTTTTCCTTCAGACATCTTCTGGAGTGCATCAAATATCAGTCTGATAACTGTCTCTTGGTCTGTATACCTCAAAAGTAATGCTTCAATACTTGCAGTAGGTCTTTTCCCTTGTTCAGTCAACCCCAACAACAATTCATTGTTGAATGATTCTGATTTGCAGGTAGAGACTGTTCAAAAATCATCGAAGGTTGTTCCTCAACAATGGCTCCAACCACTTGTGACGGATTACCTTCATTAACAGGGCTGTCCACATTAACCACTGCAGATGTATGTGGCTCCAAAGGTGACGTTAGGCCGGTAGTATTATCTGGTACTATTGCCTTGTCCCCATCGCTGTTTGCTTCTGAGGCACTTGCCAACACAGCTGGTTATGCTATCTACATTTCCTATAAAATTCCATAACAGTAAAATTAGTACACAACAGCATAGCAATATTTAAACATCACAATGTAAATATTTAGCTACATATTCAAATTTACCGACGGTTTTAATAAAATCTGTGAAAGTATGTTGAGGCGGCACTACTAGTGTATTGGCCTTGCATAGGGTTGCCAACTCTCACGCATCTGGCGTGAGACTCACGCATTCAGCCTCAATCTCACGCTCAAAAAAGAAATCTCACGCTAAATAGACATTCTTCTCTGCTGTATTTTTTTTTCACGCGCCGCCACGCAGACCGATCTGCATGTGACGTCTCAGCACCGCGAGACCGATTCAACAGTAAATGACTCAGTATGCATTTAAATTGATCTCGCGGTCGTATGATGTCACAAGCCAACAAGTCTGCGCCCCATAAAGTAAGAAACAGTCAAATTGACTCCCAAATGACGAATCAAATCACAGACAGAGGTGCAACTCAAAGGATGACAGCTGCGCGATTCCTCAGAGTGAAAGTGCAAGAAAGATGTAAGTAATTAAACACTGACTATTATACAGCTGTTTAATGATTAGATTCACAGCCTTGAACTTGTAAATCCGATGCATCGTGCGCGGCACAACGCTTAAATAAGCCCATGTTCGTCTTTTGGCTTAAACGGACAAATTCACATAACATTTGTGAATGTAGCTGTCTTAATGAGTATCATGGTAAACAACTTATTATGTCTTAACCGAATGTAAACATTTTATTGCATTCTGTCTAAAGCCTGCCTAATAAACACTATCCATTTTGAAGTCATAAACAAAAGAAGAGAAAATCACTCACTTGTAACTTCTGTAATTTTGTAAAAAAAGAAAAAAGGATTAATCCATATTTTATTTTAAATAAATTACTTTTTTTGCCAAAAAATCTTAGTGTTGAGCTCTTCTATTGAAGTAAGTTTAAGGTTTATTATGGAATTTAGATTTCCTGAACAACTTTTACTAAAATTACTTCTTCATTAACAGACAGTAAATCAAATGTGAGAAGTATAAAATGCAGCCTTGCATTATATCTTAAAGCAGGTAAGCTCAAAAATGATTATTTGTTACACCTGACCTAGATTATAAACATGTGAATATTAGCCAAAGCAAAATTCTTATGACAGATAGGAGGCTGATGGACCATTCTAAGGGCCCAATGTATAGTAATTTCCTGAATATAAGCACCATGCATTGTTTTATTCACCGTGTTTTATGCAAACAAACAATGCCATGTATAGTCCTCACGGATGCATTAACCTCAGAGATTATGACCTTGAACACGGATTTACACAAAAATGCAGTAATTTCACTCTAAATGAATGTAAATAAAGTTTTTCAGTAGTTTTTTCTGTAATCTTATTTGTTATGAAGCAATTAAAGCAAAACACCACGAGTTAAAAAATTGTAACATCTTGTTAAATATTCTACCCTGTTTATATACATGCATATGCATAAACCCTTACGATAATTAACCATGGATTTACTACAGTTAAAACCAAAAAACCATGGTTACTCTAGTAAAACCATAGTAACTACAAAATAACCATGGTTTTGACAATCATGGTTTTCAAAAACCATAGTTAAACCATAGTTAGTGTAGTAAAACCATGGTTTTGCTGATGGTAATCAATAGACCAAAAAACCATGGTAACTACACTTTTACCACAATAAAACCATGGTTAATTTTCGTAAGGGAAGTATGCTATTAATTTTACCATTGTTTAATTATAATAACATAGTCTTTTAGTTTTTATTTGTAGTAAAACAACAGTAACCAAATGTATATTGTCTCATCACAATATCCATATAACCATGGAATTTTTTGTTAAACTAAGGTAATACAAATCATAATCAATCTGACAAACCGTTTTGTCAACCGTTAAAATTATGGTTAATTTTTCTAAGAAGAACTATACAAAATGATCTGTTTGAAAGACGGGGAAGCACACCTGTCAATCAGCGCTATTATAACAGAGCGAGGCGAGAGATGAACGTGCTCAGTAACGGGAGTAATATGGAATAATGTGTGGATCTTGAATGATTGTAAGAACACATTTGCTTTAAATATAATGTTTGTCATATAACGTTTTTGGAGATAATAATGTTTTTTCCAATTGTTATTGAGCTTATTTAGACTTGTTGCAGTTATAACAGCGAGTTTGGCGTATTTACCTCAGAGTTTATTTCAGTAATATTGCTGTTTGTCCGGTAATAATAATACAATTTGCATGTCACTTTTGCTTCCTTGTCTGTTTATTCATGTCATTATGCTGTTATTTTAATTATGTGAGAATATCTCTTGCCATATGAGACGTTCATTGCCGTTATATAATGCAAATATATAAATAGTAGGAAATGTAGCCTATAATGTAACCATGCCTGTCACCTATATTTTCTCTTCAAAAGTTATAATGCTAATTTATATTTATGATATATGTGGAGATAAATAGACCTTTGATCCATTCATGTGTCCTGACCACTACACTAGAGATTTTAAACATCATAACTAGTCTATCAAATAATATCTAAAGTATATTGTTTTGTGAAAAAAACACAGCAGGCTATTATATTGTTTATTGATGAGGCGCTTTTCAACAGAAAGTGTCAATCACATGATCATTTGATACGCAGAAGCAGCGGTTAGCAACGCACTGCAAACGGAGTATGTGTGAAAGCACAACGGATGCTTGACGGATCCCACCGCATACGTACTGCAATACGCAACGCAAACGCACTGCATACGGAGTGTTGGGTGCTGCCCCTTTAAGAACAGTGAGCTCGTGTGATGACACACGTAGAGCGTAGGTTCAGAGGGTAGAGAAAAACAAGTGAAACATGTGCCATGTTGTACTCGTGTTAAAAGGCTGTTTAATTACAGATTTGATCAAGATTAAGAATAAACTAACTATTCCCAGCGTGGTAAGAAATGTATTTGCTTGTTATATTTGTTTTAAAGGTTTGTTTATCAACGATTGATATCGCTATTTGCGATTAGCGCCTTAGCGTCTAAACGCCTAAAGTTACGGTGCATATGTATGCCTAAATGTTTTTAAATGCATCGTTTTAATACTCTTGAATGTATGTTTGCTTAACCATTAAGTTTAAATAAGTGTATATAATGCAGAGACTACTTCTAAAGTAAACGATTCATGTTGTTTACATTTAATACGATTAATACAATGACTTTCCACGTTTAAAGATGCTATATTGTGTCAGTATGTTATGTTGACCTACATACCTAGAGAATTGAGTAGTTAAGCTGCAGATGTATTGCAACAAGATGCAATGTTTAATTGAATGAGTGTTTAAGTGAATTTAATTGATTTAAATGATTCAATTTATCTTTTCTCTCTAAACTATCTTTTATTTAAAGTCTTTATTGAGTTTTGTAATTCATACGCCATTGAAAATTGTGAATATGGTTATTTGGCAATATAGTAATATGCATATTGAGTATGCTGTCTTTAAAAAAGGGAACTTTGCTAATTTGTATTTTGATTTGTTTTACAGTTTGACCACTAAATGCATGTTTGTCAACTAATCTAACAACTACCTAACAACAACAAACCTGATCTTAAACTGCATTGTGTGTTCTGCACAAGGGAAATATAAACACCAAACAACAACTAAATTAATGTGATCTTTATTGGTTACACGGAGTATGTGTGAAACAGGCATTAGAGGTAGGTACAGTTGCGCTCTTCCATAAGATGAGGATTAATCTCTTTGCTATTATGAAACAATAAGAGAGAAAACGCTGTTGTGCCACGCTCAGTTTCTGAAGGTCTCTGATATTCCAAGAATGATAAGCAGGGGTTCAGGTTATCAAAAGCTTTTTGATAGACCTATCCGTTGTGGTCTAACGCATAAAAAAATATGATGGCGAGCACGCAAAATGTATTTGAGTCTGTATCTCCGCAAAACTTTTGCGTATTGATATGAGACTTGGGATATGTCATAACAGTGATGACCTGAAGGTTATAAAAATATAAAGACAAAAAAAAATTATATAACAAAATTCTGAATAAAAATACACCTAATGTTTGTAAAATGGTAAGGGTCAACTTGATGCAGTGTTGTGTTCACCATAGTACATGTTTCTACAAGAAAAGAAAACATATTATGTTATGTATGTTGTGTATTTTGAAGTGAAAGATATAAAGGCTAAACCAATTTATATAAAAAAATTATGAATAAAAATGCACTTACTTTATGTAAAATGGTAAATGTCAGTGGGGAACCTTCAGGGCCTTCTACGCTTTCAGAGAAGGCCTAAAAAAATTAATAAAAAGATTTTTTATTATAATAATACAAATAAATAATATTCAATAAAAATATGTTTTTACATTTTTTAATTTCTATTTAATTCAATTTAATACAATACATGTAATATATTTTCTCTCATCTATGTTCTAACGTTAAGCTTACTGTCAGGTTCATGTCATGAAAACATCTAATCCAATCAGAATCGTCCGTCTCTATTAAGGCCCGGTTAGCTGGCTCATTCATTGGTTAGGACTTCATGAATCCCAGGGAAGGCCAAGCTATGTGTTGTGGTGTGGAGAGTGATGGGCAAATCGACCAATCACGTTTTGATTTCAAGTGGGCGGGCAAAAAACAAAACATTGTAAGCCTTCATGAAGTCCTAATCATGCAACAAACTGGATGCGAGCTGCCGTAAAACACCAAAGACGAAGATCATAGACCGTTAATATTAATACAGTCTAATGGCCCGAATCTCTGCGGTGAGAGTGGTTGAGGTAAATGGCGGAAAACGTGATTGACGTTGTGGCTAGCTTGATAGGGCTGAGGTAAAAATGAAATTACTTAAGCGCGTACTCGTGAAGAGCACAGCTGGGAGAAGCGCGTGCAGAGGAGCCTGTGCATATGACGCGAACACAAGAAAAATAATGGGTTTAATTATACTTTTACTTCCTGACAGTTTCACTTGTTACGTGAGGATAGTAATGACTGACAGACGATGCCGAATTACATACAATATAATTTCCTAACTAAATCTGAGAGAATGCGAAAACATTCAAATATTTTTTACCTCGCTATACCCGATGGGCAGGGCGGAGATACATTTTGGTAGCCCAACAAGAATTCGCAATAGCCCCGGGACCTGGGGGCTCGGGCTAGCGATTTTGCGAGCCCTGGATATCTTATAACAACAGTTATAAGCCACAAGGAGGTGCACTGAGAACGCAGGGTGCTATATTTCCCCTTATGAAAAAGATTAACAAGGTATCCGACAGCTAAATATATATTTCCAAAAAATAAAATATAAATTAAAGAACATAATTTAAGCTTGTTAAATGCAAATTTACAGAGCCCCTGTCATTACAGAGCAGCAGAATCTGTATTTGTGTTTATCAGTTAGATTAAAGTAATTTTAAACTTTAAAACTGCATTTAAAGGCAGACAATACCCATTCTGTAATTTAACTTTGCGTGCTCAGAGTTTTTACACATTCACTGTATGATTTAACGAAAATACGAATAGCCTAGTATTATGGATTGAGAGGCATTTGCACTTCATTGCATATTTTGAAGGCCCAGCTGAAGTACCCACGGTTCGCCACTGGTAAATGTATTTCTGATCCACAGTCGTCTTTTTGCTGAATTCTGGTGTACATCAGTTGAAGATAGATGTTGTTGTTTCATGTAAACAGTAAGATGAGAATTCAATTTTTTCAACCACAAGGTAAAGGTTGAGCTGTGGTTTCATTATATACATTCTAAAACATAAAAAGTAAGTAATGATTAATCAGTAAAAAATTAATGATGAGAAAGAATGTGAATCATCATAAAAATATAAAGAATAACACTAACCTTAATTTTCAATGCACGATTCTTCAATCACCAACAGTAGTTATCTCAGTAATTTAGTCATGTGTGGGATTGAAAGTGTAGCGAATGGAGGGGTTACGGAATAGTGTTGTTTAAACAACCAATCATCATTTTGATAATGACAAGTTATTCATTAATAATTTCAATTATTAATGTTGATATTTTCTCCACCATATGTACTAATGTACCCTTTTCTGTAGTTGCAGTTTGTACCTGTTGACTGTATCCATGTTGTTGCATCAATTTCACAATTGTTGATGAAGTAAAAACGTCTTCTTTTAGGTCTCCCATGATTATTTTCAGTCCTGGAAGCTACTCCATTTTATCAATAACAAGTAATAACTGCTGTCGAAACAAATCAGGATTATAAGAAATAGGTCTATACAAAAGTGCAGCAGTCAAACTGACACATGGAATTACAAAGTATAAGCATTCTAAGTTGGAGCACTCAGGAATAAACAAATCACACTCAATGTTCTCAGAACAATACAATCCAACACCACCTCCTCTCTGATGTTTCAATTCAGTATAAAGTGCAGTGCTGTTGTCATAACATTTAGCTCTTGGGTTGTGTGAGAACACATATCCTGGTATCTGTGGTTCTTGGTCATTAACATTTAGCCATGTTTCTGTCAAACAAATACAATCAGCGTTCATCAGAACTGTATGTGACAGGACATCCTGAAAGTGAGCTTTTAGACTTTGCACATTACGCAGTGTTATTCTAAACGTACCAAAGGATTTATACTAAAACTGTACTCATCCAAATTTATTTTTGTCATATCTTTCAAAGACAACTTTGAATTTCAAAAGTTTTTCATTACAAAATATGAGATTCTTTAAAGTCCTCAATGATTAATCCACTAAGAAACCTTACACGGCTTAAAGCAACATATGCTTGTCCTGATGTAAACATTTGATTAAGTGAAACAACAGATTTATCTACCGTTAGTCCTTGTACTTTGTGAACTGTACATGGAACTGTAAGTGGAAATTAACGTCTTATGCCACCACCATTTGTGACCTGGTCTTCTTGAACTTCAAATACAGTTGAATTTGGAAAAAACGTGTAATGTTTTTTGCATCTTTGAACATTCCCAACAGTTGGATTATCAAACTCCACATGAATAGCTGATGGGAAATCATCATTATCTTTACCTTTTTTTCTGACTTTCACTTATGTAGACAACTGTACCAAAAGCTCCATTGACAAGACCGTCAGCAACATCAATATTTTTCTTTAACTCTTTCACCGCCATTGATGAGATATCTCGTCAATTAAGAGAAAACGCTTCCCCGCCAATGACGAGATTTTCCGTCTTTCCGCAATACCGCTATTACCGCCCTTTCGCAACTTTTTAAACCCGGAAGTATTGCCCTATGGCAAGCGGCTGCATGTCCGTGTCTGTTTTAAAGATCGCTCTGAATGGGATCTCAATGAAAAGTCAAAAATGGAATTATCTCATATTCAATTATACCCATATTAAACAGCTGATTACAAAAGAACCACTGAAGGTAGGATGAAACTGTATTTTTGTTTGAAAGCAGAGGGTCTGTTCTTGCACTTGGTATATTGTATGCTTATACATTTAAAGAAGAACATTTTCTGGAAGGCATTAAACTTTGGTGAAAATCATGAAAAACGCTGGCGCTGGCTGGCAACTTTTTTTTAAAAACGCTGGCGGTGAAAGAGTTAATATAACCCTTGCACCAACACCCAGGGAAATGCATTTAGATAGACATGAGTTGAAAACTGTAGCGTGGCATCCAACTTTACATTCCATTCTTCCAGTTTTTGAGTTTTTGATATAATCCTGAGCATTTATACTAATTGCATCTGGACAACACTCATGTAGTCTTTCAATGTTGTATTTATCAACCTCGCTTTTTATAGCAAATTTGTGAAGGTCATTACATCTCTCACCGGTTTCACATTTTTTTCAACACAGCAATATCAGTAGTGGTAAGATCTTCACTTTTCTTATGCACTCTCAGACAATTTAACATTCCACCAAAAATGCATCTTGCTTTCTAACAACTTTAGTTAATTCAGCAAGCTCAAAGTTGTTTTCCCATAGGTTGACTCCTTTTGAATCAGCATAAAGAGCAGTTCCTTTCACAGGTGGTAACTGATAGAAATCACCCACAGCAATAATGCTGACTTAGAGAATAATCACCAGTTTGTTTTATTTCTCGCATTCTTCCATGAATGTATGACAACAGACGATGGTCAACCATAGAGACTTCATCAATAATTAAAATTTGCAGGTTACCCATTTTGATACATAAAGAATTTATTTTGTCATCACTAAGCGGTTGATATGGCAATCTGACATTTGCACCAATTGAAAATGTAGTATGAACAGTTGAAGCACCAACATTAAAGGCTGCTACTCCTGTCAAAGCTGTTAAAAGCACAGTAAAATCATCAGGATTTTCAGACAGCTGAGATAACAATCTGCAAGATTCATAGTGTATTGCCTTAATTAAATGACTTTTTCCTGTGCCTGCCCCACCAGTGATAAACAATCTGAAGGTTCAGAGTTTTGTCCACTACTTTTTGTAAACACCACTGATGGACTTTATAGAATATGTCAGATTGTTCCTCATTTAATGATTGCAGTTAATGTAACGTTTCATTTCTAGGCAGTGTGGTATGGTTTGTTTCTACAGTGTTGGTTTCCTGTAAGATCTGGAGTAAGTTCTTGAGTGTTATCTTCATCAGGCAATACTTTATTCTTCATCAGTTCCATACATTCATGACGTTCTCTTTCAGTTTCAGGACATATTGCAGCCCAAGCATCCACTAAATCTATATCCTGCTCCAAAGGCTGTTTAGCTCAGTCTATTTTTTTTAGAGTCCTTTTCAAACAATTCTCTGTTGCAATCAACAATTAATTTCACATTTTGCATTCCAGAATTAGTTTTTACGACACCACTGTTGTAGTACTCCTCATATGTCTCATAGTTGCTCGGCTTCAAGTGACATTCATCATAATGTGTAGCTGCAATAATGAATGATAGTATTTTTCTGGATCTTTTGTGGATGAAAATCTCAGATATCTGAAAACAGCTGGCTCGGTTTGTGTTCTTCGTTTCACATAACCACAGTTATTATAGAGTAAAGTAACTTTAATTTCTGCATTTTTTTGTGAGAAGACTTCTGATTTTGTCAAAACTCTGTACTCAGAACAAAAACTTGCAAGACAAAGATTAAGTAGTGGTTGTTTCTGTGGTCTGTTCTTGTACCTATCAACAAAACTTGTCATCCAAAAACTGCTTTCATTATCAGACTGTTCTTTCTCCACTTTATTCTTAAGGACATGAAAGGCAAACTCATCTTTGCAGGATTTGGTCCTATTGGAATGAATTGTACTTTACGTGAGCATTCCTTTAAATGCATGCCTGTAAGTCTGTACACAGCCTCTTGAGCCGAGAAATCTCTGTTGTGCAGGTAAACACTTCCCAATTGTTTGAAAGATGCTATAGCTTCAAGATTTCTCGCCCTAGGGAACCAGGTTAGGGCAGCTGACATCCGACTAAAATAGAGGCGAATGGGAAGGGGAAACTGTCAGCTGCGCGCTGCGCGCCCAAAATTTTTCACGGACGAGCGGACGCCTCCGGGAGTCCCCGCGCGGCCGGCCGGTCGCGCCTGCGCAGTTTTCGCGCCCCTCCCCCAAAAGATGCCCGACTCGGTTTTCCACGGGGATTAGGGATTTCTGACGTCGTTCGGCGCTCGGCCACCAGGGGGAGACTCTGCCCCGTCCACGGACCCGCTATTTGTCCGATTGCCCGTTACGGTCGGACACGCCCCCCGGGACCCCCCCAAACGTCCACGGACCCACTATTTGTCCGTTTGCCCATTATTTGTGCGGATTGACCCCCTGACCCCTCCTGACCGACCCCCCCCATGACACGTACCCACTATTTGTCCATTTGCCCGTTAGTTGCGCGGGTCGACCCCCTGACCCCACCTGACCGCACCCCCGACCCCCCCCCATGACACGTACCCACTATTTGTCCATTTGCCCGTTAGTTGCGCGGGTCGACCCCCTGACCCCACCTGACCGCCCCCCCATGCCACAGACCCACTATTTGTCCATTTGCCCGTTAGTTGCGCGGATTGACCTCCACCTTCCATTTGACCTCCCCCGATCTGCACCAAATTCGCACCACGCGTAGAGCGCGCCGAGATGAACACGTTAAGGCGTACCCCGGTCGTCTATTCCCGACCAATCATTTTGACCTTGCCGGATCATCACCAAATTCGCACCACGCGTAGAGCTTGCCGAGACTGAGATGGGTGCGCGGGTACCACCCTCCTAGCTCGTTCCTGTGCCGAGATAGAGGCCTGACACTCTCATGTAAATAGTCTGCCAATGGACGCGGAATGGGTTCGTGTCAGTTTTTTCCTCAAGGGCCTCTGCGATTTCGACCGCGCGGATTCGACGCGGATGACGCCCGGATCGCGTCGAGGTAACATTCGCGCAAATTCGACATGTACACGAACCCACTATTTATTTTTGAATGGAATCGATGACACGTGTCAGGGCCGTAGCTCCGCCCCACAACGAGTCACCGCCCCCAGACGCGCCTTCCCGAGCACGGCGCGACCTCCTCGTCACGCGTGAGAGGTTTGAGCTAATTCCGGCAAACTTTAAAATTTGGTCCAAAAAAATGACGTAAGGGGGTACCCCAGTCGTCTTTTTTTGACCAAATTTTCGACCTCCTCCGATCTTCACCAAACTCGCACCACGCGTCAAGCGTGCCGAGACTAAGACAGGGGTGCAGGTCCCACCCTCCTAGCTCGTTCCTGTGCCGAGATAGAGCCCTGACACCTGCGTGCAAATAGTCTGCCAATGGACAAATAATGGGTTAGTGTCACTGCTTTCCTTAAGTGCCTCACTGATTTCGACCGCATTACCGCTACGCGGACGAAGCGCGGAGAGCGTCTAGGTCACTTGCGCGTACGTACAACGTGTTCTTGACCGCACGTTGTCGTACGCGCGCGCAAGTGACTTTGACGCTATCCGCGCTTCGTCCGTGTCGCAGTCATGCGGTCGAAATCGCTGAGGCTCTAAAGGAAAAAACTGACAGAAACCCATTATGCGTCCATTGGCAATCTATTTGCAGGCAAGTGTCAGGCCTCTATCTCGGCGCAGGAATGAGCTAGGAACGTGGTACACACATTCCTGTCTTAGTCTCGGCACCCTCTACGCGCGGTGCGAGTTTGAAGTAAATACGGGAATTTTTTTATCTCGGGCACTGAATTTCGGCCTTTTTTCCCAATTTGAATGCCCGTAGCTTAGCCCTCAAGAGGGCCACGCCCTTGACATTGGCACTGTTGGAAAGTACTGCTCGGCTGAGAAAAAGAGCACTAAACTTTAGCCTATTTCACGTGTTTAAAAAAAAAAAAACCCTAAGTCCAAGCTTTTTTTTTACATATTCAAATGACCGTAGCTCCGCCAAGGCTACACCTTGGGCTCGTTGGAAAGGGCTAGTGCGGGCCTTTCCAACGCATCATCACTCGAGTCTCTACGACCTTCCTGGGCCGAGAAATTGAGCCGTGAATATGAGCCTTTTACATACATTTAAAAAAAGAAAAAACTATATCTCGGCGAGGGAACGTCGTAGAGAAACGAGGCTGGTGTCGTTCGAAAGCTCTCGCCCAACCCTTTAAAACGCCACCACCCACAAGGACCTCCCCTTCCGGAGATATAAAAAATGAGTTATTATATTCAAATTCCCCTAGCTCCGCCCCAGAGAGGGTCACGACCTTTCCAACGCACCCTCAACCGAGCGTCTACGACCTTCCTAGGTCGAGAAAAAGAGCCCTAAACTTTAGCATTTTTCACATTTTTTCAAACGCAGAAACGATTGAGGTCAAACTCAAAAAGAGCCTATTTTGAACATTTTTCCAAAAAACAAAACAAAAAAACAGTTCAGAAATGCATCCATTTACGTTGTTAAACAGTGAAATTGCATGTTATTTACCATGCAATTGAATACATACCAGTTCTCAGTTGTCAAACAAGTGTTATTGCATGTTATTTACCATGCAATTAAAAACGTACCAGTTCTCAGTGACAATAATATTGCATGTTATTTACCATGCAATTAAAAATATAAAGAAACAACCAAACGCATGATTAAAACACATATAAAAACTTTATTGAACATACATTACAATTAATTAAAACAATTAAAACTTTTTAAATATGCTCCAGTGAGGGGTACTGCGGCCCTGAAACGAAAGAAAGATTAAAATTAATTAAATGATTTCCTTTAACAGTAACATAATTAAAGGCACAGCATGATACATACCTTGGAGCGTATCCCCCCACTGGAGAGGATCCATGGAATTGTCCTCTGTAAAACAAATCATTCAATCATTCTTGCTGTCCGAGCGAGATAATGCAGAATCGCTAGCAGATTTAAGACCTACCAAGCATCTGCAGGAAGCTCATGGACACTACGTCCATCTCGAAGGGTTCAACTTCACTGACCCCCACACTGGCCTCGACCCCATCTCCAATGGTCACTGTAATGATATAAAAAACAAACATTTGATTTCTGTATCAGAAGGAAAGGCAAAAGGCCATTCGGGGCGATGAATTGAGACCTACTTAGAAAGTCATCAAAGGAGAAGCCAGTGTGAGGGTCGCTGCTCGCAATAACGACAGGCGGGCAGACGGGCGGGCAGACCTCGATCTGCGTGTCAGGATCGTCTGAAACGACACATAAATGTATATAGACGATTAGCTTAACTTGCTGTGTCTTGAAAGACAACGGAGCAAAGTTCAGACATAGTACACCTACCAGAGGGTTCGAGAGTCACGAGGGGCACCTCCGGGTTGCTGGCCTCAAGCTCACGGAGCCTCTCCATGGTGATGTCCCACTGGAAGTGCCGGACAGTTCTTCTGAGCTCCTTGTCCTAGGAGACGAAACGTGTTTAAAACCGGTTCGTAGAGATTTACTAGCTATCGACATTTTGACAAAGAAAGTTTAACGGTCGACACTCACCGACAGATCCTTGTGGGCGTGGGCGAAGTGTGACCGGATGTATTTGACCGACCAGCCACACAACGGGCACGGTCGGAAAGGCTCCGTGACCTTCCTCAGGGAAAAGCTGACCCAAAGGTGCCTTTTCCCTGAGGTTAAGGATGCCGTGAGATACCCGGAGGTGTTGCCTCATGTTGACCCGGGGCTTTTTACAAAAGGGGCATTTTACAGGAGCCATTTTTCTGAAACGACACAAAAGAAAGAGGACACGAATAACAAATAACAGACTTTAATAGAGCCAAACGTATGCGTAATGCAACCGGCACCAAGATATTACAGCATATTGATGAGAAAAGCATAGGTCAGAGGTTACAGTAGCACTACGAGGCCTGCTTTTTGCATTAAAACAATGTAAACACGAGTCTCAGACAGTAAACTTTAATGTAAAGTGACATTGATAGAGCTAAACGTGTGCATAATGCAACGAGCACCAAGAAATTACTGTTTTTTCCATAAGACAAGCATAGGTCAGAGGCTACAGTAGCACTACGAGGCCTGCTTTTTGCATTAAAACAATGTAAACACGAGTCTCAGACAGTAAACTTTAATGTAAAGTGACATTGATAGAGCTAAACGTGTGCATAATGCAACGAGCACCAAGAAATTACTGTTTTTTCCATAAGACAAGCATAGGTCAGAGGTTAAATCAATCAATCAACTCATGTTTAATGCAATAGCCAGGCCCTGGTATTAAAAGGTGCGTCACAGACGCTGGACTGTGACTTTACGTGACGTTAAACAGATAATTACTTAATAAATCACGATCTATGCATTAACGAGACATGTCGGCGCTCGTATTACAACTTTGTACATATCCAATTTAAAAAAAATCAATTAACACTATCACTTGTTAAAAGTTTCAAATCGTCAAATCAAAACATAATCAAACTTACTCATTAAATCGATCATCTGTTGATATATGAGTCATTAATCAGCTGTTGTCAATATATATAGGGGTTTCCGAAATTCCCGTCAAGTCCTACGTAGAGAGTACAGTAGCCAATGGGATTCGTTTACCTTTTGAAGTCGTTGTTTTAATTTTACTTGTTTTTCTCAAACTAATAAAGTTAATTTACATCATTCGAGATCAACGTTACGTTTCATTAAGTTGTCTTTATGTTGAAATTAATTGTTCTTAGGCGCTGTTCACTTCCTGGTTTGTGTTTACATATTTAAAAACGATGTAATAATTTTTTAATTTTTTTTTACCTTATTCCGTTTAGTTTCTCGTTACCTTACGCTGTTTCGATCACGTTTTATGTTACGTTTATAGTTTATTAATTCCTAGGGCCGTTCACTTCCGGTTTTCAGTTTCGCTCTGTTTTAACTTTATTCTATCAAATATTTTGACCTTATTCATTTTCCTTTGGCCAAACGACGATTCCCTTTCGCTAGAGATTAATGTTTAAGTTTTATCTATTTGTTTTAAGTGTTTTTAATAAATTGTTTTAATAAATTGTTTAATACTTGTTTCATGTTAGTTATTATCTGTTAATTCCTTTGGATTCTCTTTGCTAACGATTGTATTAATTAATAAAAAATGCTGGTATTCGAATAAAGCTATTTACTTAAGTGTTGTTTGATTACTTGGAATTTATTATTGTCAAAACCAGAAATGAAGACAAGTCAGTCATTTTTCCAAAGAACATGAACATTTATTTATAAAAAAAGAGACACAACAATATGAACACATTTAAATAACACAGAACATTTTAACATTTTAACATGTCACTTCCGGGCCTTGTCCAAGGCCCGCCTCAGGTTCGCACGTGCCCCTGCATATTTTACTGCGGCTCAACGGGCTCAGGGCAGGCTTGACCGGCGTCAGGACCACCACCGGTTTCCTGACGACCCTCTTCGGACGGCTCAGGAGGCCCAGCGCCGGGGCTGCCTGCCCGGGGTCGGCCTGCTCGGGGTCGGCCTGCTCGGGGTCGGCCTGCTCGGGGTCGGCCTGCTCGGGGTCGGCCTGCTCGGGGTCGGCCTGCTCAGGGTCGTGGACCGCCGGCGAAGCCTTTTCCCCGGAGTGGGCGGACAGGTCGCTGGGCGTCCGGACCGGGGACGCCCCGATGGAGGACGAGGACGAGGAGTCCGAGCTCGCCACGTTTTCCCCCTTGTACTTTTCCAAGCTCTGAAACACAAGAAGGAGAAAGAAATTAGCATCGACGCAAGCCGAACGCAGTCGCGTAAGAGCTACGAAGGCAACTCACAGGGGGAGAGTCGAGGCTGGACACCCCGGACTCCTGGTAGGGGACCGCCTCGCCTTCCTCCTCCGTACTGCTTTCGGAGGTGGGCGGCGAGGAGGTCGGGGACTCGTCCTTCTGTCTCTTGGCCGCTCCCCGGCCGTGCTTGCTTTTGCCCGTCCTCTTCCGCCCCTCTTCCTCTGCGGCCGGCTTCGCCGGCGAGACCTCCTCCCCCACCAACGCCCCCTCGAAGAGCCGACGGTGCTCCACGGCCTGCCTGACGTTCAGGTTCATGGCGTAGAACCGGTCGGCCGTGGAGGTGTCGTGGCACATGAACTTTGCCATTTTTTCCCGGTCGGCCTTCGAGTGGGTGTTACGGGCCTGCGAAAGAGAGAAGAACACAAAGGGTCAGTCGCGAGCGTACGTACAAACGAAATCTAACGATATCACGGGTGTCCGGCGCTTACGTGGGTGGCGATGGAGGTCCGCATGTCCATGAAAGTTGGCTTCCCCGGCAGGCCCATCGACACCCAAGCCCCCTGAAAGTAATTGTTCAGGTTCTTACAGGGGTTGGGTGTCGATGTGAAAAAGAATAAGCGGGCGTCCGGCCCGCCGACCAGCCGGTCGCACAGCGCCAGGAACCGCCGAAACCATCCATACTCCTCGGCGGTCAGGGACATCTGCGCCGGGCCGAACGCCCGGTTCGTCTTGTGTAGAGAGATCTGCTAGAGAGAAAAGAGAGAGAGAGTTAGGTCGTGCCAGGCGCGACGATTTCCGATCTACGCTCGGGGGAAAACGCTTACGTTTATGAGGTAGTCCCCTGTGCTCGGCGACTTGACGGCCCCCTCCACCTCCCGGATGGTGAGGTTCTGAAAAAACCCCAGCCGGTGCCCGTAAATGGAGGCGTAGTAGGCCGTCAAGTAGCCATAAAAGGAGAACTGGGTCTTCTGCTGCAGGTCGTTCTCGAGCTGGTCTGTGGATACAAGAGCACACCTGAGTAAAACAGAGACACGAAACCGGACACAATGCCAAACCGACAGCGACTTCGACCTACCCAGGACCTCCGGGATACGCTTCTTGGCCTCCGAGAGGCATTGACGGAGCACCGCCTTGGGGATGACGCGGCCCTCTTTGGCCTGTTTCACCCCAATTTGGTGCATCACAACACCTCTACGGAGGCCCTTCAGCAGGGCCCTGGCCTCCCGCCTGATCCCCAGCATGTATTTCTTGGACAGGCGGGAGGTCGGCGGAGGGGTCTCATGCACGTAGTCCAGGAACTGGGCCACGTTGTCCAGATAGTGTTTCAAGGTAGTCTCGGTCATTTTGGATGCCCTGAGACTGGTCACCCACCTGCGGACACACACAAAGAGAAACGAGAGTTAATAGCGCCCCGCCGGCGTCAAAACGACAGCAGAAAGACAACAAGGACCGGAACTTACGTCCTCATCCTCTCAGGGTCATGCATGAACCGCAACGTGGCCAGCTGGCTTTTCCCCTCCGCCATGTAGGCCATGAAGGCCCTGATCCGGTACACTTTGCTGGTAACGTTGTCCCTCAGCTTCCGGCTGGGTTCCGGCCCCTCGTGGTGCCTCCTGAACTCCGCCAGGAGCTCGTCGAGAGAGAGGGAGATAAACGTTAGCATTATAGACTATCAACAGTAGGAGGTCGCTGGGAACAAAGACCGCTGCTCACTAAGGGCGACCACGTGGTCCGGAAACTGAGGGCCGCTTGACTCTCCCCCCTCTTCCTCCTCAGGTTGCGGGGGTGGCGTGACGGGCCCAGCTTCTACCTCCGGAGGAGAGTCTCCGGTGGCCTCCGGTGGTGCCTCCTCCCGGTCCGGAGACACCGGAGCCTCCAGAGCGCCGAGAAGTTTTCCCGTCACCCTCCGGACTTCCTGCGCCGACCTCGCCGTCTTCCGACGAAGAAGTTTTTTATACCTCTTGGTGAGCTCCGCCAAGGAAGACGTGAGGGCGTCGACCTGTTCGTTGAGGTCGGCGTTGGTCGCCCTCAGCCTGTCGCGAGCCCGCGCACAGGCCTCGGAGCCGCAGTCCTGCTTTTTTGGAATCTATTTTTTCTGGAACGCCGCAGCGGCCCACGCTTCGGGGGTCCGTCTCGGGAGAACTCCGACATAGAGCGTGCCGAGTTTCGGCCCGATCGGAAGCCGACACGAACCCGCGCGCCGAAACGCGGGAAACTGTCGTAAGCTCGCCAAATTCGGCACGCGGTCTGCTGGACGGCTCTGGCCCGACATATCTGAAACCCGCGCGCCAACGCCGCACAGCGTGCGCACAGGAGCGCCGCAAAATCCCAGTTTTAGGGTTCGTAACTCGGCTCGCGATAGGCTCTCCGCCGCGTGCTTCGGAGTCCCCAGCCGGGCCCCGTGTGGGATGTTACGACTGGCGTATCGGGGCCGCGCGACGTTCAGGGACCGCGCGGGGGTCGAGACACTTTTCCATTAAACCAATGTTATTTTCCGTAATGGGTTTGTGGACGCGCTCCTCGTGACCCCGCGCGGTGTCATATGACCTCTGGGGGGCCCCCGATCGACATATCTGAATCTGGAGAACGTAGCACCAAATTAAGACAAGGTTGTCCAAATGTTCTCAAAATCACTCATCATGATCCTCTTGATGGCCTAGACCACCACACCATGTTGTTTGCCATTCGAGCTCCGTTTAGCTAATTTTTTTTCTGAAGGTCCCAGGGGTCTGCGCTTCGGGGGCCCGTACGGTGGGGCCCCCAAGCGCGCGGGTGCCGAATTTCGACCCGATCGGACACCGTCCGCGAACCCGCAGTTTTAGCGGGAAACTGTCAGTGCTCCTGCGAGGCCGGGAAAAGGACTAGGTGCCCGAAATTCGGCGTGCTGTCCGGCAGAGGGTCCGCGCACGACGTCTCCGAAGCACGCGCGCATTCGGCGTACGCCCTGCCCACAGCGCCCTCGCTGTGCCTCCCGGTGCGATCGCAAAACTCCTAGGGCTAGGGTTGGCAAGTAGGGTCGAGAAAGGTTCTTGGGGGGCAGGCCGCCGGATTCCTCAGCTGGGCCGTCGGCAAGGGGATACCCCGTGCGTTTCGAAGCCGCGCGCCCTTACGGGGCCGCGTGACGGCACTGCCACGTCTCCATTAAAGCAATGTTATTTTTCGTACCTGGTTCGTGTCACTACGTCCCCAGGACCCCGAGACGGGCCGGATCTCGAAACGGACGACTGGCAAGCTCACAGCCGATGGCTGAGAAGGGGGTAGGGGTGGTTCGGTAGAGCTAGGGTCCAAATTGAGCAAAAACGGACAGGAACGACATTTTCGCGTCGAACTCTGCGCTACAGGGCACGTGAGGGGACGTAAGCCGGGCCCGTGACGTCCGTTTGGGGTTTGGACCTTTTCCCGAAAAAGTAGTCTGCAAATGTACAAATAGTGGGTCTGTGTCATGGGGGGGGGGTCGGGGGTGCGGTCCGGTGGGGTCAGTTGGTCAACCCGCGCAACTAACGGGCAAATGGACAAATAGTGGGTCCGTGTCATGGGGGGGTCGGGGGGTGGTCAGGAGGGGTCAGGGGGTCAATCCGCAACAATAATGGGCAAATGGACAAATAGTGGGTCCGTGTCACGGGGGGGGGGTCGGGGGGTGGTCAGGATGGGTCAGGGGGTCAATCCGCACCAATAATGGGCAAATGGACAAATAGTGGGTCCGTGTCAGGGGGGGCGTGTCCTGGGGGGCGTGCCCGGGGGTCCCGAGGGTTGTGGCGCTAAATCCGGACCAATAATGGGCAAGTGGACAAATAGTGGATCCGTGTCACTGGGGGTCGAGGGGGGTGGTCCCACAACTCAATGGCACCCCTAGAGGTGTCCATTACCTGGTAGAATCTGCCTTGCAGGTAAAATCTTTGAAATTTTAAAAGTGTCCATTCTGTAACCGGTTTAACGCGTCCATGGTTGACACGAAAGGCGTACGATCCCTCGCCCCAATTATGGTGACAATGGCAGACTAAATGAATGGCATTTTTGACACAAACCCACTAGGTTCCCTTGCTATTCATAACCTCATTTTGTGTACGTTGAAGCAAAAGTCCCATTTCTTCTTCTGCTTTTGTGATGTTGCTTAGTATATAAACAACTACAGAAAATGCATCTGTGACATACTGAATATCCATATTTCCTTGCCAAGCAGGAGTAAATCTCTGTTATACTGGTTTACCCAAATATCTTTTGGATTTCGTTTCAAGACAATGGATTTCTTTTTAGAACATTTGTTGTATGCTTTTTCAAAGACAACCTGACAAATACCAACAGATGTGAATAAATTATCAGTTGAATCAAAAATCACATCAGAGTTTAAAACATTTTTGATTTTTTTAAATTAAATTTGCTGTGTCATCTTCATTTTTCCCTTTAAACTCATCTGCATTAGATGCTCTTGTAATAAAGTTATGGCTAGATGGAGGTCTTGGAAAATTAAAACGACTTACTGTATTTTTCTTGCGACATGTTTTTGAATGTCTTTTTACTGTGCTTCCACACAGTGTTTACTGTTTCAAAGAGTTCAATGTCTTGTTCTGGTGGTGTCTCACAGGTTATATATGTGTCAATGAAATCAGCAACCACAGGATCGTTAGCTTCATCATCATCATTAAGCTTTGGAGCATTTTCTACCCAAAACAGACAGTGAACATGAGAAGAACCACGTTGCTGGAATTCAACACGATAAAAATAGTATTTTATTTTACCGATAGGTTCAGCTGGTGACATAATGACATATGTGACCCGTCACGGAAACCAGGGACTCAAGTCGGCAGCACAAGTTTCGAGAAAATGAGAAACAAAGTTTTTTTTTCGAAATTTGTGATTTTCGTTTTATTGCAGAATCTGTTAGTTGAGATCACGAAGAAGCCTCTCCATGTTTGAGATAGCAGTTTTTGTATATTTAAAAGCGTACATTTTGCGGTTAAAATTGGCTTGTTTTTCCGGAGATTCTAGCGTGCAGCGGGGGGCGTCATTGTCTGTGTGTATATTTACATACTGTATAAGCTTGTGTTTTCGCCTCCGCCCCCAAAGGGAACAGCGTGACTACTAAATAAGGATAGTTCGCCCAAAAATGAAAATAATGTAATTAATGACTCACCCTTATGTCGTTCTAAACTCGGAAGACCTCCGTTCATCTTCGGAACACAGTTTAAGATGTTTTATCGTTAGATTTAGTCCGAGAGCTTTCTATCCCCTTAATTGAAAATCTATGTATGGTTTCCATGTCCAGAAAGTTAATAAAAACATCATCAAAGTAGTCCATGTGACATCAGTGGGTCAGTAAGATTGTGTTGATGCATCGAAAATACAGTTTGGTCCAAAAATAGCAGAGTTACGACTTTATTCAGCATTGTCTTCTCTTCCGGCTCGAGCGTGAAGTCACGTGACTGTAGTGACGCGCAGCCCTGTTCCTCAGACATGTTTGCTAAGTTTTTTTTTTTTTGCTACGTTTTTTTTTTTTTAAACTTATAGCCTGCGTCTCCCCAGACTGTAAAGCTCGGGCGCACAAAACAAAAGAAAAATAAAAGAAGCTGGGGCGGAACAAATAACAGTCAGCCGCATCGTACGTCAGCCGCGTCACTGACTTTATGCGGCGCCGCAGTCGGATGACGTCAAAGTACCGCGAGAGCTCTTCAAGAAATCTTACAGAGTAGTTTAATTTCGACTCGCTCTCGCGGTACTTTGACGTCATCTGTATGTCAGTTCTTGCAGCGCAGCATGAGTCCAAACACACAGAAGTTACACAGATATAGTTGTATTCTTCATATAATTGGCTACATGTTTTGTCTATCAATATTTTCCATGAAGTCATTGGCTGATGGAGGAACGAGCGAGCCATTGGTAACCTCTCTAAAGGATGTCACGTTTTCCACGGCGCTGTTTGGATGATCTATTATACTACTTCCCTATTTTAAATACAAACTTTGAAGGCGGGTTCATGTGTTTAACGGAGTGTAAGCTCATATACCCTTACATGTTATGATTTAAATAGTCTTCAGATTATATATTATATTGTATTACCAGACATTCATGCGAAATCTGATGTAAACAATCTATATTTCACGGATTATACGCATTTGTGGACAAATATGGTCATTGGATAATCTGAAACAGACTGGATTCGACTTGTGATCCCCACAAAGGTAAAAGAGTCATGTTTATTTTTGCGGGTTGTCATTTGGTCATAAAATACTACATATGATGCTAGAACATCTCAAAAAGGGTTTTACAGGGGGTATGGCTTAGCTAAATGAGATGTAAATGAGCCCTATTGTCTCCCCCAGCTGAAAAGAAGAGTCCCTTTCGTCTCGATTTTCTCGGTTTGAGTATTTCTGAGTTCCTATATTCAAATGGCCACAACTTCTCCAAATCTTATCAGATTTCCATGTGTTACACATCGTTGGAAAGCTTAGAAACTGCACTTTCAGAATCTGTGAATAACTCAAAATGCCCAGATCCGACTTGTGTCCCTACTTTCCGTGACTGGTCACATATTTCAGAAAACAATGCCATCTGTGATCAAACATTCTTGCTGCAGTGACAGGATTTTTTCATACAAGTTCGCATTTCTCAGCCCAGGCAAGTTGATCTAAATTTATTTGTTTGCCCTCTTGTTTAATAATGGTGTTCAACATTTCAGACCATCTCAGATCAGCAGAACTAAAAGATGCAAAGAAGATGGTATGCCAAGTTGTCTAATCAAAGCAAAGAGATCTTTCTGTGTAGACATCCAATAGGGAGGGGTCCCTCTGACTGGTCTCAAAAACTTATATCCTTCATTAAACTTAAGTATTTTTGCAAGGAATCAGGATTTGTCAGCATATCTGGTGTCACCTGATAAACTACCTTTCGCAAAACCTTTTCATAATGCAATTGAGACATTAGACAGAATTTGTTCAACTTCTGATATATACTGTGCATAAAAAAAGAAGTCTGAATTCTAAGCAAAACGTCCATCAGCATTTAATATTTGTGCATTCAGGTATCGTGACAATGTGATTTTTTTCTGGTCTGGCATCGTGAAATGTTGGACCACCAGTAGGATAAAGAAAAGGGAAGCACTTAGTCTCATTGGTTTCATTTGATAACAACCTGACAGGACTGTTACCTTCACCTGGTACTACACTTAGTACATCATGAAAATGTTGATCAATTATTTCTGAACCAATGTCAAAAGGCTGTAGTGATGTGTCTGACAAAAGTCCACTTTGCTCCCTGATATATGTAAGATCTTCCTGTGGTTCATCATCAGCTACCTTCTCATTGTCACTGTTATCAGAAACATTATCTTCCTGCATTTCATTACCATCAGCCTCATCAGGTTCATTCAAATTGTTGATCTTCTGCTCATTAAACTCCACATCTTTATTTGGTGAAGAACAATAAGTGGTATATACTAAAGCATTTCTGACGTTATCAGTGTGGACATATTTATATTCATAATGGCCTTTGTATGTCAATTTTCGTTTCAGTTTGATTTTTATCATATGATCACACATTAATTTCGTGGAAGTATGTTGGTCATGTTTGTAGTATTAATCGGAATACAGACAACGGGTCCATGGCATGCCCTCTGCCGACCTCTGGGAAGACAACAATTTAAGAAAGGAATATTGAGTGCTATTAGACGTTGTTCCAATGAGTTTAGACATTTTAATTCTTTAGGAATTTCCTCCAAATGCATATTGTTGGCAACACTCTCTTCAGGTAGTTGTCCTTTAAGGATTTTTTGATGGCATATATAACATATCCACAAATTACAGGCTAAATTACCAGATAAATTACAACTATGCTCACATTCAGTGTCACATACATGTAAATACTTTAGTGTGATGCATCTTTCGCTTAAAGCAGCTATGTGCTGTCCTTTTTGTTCATAGCAATCAAATTCACACTCAATAACTTGTTTTCTAAACAATAGCCGATGACATACACAACAAACAAATTCTGGACCTCTGCTGACTTCTTGATGAAACCGACCAATAGTAGCATCAATTTTTTTGTCTTTCTCTTTGTTTTGCATAAATTTCACATCCTTTCTGTATTTTACTCATGCGGAAGTTTGCATCATTATGATATTTACTATAAGAATATTCACGAACACTGGCATTAAAAGTGGGATTTGTGCAATATTTATGCTTAGAATATTCAAGAACACTGGCATTGAAACTGGGATTTGTGTTATATTATCCTTAGAATATTCACGAACACTGGATTTAAAAATGGGATTTGTGCTATATTTAGGCTTAGAATAGTCACGTAAGTTAGATTTAAAAACTGTGTTGGTTTTGTATTTGATATGAGAATATTGAAAATCAACATCTGTGGAATATTTGTCCTTTGATTTTTTTTTACGTTTTGATATTTAATTTGAAGAATTTGAAGTTTTCTCTCCTTATATTTAGTGTCATGACAATACTTATTTTTAGACATTTCAATCTTTTTCTGTCGGTATTCAATATGAGCACAATCTTTAGTTTTGGAAATTTTATTTGTTTTCTGTCTGTATCCAATGTCTTCTAAAAATGTCCTTTTAGACAATTCTTTTGGGCTTGTCTGCGGTGTCATTTAACTTCCTTTTTCGTAAACAGCTTTGCATGCTCCTGCACAAACATTTATTTGATTTTTATGTGTAACACATGTGACTATTTCAAAGTGATTTTCATTACAGTGCTTCAGATTTATAGCATTATCTGTAAATACCTAATCAGTTGATGCATGTACATTCCATCTGTCATTATTGAAAGTAAAAATATTTGTTTTCATCAAATATTCTATAATAGAATCCCAGATTTTCTCAAAAACATCAGCCCTGCCTCTTAAGCAATAAGTAAATTGTTCAAGTCGTAGTGTATCATACAAGAGGAGTTTAAACAGATGAAATGTTGGAGATTTATGTTGTTTCCAATTGAGCAATACACATTTTTTTGCTATGTAAGAGATTACACTAATTCTTTGTACAAATACGGGGTCATATGTCTTATCAAATTCAGTCCCAAAAAGATATAGTACAGGCGTAAAGTCCAATGATGTTTTGAGAGCTTTAACTGTCCAATCATGTACCTCTTTCCAAAAGTACTCAAGCTTTTGACATTTCCAAAAGATGTGCATAATTGATCCTATACATGATTCACATCTGTGGCATTTAGGTGACACATTGGGATACATTTTGCTCAATCGAAGGGGGGTATAATAAATTCTATGCATAAATGTATAATTCTGTTCTATAATTTTGTTACAAGAAAAAGAAGTAAAAACACTCTTACATATAATACCCCACTGGTCATCATCAAAGGTACATTCAAGATCCTTTTGCCACACAATTTTAAGTGAGGCCAAAGAAGAGTCATGGTGGTCTAAAAGTACACCATAAATAACAGAAACTATCCCTTTTAATTTTGTCTGTTTTATCAAAACATCCTCCATTCTAGATCGCTCCAATGATAAACGCCCTGCCTTATCCAAAGTACTTATCAAATGATGAATTTGCAAATACTTAAAGAACTCACATTTTGGAATCTTGAATTCTGAAATTAAATCTGAGAATGACTTTAAAGAGCAATTTACAAATAAATGTTGGAACTGATATATACCATAATCTTTCCATTTTAGAAGCAAAGATTTTCCAAAGGCTGGCGGTAAATCTGGGTTAGAAAATAGAGGTGCCAGACAGGAAATTTTACCAACAGATCCACAAAACCTCTTAACATCCTGCCAGGCTCTAAGTATATTATAGACAACATAAGACCTTGTCACAGAGTATAGTGTACTTATGTTATTAATATATGGTAAAAAAGTCAACGGCGTAGGAGAGCAAAGCTCTTCTTCAATAACTGTCCAGTGAGCAGTTCTACAATCAAGATGTATCCAACTAATCATACCTTTTGTTTGAGCAGCCCAATAATACAACTGAAGATCAGGAAGACCTAATCCACCATTTTCTTTAGCTCTAATAAGTGTTTTAAAAGATATTCTAGGTGTAGAATTCTTCCAGACAAATGAACTTATTAGTTTATTTAAGGAGTCAAAAAAAGCTTTATGGAGATAACAAGGCAGTGTTTGAAATAAGAAACTAAGTCTTGGTAGTATATTCATTTTAATTGTGTTAATTCTTCCTAGAAGAGAGATAGGGAGTAATTTCCAATAATCTAAATCTTCCTTAATCTTTTTGAGAAGTGGAGGGTAGTTTAAATTAAATAAGTCTTTGAGGTCTGAAGATACCTTCACTCCAAGATATTTAAGCCCAGCCTCGGCCCAAATAAAGGGCAAAGAACTCTTTAAACTATTGGAAATTGACATATTCATAGAAAAAGCGTTATTTTATAACCTGATATCTTCCCGAACATACTTATTAAATCTAACACTTTTGGAACTGTATTTTCTGGGTTCGATAGATACAAAATTATATCATCCGCATACAAAGAGATTTTGTTTTTTATTTTCCCAGTATCAACTCCCGTAATTTCTACATTAGTCCGTACAGCTTCTGCTAAAGGTTCAATTGCTAAATTAAATAAAAAAGGGGATGGGGGCATCCCTGTCGACAGCCCCTTTGTAAATCAAACTTCTCTGTAAGAGTACCATTAACGCATATTTGAGCCTGTGGATCACTATACATAGATTTTATCCACCCTATGCATCTGTCCCCAAAATTAAATTTCTTTAATACTGAAAAAAGGTATGACCACTCAACCCTGTCAAATGCTTTTTCTGCATCTAATGATATTATTAATGCTGGGTTTTTGTACAGGGTCGAGTGGTCGATTACATTCAGTAATCTTCTAATGTTATCAGAAGCGTTTCGTTTTTTTATAAAACCAGACTGATCTATATTAATAAGCTGGGGCATTAAATCTTCCAACCTATGAGCAATTAATTTAGAAATTATCTTAAAATCGACAGGCAACAAAGAGATCGGACGAAAGGAAGCACAATCAGCAGCGTCTTTATCTTTCTTATGTATTAATGATATCACAGCTGTCCTCATCGTTTCTGGAAGAGTTCCAGTTTGTGCAAAGTCTACGATCATAGGCATAAACAAGGGCTCGATTTCAGGCCAAAAGACCTTGTAAAATTCAACAGGATATCCATCTAGTCCTGGCGATTTTCCAGAAGGTAGTGACAGAATTGCTTGATACACCTCCTCCGGGGTAAAAAAGGAATTCAATTTTTCCCTATCAGCGCCCGACAGTGAAGGCAAAGATATATTTTCTAAAAACACATTAATATCTGTCTCTGACGGATTTTCAGATGTATATAACGGTGTATAAAAGCCATGAAAAGAGGATTTAATAGATTGCATATCATATTTTAGTTGTCCCGATGAATTACGTATGCATGTTATTGTACGGTCAGCATGATCTCTTCTAAGTTGATAAGCTAGAAGCCTACTTGATTTATTACAGAATTCATAATGATGTTGCCTAGTAAAAGTTAATAGTTTTTTAACATGTTCAATCTCAAGCAGATTAAGTTTATTTCTAACAATATAAAGATTCCTTAGGTTCACTTCTGTAGGTGATTGTTTGTGAAGTTGCTCTAAATATATAAGCTCCTTATTCAATTGCTCACACTGCTCGTTATTTCTTTTCCTCCTAGATGTATAAGAGATTAAATGCCCCCTAATAACAGCTTTGGCTGCCTCCCATATCACTGCAGGAGAAACAGGGGAGGCGGCATTATCTTGCCTATACTGTTCTAACCAGTGTCTAATGTTTTTACAAGCATCAGCATCAGTTAAGAGTGATGAATTAAATTTCCGATACCTAGTTGAATGTATCTGATGCTGATGCAATGATAGCCGGAGATAAATTGGCGCATGGTCTGATATAAGAATCGTGCCTATGTTACAAGAAATAACTGAGGAAAGATAGGCCTGAGGTAAAAAAAATAAATCTAATCGAGAGTAGGTTTTATGTCTCGCAGAGTAAAAAGTATAATTTTTCTGTATGGGGTTGAACTACCTCCACACATCAACAAGGCCGACCTCTCTAGAAGCTGTCATTAAAGTTTTTGAAGCATTGGGATTAGATACACAGGCTGAAGATTTATCTAAACTAGCATCCATACAACAATTAAAATCCCCAGCAATTATTCCAAAATCTGTGTTATATTGAATAAATAAAGTAATAATGTTCGTCATAAATTTGGGGCAGTCAGTGTTAGGTGCATAAACATTAAGTAATACTAAATCTTGACCATAAAGTGTTCCACATACTAATATGTACCTACCCTCATCATCTTTATGCTGCTCTTTAAAAATAAAAGGAAGGTTTTTATGCACAAGTATTGCCGTCCCCCTCTTATTACTTGAAAAACTTGAAAAATAAACCTGTCCTACCCAATCCCTCTTAAGCTTTATATGCTCCTCACTAGACAGGTGAGTTTCCTGGAGTAGTGCTATGTCAGCCTTTTCCTTTTTAAGAAAAGTAAGGACTCTCTTACGTTTAATTGGATAACCTAAACCTCTGACATTAAATGATATTAAATTAAGTAAACTACCCATATATAAATATCACGTGTAAACCATAACACAAGAAGACCATAAATAGATACACCAAAAAAAAAAAAAAAAATACACACACACAAAAAAGAGAAAAAAGAAAAAAAAGAGAAAAAAAGCACACAACTCCCCTTCCCACCCTAAGAACAGAAGCTTGGTCCCTAAACGACCAGACAATCCCCATCACAACAAATATGCGTGAAACCCTTAACTAGTACGGCAAACGATGAATGCCCCTCCAACATCGCACTTCAAATGTAAGTGTATAATTTTCATAATGTACTCAAACAAACGTAACTCCCATTATATGAATGATTATAAAAAAAACAAAGTCAAATAAAAAAAAATTAATATAAGATAGTGTGTCCAACCTGGTACTATGTATTATTGTCCACATTCATCATAATTAAATAAGTCAGTTGGAGAAGCAAAAGTAAAACTTTGTATAACTTAGTTGGAGGGAATAAACGCATACAAAAATCACTTCACCTCTTTCTTTTGAAACATTAAAGTCAAATCAAAACCGACCATCCACTGTTTAACCAGCGCTGATATTGCGATAGAAATCCTCGGCCTCGCGTGGAGAAGATAGCAGTTTGATCTTACCGTTGTAAAGCACCCGTAACTTACACGGATGCTGATGGTATCCACGAAAAATCCCCATGCCGATAAACAACTTTTTAACATCATTGTATTCACGTCTCAAACGGATTGTTTCGGCTGAAAGATCCTGGACAAAAGACAACTTGGATCCATCATGTTTGATATCTCGCTGCCTCGCGGTACGCAAAACAAACTCCTTATCATGAGAATTGAGAAAGCAGATAAGCACCGCTCTGTTCTGTTTGGGGTTTGCAGGAGCCAGCGTGCGGTGAGCTCTTTCCAAGATAAATGATTTCTCTGGTCCGAGTTCCAGCCATTGAGGTAGCATATCGTGCATAAAATCCAATAAGGAGCGTCTTCCTTCAGCTCCCTCTTTGAGACCGAATACTCGGATATTCTTCATCCTCCCACGATTTTCCAGATCATCCGTTTTCATTTCCAACTGTACAATCCGTTTTGTTGCCGAAATTAGCGCAGATTCAGTTGTATCAGCCTTGTCCTCCACTGCAGCAATACGGATCTCAGTTTCTTCAATACGTTTTTCGTTAGCTGACACATTTTGCTTAATATCAGACAGGTTTCTCTCCAAGGCATGGATGGAACTTGCCATTTCACCCAAACGGTTGTTTATACCATCTAACTTTAAACCAAAATCTGAACGGAGTCCTTTTAGCTCGTTTAGCACATCGGCTATCTCCGCCATACCGTCAGCGTTCGAGTTTTCTGCAGACAGAGCTGTTTTTGCACTTCGCGTGCGTGCTTTTGAAAAAAAGTCACATTCCTTAGCCGAAAGGGTCTTAGACATACTCGAGACAGAGTTAAAAAATAAAGTTTTGAAGAAGTTAGAGGTAGTTTATGTGCGAAGTTGTAAGGAGCCCGCGTTCTACGCAGCCATCTTCGTTGAGTTCACGCCCCCAAGCCTTTCACTTCTGAAACATGCTTATAGGTTTTAGGTTTGGTGTGTATGGTCGACCATTTAAAAAATAAGCCTAATAACAATAGCATAATAATATAGAGAAAATATAGAAAAAAACTGTGTCCTGCTTATGTAGCCCCCAGAGCCGGAGAGATAGTTCGCGCAGATCACCCGGTTACGGATCAGCCGGTTACGAGTTGAGAGATTCTCGAGTCAGAGCAGATTCGCATGTCTCTCGAGTCATTGTTTCAGGCTCTGAGTGAGAATCTCGGGTCAGTTCGCGGCTCGCGCGGATCCACAGGTCTCTCGCGTTTGCAATGTTTCCGGCTCTTAGTGAGAATCTCGGGTAAATTCGCTGATCACGCGGATCCGCAGGTCTCTCGAGTTTGCAATGTTTCTGGCTCTGAGTGAGAATCTTGGGTCAGTTCTCGCGCAGGTCAGCTGGTTACGACTGGATCTGTAGTCCGAGCGAAGTCTCATCAATAATGTTGAAAGAGGTTTGTGTGTGTGGTGGCGCTGTTTATGGTTTTACATTGAATTGTAGTAGGACTCAACTGATCCGGGTTAATGACACTAGAGACTCGCGACTCATGAGTTAATTTAAAGATCCGGGTTAAAGATCCGAGTGAGTCACGACTCAAACAGGTCTACTGTTGTGTTCATTAGTCAAATGTAAGCATGCACACAAAGCATCTTTACAGATGTTAATGGCTTAAAACTGAACTCATTATTTATAGTATCCCCAATAATGATGTCATCTGTGAGTACATCCTCATTTAACAGGACATCTGTCAACTCATTTTCTTGTGTATTTTTCTTATCCGGTAATTTTTCTTTATCCAATTTGCTTACATATAGCCCTTGTTTACTGTTACCATCAGTACACTTACTCAGCTTATGTTTGCTCTTATGTGGAGTGCTTGTGGCACTGCATTGTTGACTAGACTTACAAGTTGTGTTAACAGCTGTGGATTTACCAGTTGCTGTTGCTTTAACATCAATCACCTTGAGTGGTTTTCTTTCAGTGTTCAGTGAGACGGCAGCAATAACAGTTTGATTATTCAACTGACTTTCACCAAGAGGTTTCTGACATTGTGAATTTGTTTCCTTATTGCAATTTTTTATGCGAATGCCTTCTGTAGGTCTCGAGTCATGGTACATTAATTTATCTGGATCTGCTGGCCTTTAACACCATTAACATTTGGTCTGCTTTGAGCATTAGGGAATGTAAATGCACCTGCATTTCTGTCACACAAGCTGGGCTTCATTCCTGTTAGCAAAGTCATAGAAATACCCGATAACATGATCAATGTTGCTGTAATAAGCTACAAAGCTTGTTGCAGCCTTGTATTGTTGCCCATTAATGAAACTGGTTGCATGTGAATCTACAATGGCATACAAATGACCTTGTTTTATAATTGCACATGTACTGGCAGCAATAGTTACCAAACAAGCATCAAAATTACACGGTGATCGCTCCACTGCTACATGAAATGGCATTGCAAAATCTCCCACTCCTGCATCATACTCAAAAACATCAGTAAAACCACAGAAAGATGAACCAAACTTTATTTCAAAATATTTGTCACAGTATGAACATGTTCTAGGAAGTTCTGGGATCAATATGTAGTCATACTGGCCTTTTCCTATTTTCCTAGATTTTTAAAAAACAACATAAAGGTCATTTCCCTTATTCAGTACATTATCAAAATCTGCAGTTTGCCATGCCAAAAAATTTTTTACACAGTGCTAAAGTACAGATGTTAAACTGATAGCAGCACACTGCTTGTTTCTTGTACTTCCAAATCGCATATCAGCTTGACTGAACGATCCTCTTATAACTGCTTCATCCAGTACTTAACTGGTATCATTGACAGTCTTTTTAGCAGTTACATGGACTTTCTCATTGACAGTTTTATTGGCTGTCACATGGACTTTCTCATTGACAGTTTTGGCAGTCACATGGACTTTCTGTCACGGTAGTAAATCCTATGTTTCCTCTGTGTCATGTTTTGTGTCTGTGTTTGTACTCACGTAGTCTCCATGTGCTCGTTTGGTTAATATGACCATCATGGAAGCAGCAGGCGATCGCTCCCCATCTCATCTGGAGGAGTTTTTACAAAGAGCCGTGGGTCGTATGGATCGTCAGGACAAGGCGATAGATGAGATGGGTCGAGCTTTCCAAGCAATGGTGACGAAAGTTTCCGAGCTCGCCCTCCAGGCTCAACAACCACATCTACCGCCACCCACTGCGCCCCCCACCCCACCCACACCGCCGATCGCCACCGGGGGCATTCGCCAGTCCGAGCCACGCCTCCCTATTCTGGAGAAGTATGCGGGTGAGCCTAAATTTTGTCGATCATTTCTCTCTCATTGTTCTCTGCACTTCGCCTTGCAGCCTCGCACGTTCACCACCGAGGAGATGAAGGTGGCGTTCGTACTCTCCTTACTCACGGGGAGGGCTGCCCTCTGGGGGACGGCGGTGTGGGAGAACCAAGACAGCTGCTGTGCTTCGTTCCACGCCCTTTCAGAAGAGATGAAACGGGTCTTCGACCGCTCCGTCGCCGGGAGGGAGGCGGCCAGACTTCTCGCGGACCTGCATCAGGAAGATAGGTCCGTGTCAGATTACTCGATCGAGTTCCGCACCCTGGTGGCGGAATGTAAGTGGAACGAAGAGGCGCAGTGGGATCATTTCCTGCATGGGTTGGCTGACCGCATCCAACAGGAGATTCGCGCCGTTGAACTCCCCACGTCACTCAATGGTTTGATCGACCTAACTATCAGAATAGACAACCGACTCGACCAAGCTGCCAGACGGAGGGGGAGAACCACGCGCACTACCAGTTCGGAGCTTCAGCACCTGCGGTCAGAGGTTGCGGTCAGCCCACCTGAAGATCTGGAACCCATGCAGGTGGGGCGAGCTCGGCTCTCCCGGGAGGAGAGGATCAGGCGGAGATCCCTTGGACTGTGTTTATACTGTGGCAGCCCAGAACATCACATCCAGCGCTGCCCAGTAAAAGATCAAGCCCGATAGTAAATCTGAGGCTACTATCGGGTGGGATCTCTGCCAGGAAGACCTCATCTACATCGACACTCCTTTCGGTGAGACTACGGTGATCCACCCACGCACTGGATCAGCACGCTTTGGTGGACTCTGGGGCCGAGGGTAGTTTCATGGACATCAACTTGGCGAGTAAGCTCAACATTCCTCTCACTCCCCTCAAACACCCCATTGCACCGTATGCACTTGATGGACACAAGCTTCCAGTCATTACCCAGACCACCATTCCTGTTTCCCTCGTCACATCTGGTAATCATACGGAGAGGATTTCATTTTTTATCACAGACTCACCTCAGACTCCCATTGTTCTCGGTCACACTTGGCTTCACAAACACAACCCCAGGATCGATTGGCGTCTCGGATCCGTGGTTAGCTGGAGCGAGGAGTGTCATTTTTCTTGTCTTTTGTCTGCTGGTGTTAATGTTTCTGAGTCTGTGTTTCAGGGGGAAGCAGCGGATTTGACTAACGTGCCCGCGGAGTACCATGACCTGAAGGAGGTGTTCAGTAAGTCTCGGGCTGATTCTCTTCCTCCTCATCGTCCCTATGACTGTGCGATAGAGTTATTGCCAGGTACCTCTCCGCCTAAAGGCAAGTTATATTCCTTGTCTATTCCAGAGACAGCGGCCATGAAGAAATATATATCCAGTTCTCTAGCAACGGGGTTCATCCGCCCTTCCTCTTCTCCAGCGGGGGCAGGGTTCTTTTTTGTGGGAAAGAAGGACGGGTCTCTGCGACCTTGTATTGACTACCGAGGACTGAACAACATAACGGTAAAGAATACTTATCCTTTGCCGCTTATGTCTTCAGCCTTCGAGAGGTTGCAGGGAGCGTCTGTTTTCACTAAATTGGACTTGCGTAACGCTTATCATTTGGTCCGCATCAGGAAGGGGGACGAATGGAAGACTGCTTTTAACACCCCTCGTGGCCATTTTGAGTACTGCGTGATGCCTTTCGGGCTCACGAACTCGCCAGCGGTCTTCCAAGCACTCGTTAATGACGTGTTGCGAGACATGGACGATCTATTCATATATGTTTACCTGGATGACATATTGATTTTTTCTTCGTCTCTCCAGGAACACGTGCAACACGTACGACGAGTGCTTCTGCGGTTGCTAGAGAATGGATTGTTTGTCAAGGCGGAGAAATGCGTTTTTCATGCACAGTCTGTTTCTTTTTTAGGACACATCATTTCGACTGAGGGTGTTCGCATGGATCCTGAGAAGATTAAGGCTGTGGTAGATTGGCCATCCCCAGAGTCTCGCAAGGCCCTGCAGAGATTTCTGGGGTTCGCCAATTTTTACCGGCGTTTCATTCGCAATTTCAGCCAACTAGCCGCACCTCTGACCGCTTTGACCTCCCTTAGTTTGAAGTTCAGGTGGTCAGACGCAGCCGATGCTGCGTTTGCCAAACTGAAAAGCTGCTTTGTTTCAGCTCCTATTCTCGTAACCCCTGATCGTTCACGTCAATTCATAGTGGAGGTCGACGCGTCAGAGGTGGGGGTAGGAGCAGTGTTGTCCCAGCGCACATCCTCAGATGGAAAGGTGCATCCGTGCGCGTATTATGCTCATCGTTTATCTCCTGCGGAAGTTAATTATGACATTGGCAATCGAGAGTTGTTGGCAGTCAAACTTGCACTGGAGGAATGGTGTCACTGGCTTGAAGGGTCGGGTGTACCTTTCATTGTATGGACCAACCATAAGAATCTCGAATACATTAGAACCGCCAAAAGACTTAACTCCAGGCAGGCTCGGTGGGCATTGTTTTTCGGTCGTTTCGATTTTACACTTTCTTACCGGCCGGGTTCCAAAAACATCAAACCCGATGCTTTATCCCGTCTTTTTGAGCCGATCGTACTGCTACTCCCGAGCCCATTTTACCGGAGACCATCATTATCTCCGCGCTCAGATGGGAGGTCGAATCGAAGGTTTTGACTGCCTTAGAAGGGGTAACGCCCCCGGCTCGTTGCCCACCGAACCGATTATTTGTGCCGGAAGGGTTACGGTCAGACGTCCTCCAGTGGAGTCATTGTTCCAGTGTTGCTTGTCACCCAGGGGTTAGTAGAACTAGGTTTCTAGTCAAGCAACGATTTTGGTGGCCTGGTATGGCTCGTGACGTCCACGACTTCGTCTTGGCTTGTTCGGTTTGTGCGATTGGTAAGACTTCCAATCGACCTCCAGATGGGTTACTCTTACCGCTGTCTGTCCCTTCGAGACCCTGGTCCCACATTTCGCTAGATTTCATTACCGCCCTCCCACCCTCTAAGAGTAATACGGTGATTTTAACCGTAGTGGACCGGTTCTCGAAGGCGACTCATTTCATTCCCTTGCCCAAATTACCATCAGCCAAGGAAACAGCGGTAGCTGTCATTGACCACGTCTTCCGTATACATGGCCTCCCGACAGACGTGGTCTCTGACAGGGGTCCCCAATTTGTGTCCAAATTTTGGCAAGAGTTCTGAAAATTGTTAGGAGCGACTGTTAGTCTTTCGTCCTGGTTCCATCCCCAGAGCAATGGTCAAACCGAACGAGCCAATCAGGATGTCAAGAGGGCTTTGCGATGTCTGGCTTCCAAGAATCCTTCGTCCTGGTGTCAGCAACTCTCAATTGTGGAGTACGCACACAATTCTCTGCCAGTGTCATCTACGGGCATGTCTCCATTTAAGTGTAGTTTAGGATACCAACCACCTAATTTTGTCAGTACGGAATCTGAGGTGTCGGTCCCCTCCGCACACGCACTAGTCCAGAGGTGTCACCGCACCTGGACCAGAGCTCTGCTCCAGGCAAGGTCGCGCACCAAGGCTAAGGCCGATCGCCACCGGTCGAAGCCTCCCCGTTACGTCGTCGGTCAAAGAGTGTGGCTTTCTACCCAGAATATTCCGATGCGTTCCATTTCGAATAAGCTTGCTCCCAAATTTATTGGCCTGTTTTCTGTTACCAAAATTAATAATCCGGTAACAGTGCGTCTTAGCCTTCCACCGGCGTACAGGAGGATTCATCCCGTGTTCCATGTGTCCAAAATTAAACCGGTGATTTTTTTTCCCGTCTTAACCTGCCTGCCCCGGTTCCCCCACCGCCTCGTATCGTTAATGGGGAGACCACATATTCGGTTAACCGTATTCTGGACTCTAGACGGAGGGGACGCGGATTTCAGTACTTGGTGGATTGGGAAGGTTACGGTCCGGAGGAGAGAAGGTGGGTTCCTGCTCGGGACATACTGGATCACCGCCTTATTGATGATTACAATCTTCAGGTAAAGCAGGCTGGGAACGCCAAGGGGCGTTCCTAGGGGAGGGGGTACTGTCACGGTAGGAAATCCTATGTTTCCTCTGTGTCATGTTTTGTGTCTGTGTTTGTACTCACGTAGTCTCCATGTGCTCGTTTGGTTAAGTGTTGTCACCTGTGCGCTGATTGCCTCGCTCCAGCTGATCCTCATCTACACTCAGCTACAAATACTCACTCATCTCTCTCCCTGTTGTCAGATCCTCATTCATGTTCCATCCACACCACTTGGATTATCGTCTCTCGTCTTCGTGTGTTTGGATTAGTGTTTCGTGTTGTCGTCTCCGTGTGAGTGTTCTGGTCCGTTCCTGGTTTCATCCATTGGCCATCATCACACTCATCACCGACTTCGCTATTCAACACTTCTCACGCCACCGTAGACCTTCGATCACCATTGCCATCATTCTGGACTCCGTTATTATTTCATTATCATCATTGTATTTATCATCATTTTCAATAAACCTTTTCTGATTGCCTGCACTTGCTTCCTCCTCTCTATCGAGTCGTAACACTTTCTCATTGAAGGTTTTGGCAGTCAAATGGACTTTCTCATTGACAGTTTTGGCAGTCAAATGGACTTTCTCATTGACAGTTTTGGCAGTCACATGGACTTTCTCATTGACAAGTTTTCTAATTGACAGTTTTGCAGTCACATGGACTTTCTCAATGACAGTTTTGGCAGTCGTTTTGTGACAATGAATTGTCTGTATTGGAGTACTTTTGAGAGGAGGCTGAACCTCATGTGTTTTTGGTAGACCTGTTTGAGTCGTGACTCACTCGGATCTTTCACCCAGATCTTTAAATTAACATGAGTCGCGAGTCTTTAGTATCATTAACCCGGATCAGTTGAGTTCTACTACAATTCAATGTAAAACCATAAACAGCGCCACCACACACACAAACCTCTTTCAACATTATTAATGAGACTTCGCTCGCTCTACAGATCCACTCGTAACCGGCAGATCTGCGCGAGAACTGAACCGAGATTCTCACTCAGAGCCGGAAACATTGCAAATTCGAGAGACCTGTTGATCCGCTCTGACTCGAGAATCTCTCAATTCGTACCGCCAGACTGTCTCTCGAATCAGAGCTGGAAACACTGCAGATTTGCAGATCTGCCGGAAACATTAAAGACTCAAGACTCTCCAGCTCGGGGGGCTACATAATCAGGACACAGTTTTTTTCTATATTTTCTCTATATTATTATGCTATTATTATTATACCATACACACCAAACCTATAAGCATATTATTTCAGAAGTGAGAGGCTTTTGTTGTGGATTTGCTTTTGAGGAGACTTCAGTCGCTCTATAGATCCACTAACCGGCTGATTTGCATGGATCAGCCGGAGCCAGTTAGTGGATTTGTAGATCGAGTGAAGTCTCATGAGTCCCATGATCTGGGAGTCTGAAATGTTTCCGGCTCTGAGAATCTTGAGTCGCGTGGATCAACCGGTTACATATGGGTCTGTACTGATTTAGCAATACTGACTCAAGTGACTCACACAACCCGGATCACTTTAGTGAGTGACTCACAATAACCCGGATCCTTAAAAGGAATGGAGTTTGCCAGGCCTAGTTTTTGGAGCACTTTTGAGAGGAAGCTGAACCTTATGTGTGTTTGGAGCACTTTTGAGAGGAGGCTCAACCTCATATGCAGGTTTTTTTACAAAAGGCTCAAGCAGATGCTATTTTTAGAACATGAGAAGGTTCAAATTAAATGTATTGTCCATTATAGTTTGTGTGTAGTGACTATTTGGACTTTTTTTTGAGATCTTAACTGCATTCTTTGTGGTGGGGGTGTTACGCCCTCTGTGGACGTATTTATTATATAATGAAATCAGAAAAATTCAAGTAAAGATTGTTTGTTTGATCAGTATACCCTGAAGAAGGCTATCTGGGCTGCTACGCCTGGGTTGCTGCCCAGTTCAATGTTTTTAATGTTATAGCCATGTCTAAATAAAGGTGTTTTATTTTTTGATATATGAATAGTACCTTGGATTCCCATTATTTCACGTATTTATTATATAATTTGGGGTTTATTGTGACACTTATTGGGGATGTGTGTTTTTTTTCTCTCTTTCTCTCACTCTCTGTGTGTGTAGCAGGTTGCTAATTGGGCTCCAGCTGAAGGACATCAGTGAGTGAACGGCAAACCACCATAAGAGGCCAGTGAAACAAAGTTTGGGGGCTGATGGCAATGCGCTCACTCTTTGTCCTGATCCAAAAGTGTGCAGACCAAGTGTGGTCTGAGTTATTTGACTTTGTGAATGTTAAGTGTACTGTTTATTGATTCAGCAGGCATTGCTGTGGACTTTATATTTTTATTTTATTCTTTTTTTACTTTCTGAGAATGCGTGTTGTTCTCAGTTTATGTAAACACTTAATTTCTTTATGTTGATGAGCGGTAGGGAGAGGGTGCCATATAATTTGTAAACTTTTGTAGATGTTTATATTTAGTTAGGAAGAAAGGTAAGACTCTGTTGTTTGGCTTTTTTTCTTTGGTAGTTATTTAGAGGTTATTTTAATTGTTAGACTTGTTTTGTTTGTTATGTTGGCCTTGCCCTCTCCTGAAGATTTGCTTACTTAGTTTATTTGTTGATGTTAAAGAATCAAAGTTTGTTGGTTAATTTTGTTGCTGTTTCTTCTTCTGGGGCCCGTTTCAATAAGGAGGTTCAACCAACTCCGAGTTTAAACTTGAACTCTGAGTTGATTTACTCTGAGATAGGAAACTGAGTTTTCAATTACAAAACAGCTGATCTGAGTTAGTTCAATCGACTCTGAGTAGGTTGACTCTGAGTTAGGCGCGTGCACAGCCACAATGAAAAGCCATCATCAATGGAGCTCCGATATTACGATTTACCATGGCAACAGCACGTGACAAATAGGTCTTAATCATTTTTACTACTAAAACTGAAAGTGTTACTGCAAGTGTACAGCAACTACGAGCATATATTTTAAAGAAAAGAGTTGTTTTAAGAAATTGCTACTCTAGTAAATGTGTACAGTTAATTTTTTTCACAGTTAAAATATCAGTAAATATAGTAAACTGAGGACTGTGCGTTATTATATTCATTTTCATGTAGATGCAATCCCATGGACAAAAATATTACAGCAGCTCAGCTAAAAATGAAATTAAGCAAAATACTTTGGCATATAAGGCTTCGAACTTTACAAATGTTTGTCATGAAAAAAATAGAAATTCGCAGAGCCGAGATTCGAACTCTGATCGCTGACAGTACGTCTGCCCAAACTACTGCGCACAGTACTAACCACTAGACCAGCGATAATGACAAGTTTGAGTACATAAGAATTGTCAAGCCAACTGTTTAGATGTAAGAGCACGGCCACAAAGACTGATATTAGTGACGTAAGTATATTTATTTCTAAAATGACTGCAAAAAAAATCAGCTCTCATAAATGCAAGAGGATATGACAAAAATCCATTCGGGGTCTCAAAATCCTCTTGCAACTACATCTACAGGATCCTCTATAAAAGCACTTAAAGTTTTAGTCACTTGGACGTCTCTGCACCTAAGTATATCAAATTGGCTTTACTAGTCATTTCAATATACTGTTTAATATATTTTGTTTAAATTTATTAAGGTAAAATGATTTGCACTGGCAATTTGATTATAACTTGCTAAAAACATATTTTACAGTGTACGTAATAAAAATGTGCGCAATAAATGAATGTACTAAAGCAACTAAAAAGATTAAACACCGCTACTCCTTTAAAAATGGGGAGGAGACCACAAGAAACTCAGAGTTTACAGGATAAAACCTGCTCCCGACCAGGTTAGGTTCAGAGAGTATGTTACTCTGGAAACAGACTCTGAGTAGAAGTTACCTCTCCTTCTGAAACAGGCTTGACTTACCCCGCTGTCTCAGGTTTAACCTACCTCCCTTTTTGAAACGGTAAACTCAGAGTTTCCCTCATTTCAGGGTTAACAAACTCAAGAGTTTTCACTTAACTTGTTTGACTCTGTGGACCCTGTATCGGGTCCAGAATTATCTTATTTTGACTTAATATAAAATATTCCTTTAATTTGTAATGGTCTGTCATGGACCCAGTACCACATATGAGATACTGTTTGAAAGCTTAGAGTCTCTACTTTCTGCAGATATGCATCACTTTGAGATATGTTTTACTGTAAGAAAGTTATTTACACTTAATTTACACTATCACCCCCCCCCGATAATTTTTTATATGATTTAATATTCACATATTTCATATTTTTCAAGTATGACAAACATGGGCAAGTCTTATATCAAATGAAAGCTCTTACTCTCAGGAATATGGTTACATCGTTATTTTTGTTCTATTATCAACACATATCCAACAATCATCGAATGAACAATGAGGTAAAAAATGGTCTTTTGTAAACATATGGGAAACTTGAGTGTGGACTGCCTCAGATAGCACAGATAGCCACAAATGATACACCATCTTTTATCTTAGGTCCTACTCTAAACAATGAGTCCATTCACAGCATTTTCTTTGGTTGTGTGCGTAATTAATCCCTTGCTATTTATTATATGTGCAAAACAAAAAAATAATATTTATATGAAAAATTTATTTTTGCACCCTTCAGTAAAATAAGAATAACTTTTGAATGCGACATGCTAAAGAGTTCATTCTTTTTTTGGGTGTTTACTGTCTGCTGCTGGTAACAACCAGAACTGTCTGCAGTCTGCTAGAGCAGTGGTTCCCAACCTTTTTTGCCCTAAGTACCCCCACAGCCCTATCAGTAAGGCTCGAGTACCCCTTCATCGAAACTAAACCAAAGTTGTGTTTTAAAGACAAATAATTAGTAATATTAATTAATTAATTAATTTTAAACATTAAAGTAAAAAACACAGACTGATGAAGCATGCTTATTTCAACAAACCACTATCATTGCGATCAGTGTTTGCATTTTATCAGCTCATTTGCATTTTAAAAGGTACACCCAAAAACGGCACATTTTGCTCAGGCCTACAAAAGGGCAATTTTGACATGCTATAATTAATTATCTGTAGGGTGTTTTGAGATAAAACTTCACAAATGGACTCTGGGAACACCAAAGACTTATTTTACTAATTAAAAAATTTCATCATATGACCCCTTTAAGGGCCAGATACTATCAGCTTGCGCAAACCATCATTTTGGCATTAAATAATGACTGAACTTACTAAAGACACACAGTAGATATTTAGCTCTGAAAAGGTGTTATTTTTGCGACCTTATTGCATATGCATTTGTGGAAGTTTTCCTTTTAGAAGCAACATTAATGCGAGGAGAGTATTAAATTTTGCCAGAGGAACATACTTTAAAAATATGTAGTTTGCCAAGCCATGCTGTGTTTAATTTGCTGAAGAAAAGAGGAGAACTCACGAGGAGAAGTCAAATCAGGTATTTCAAAACTTCTTTTACCTTTCGTCCTCCGGTTCTTAGTGTACTTTTACTTAGCTGGAATTTCACACTCCGCATTTTCATTGCGATGTCCTGCCGAGGTCTCTTATTTGCGACCCTGTACTAATTTGCGCTGCTCTTATAGATTGCAATGGTCATTATAGAAATGTGACCAGTCACGGAAAGTAGGGACACAAGTCGGATCTGGGCATTTTGAGTTATTCACAGATTCTGAAAGTGCAGTTTTTAAGCTTTCCAACGATGTGTAACACATGGAAATCTGATAAGATTTGGAGAAGTTGTGGCCATTTGAATATAGGAACTCAGAAATACTCAAACCGAGAAAATCGAGACGAAAGGGACTCTTCTTTTCAGCTGGGGGAGACAATAGGGCTCATTTACATCTCATTTAGCTAAGCCATACCCCCTGTAAAACCCTTTTTGAGATGTTCTAGCATCATATGTAGTATTTTATGACCAAATGACAACCCGCAAAAATAAACATGACTCTTTTTACCTTTGTGGGGATCACAAGTCGAATCCAGTCTGTTTCAGATTATCCAATGACCATTATTTGTCCACAAATGCGTATAATCCGTGAAATATAGATTGTTTACATCAGATTTCGCATGAATGTCTGGTAATACAATATAATATATAATCTGAAGACTATTTAAATCGTAACATGTAAGGGTATATGAGCTTACACTCCGTTAAACACATGAACCCGCCTTCAAAGTTTGTATTTAAAATAGGGAAGTAGTATAATAGATCATCCAAACAGCGCCGTCGAAAACGTGACATCCTTTAGAGAGGTTACCAATGGCTCGCTCGTTCCTCCATCAGCCAATGACTTCATGGAAAATATTGATAGACAAAACATGTAGCCAATTATATGAAGAATACAACTATATCTGTGTAACTTCTGTGTGTTTGGACTCATGCTGCGCTGCAAGAACTGACATACAGATGACGTCAAAGTACCGCGAGAGCGAGTCGAAATTAAACTACTCCGTAAGATTTCTTTGAAGAGCTCTCGCGGTACTTTGACGTCATCCGACTGCGGCGCCGCATAAAGTCAGTGACGCGGCTGACGTACGATGCGGCTGACTGTTATTTGTTCCGCCCCAGCTTCTTTTATTTTTCTTTTGTTTTGTGCGCCCGAGCTTTACAGTCTGGGGAGACGCAGGCTATAAGTTTGAAAAAAAAAAAACTTAGCAAACATGTCTGAGGAACAGGGCAGCGCGTCACTACAGTCACGTGACTTCACGCTCGAGCCGGAAGAGAAGACAATGCTGAATAAAGTCGTAATTCTGCTATTTTTGGACCAAACTGTATTTTCGATGCATCAACACAATCTTACTGACCCACTGATGTCACATGGACTACTTTGATGATGTTTTTATTAACTTTCTGGACATGGAAACCATACATAGATTTTCAATGAAGGGGAAAGCTCTCGGACTAAATCTAACGATAAAACACCTTAAACTGTGTTCCGAAGATGAACGGAGGTCTTCCGAGTTTAGAACGACATAAGGGTGAGTCATTAATTACATTATTTTCATTTTTGGGCGAACTATCCTTATTTAGTAGTCACGCTGCTCCCTTTGGGGGCGGAGGCGAAAACACAAGCTTATACAGTATGTAAATATACACACAGACAATGACGCCCCCCCCGCTGCACGCTACAATCTCCGGAAAAACAAGCATATTTTAACTGCAAAATGTATGCTTTTAAATATACAAAAACTGCTATCTCAAACATGGAGAGGCTTCTTCGTGATCTCAACTAACAGATTCTGCAATAAAACGAAAATCACAAATTTCGAAAAAAAACCTTTGTTTCTCATTTTCTCGAAACTTGTGCTGCCGACTTGAGTCCCTGGTTTCCGTGACGGGTCACAAATGTGCTTATGTCATTATTTTGCCTGTGTATTTTATTTGCGCCTTTGTAGTAAATCACTCCGGCGCTTATTGAGCTCTCCTTTTTAGTAAATGCCCTAAATTTACTAAAATCTCAATTTAAGTCACTGATAAATAAAGTGTGCAAATAATTTTAATTATTCTGTTCAAATATAAAGAGAAACAAAATGTGTTAAGACATTCTATAAATACAAAAGACATCATACGGGACAAAATATGTTAGCCAAAAACAATGCTAAAGGTTTTTTTTGCATAATTTGAAAATGTAATGGCAGCGGGAATGAATATTATAACATTATTTGAACATTATGTATAGTTAATAAACTTTGTGTCTTTAGAAACTATTCAGGTTCATTGAAAATAGTCAGATCGTTCTTGAGTTGGACATCTATATTGCGTTTTGGATCATGCAGCGCATATACTCTTGATGGCAAATTATATTAATGATAAGATTAAAATTACAAAGTTCTCCTTTTAACAATGCTTTCCTCACAAAAATCAATCTTAGGTAAATGACTGGACAAACGAAAGACATGTTTATTAAAAGTAAATGAAATCAAAGCAAAATGTAAGTCTTTTCGCGTACCACCTGGAAACTCTTCACGTACCCCTTGGGGTACGCGTACCCCCGGTTGGGAATCACTGTGCTAGAGCACCCAGAACCAGAGTTATACACTATCAAAGACAGTATTCACAACATAAAAAAAGAACATTTGGTGTTTTATCATATGAAAAACAACATAAATAACAATATTTGTCACAAACAACAGCTTTTTATGTAACTTCAAAGGGTTTTCTGCAAAATGATATAAATATATTGCATTTATTCCACTGTATGTGGTTATGGGAGCACTTCAAATGTTTTTAGGCAGAAAATGTATACAAAAAGGGTATTATTCCTCCCATCAGTTGGAGTAAAATAACTTTTGCATTTATTATGATTCCTTTTCCTCTGTAAGCTGGCAATAGCTGGAATCAAACAAAGCTGTCTGCAGGTTTCGTTACCACTCAGGGCCAGAGTTATACACTTTTAAATACAGACTTTAGAAAAAAAACATCAAAAAGCGCCTATTTATTTTTGTGTTTACTAGAGGACTGACAACACATACAACCATGTTGAATACTTTTAACAGTGTTTTATGTAATTTCAAAGGGTTTCCTGTAAAATGATACCAAACTTTTGTATGTGAACCTCTGCTTGTGGGTAAGAGAAGCTTTTGAAATTGGGTAGGCCAAATCCAGGCGAAAATCCCCAAAATAGCCTCAGAGTGTAAGAGGTTAACCACTTTTCTGAAACGGGCCCCTGGATCAGGGGATTGATGTGACCATCAGCCGTTTAGGTTCATTATTATTTTAATTCTTTGTTTAATTGTTACAACCCCTCCTTCCCCTAGACTTAAAGGAAGGGATTTGTCATTTACAAAGATTTTAATGGCTCCTACTTGTTCCCAACTTTAAAATAACATAAAAGGATTATTAAATAAATTTACGCGACTCATGCTGTATATTTCAAGTGTTCTGAAGAAATCCGAACTACAATGTATATGCACAACAACAGTATAATTTTAAGAATTGCACAATAAATGATACTAGAATACTCAACAGAAAACGGCTTCACTGATGAGATGTGCATGACAATTCCTTTCGCTATCTAACACATCTCTACCACTTATTAGGGATGTTGTAATGACAAAATTTTCCCAGCAGTTAATCAGTGCATTACAAACCACGGGATACCCATATCACCGTGTGGAAGGGGCTTATAAATGCAAATGCAAATATATGTGTGCATTTTACGTTCGCTTTTGAATAAGATCCAATTGTTTAAATCCAGCGTTTGCGTACTCTGCTTGAGCCAGTGTGCGCAGGTACTTCTGACGGAAATCTTCCAGTATCAAACTGAGTAACTGGTACTTTCTCCATTTACAGCACTCCTGAGTAAAAGGTTTATTATTATTATTAATGAAAAACACAACAAAACGATCTTGTTTATATAAAATATTTTCTCTCTCTCTCTCTCTCTCTCTCTCTCTCTCTCTCTCTCTCAGAAAAGAGTAAACACGCGTCTTCAGCCATCGTCTAGTCAGTCAGCTTGCCTCACATTACTCTGAAAGTAGTAAATGAAATATGACACCTGCTGCTTTGTGATATGACACGCATTTAGTGCCGCTAAATTACGTGTAAAGTATTCCATAACCATTGCTATTATTTATTCTCTCTATATTACTTTCGTTAAAATACATAACTTACATTCGTTAAAGGACACCAGCAACTTGACAATACGCGATACAACAGCTTCTTGTACCATCGACGACAACACGCACGCACACACACACACACTGCACATGCGTGCATTACATGTATTTTCTACCGTAAACTCTTTTGTTAAGGCGCACAATTCCGCTGAGAGCTTATGCACGTGTAAGAAGACAGAGATAAACCAGGATTACATACCACACATAATTAACACGCTTCCTTTAAAATATACTTTATTGTATCTTCTTGTAAAAAAAGGCTTATTATGCTTTTAAAAACTACCGGTTTGGAGCCAGTAATGGACGAAACTAATGCTCATTGCCTGACGCTCTGGTTACCTGCTGCTTCTAATGCTGCATTTACACCAACCGCGGTAAGGGCGTGAAGCGCGAGTGATTTCAATGTTAAGTCAATGTGAAGACGCGTTGACGCGCGTCAGGAGGTCCCGCGGCGCGGAAGAGGCGTTCGGCGCGGAAGACGCGTTTCCGCCTCTTTCGCGCGTGAAGCTCGGGCGAAAGGCGCGAATTGTGCTTTTTGTGCATCTTGCGGTTCATGCGAATTTGCGGCTGACGCCCGAGTTGAAAAATTTGAACTTTGGCGGAATTTCGCGCCACGTTAACCAATCAGGAGCCTGCTTGCTGCTGTGGTGGCAGCCCCGCCCGGAGTCACACACTCAAGCAGTCACTCGAAGCTATATGACACAAGTTGTTATTTCTTTAGTGGAGACAGGAATAAAAAGGACCTCGCTTGTAAGAGTGTCAGTGAGGACATTGGGCAACCTGGTAATTGTAATACACACTTCACTTTTGAGTAACGTGACGTTTATCGACCCGTGTCATTTATTTTCCCCATAGTAAGGTTACCAAATACAAACTGGTAACTCTCTCGATAAATGCACAATCAACATCAGTCATTTTGCAAACAGACAACCGCATAGCACTTGCCCCTCCCACAAGAAGCGGAGTTTGCCTCTGACGCGCGTCAAATGCTTGGTTTTTCCGCGCGTCTACTCCGCTCTACACGCGCGAATGCATCCAAATTGTTCAAGCGGCAAACCACGCGCGGTAGACGCGATTTTGACGCCGAAACCGCGTTTGGTGTAAACTCAGCATAATACTTCCAAGTGCACCCTCAGGACATTCTTTACTGTGTTCTCTGTAAAACCACTTTCATATAATTTAGGGTTGCGTTTCACCGAATATAATTTAGATTTTAATGATCTGTAATAACACGTAAATAAAAAACTTGTTTTCTTCTGCTTAAATGATTAACTTTACTTTTATTAATGCTTATTTGCATTTTGTAAAAAAAGCGCTCTGTATATTATGGATTTCATTCTCTCTTACATTTCTTATAGATTTTTATTATTTTATAAAATAAACTGTTCATTCAGTCTAACATTTTTAAAGAGTTCAAGTCTGCATTCTGCCACAAACACTGAACACCACAGAAGCATTAATATTTGCCACTAGGGCATTTTTTTGAGTGTTTTAGATTTCATATTTTTACATTTAAGAAATTACACATACTCCAGTCATGCACACGATTTTACAGTAATTAGACATACGTAAATTGTCTCAAGTTGTTCTGAAATTCTCAACATTGCCTGCCTTTTTGTATGAAGTGTAAGCAAAGTGTATTCTAAATGTAACTTTGTATTAACTTATTGTATGTGCATGCAATGTCTAATAACCTGGTAAAACAGGAACTCCTAAACTATAAAAAACACTTGTCAACAATATTTGCAGAAACCAAGTGTAAGGGAGGAGACCGATAGGAATCTGATACAATAAAATGTTTATTAGTAATAAACAGCAAGAGGGGCATAAAGTCAATAATCCACTGGAATTTTCACGATCACTGTCCAATCAGGAACTCTGCTTACGACACATAATCCACCCGAAGGTTTTTCGGAAACATGAAGTTCAATACATAATCCACATGTCCAAACGGGTAATATCGTATCCACAGAGAGAAGAAAACAGAGATCCAGAACTTCCAGAGGGGTATTGCACAAAAGCAAGATATAGGATTAAGCTGGGATTTTCCAGTTATCCTGGCTGAATTTAGCCCTGACTCGATTGTATACAAGTATGCGTACTGTTATTTTAGTGTTTTTATGAAGACTGCTGTCAGGGGTTTGATGAATACATTTATTGATGCGGTTGTTGAGATAAGAAATGACTGATGAAGTTGAAAGGCGGTTTCAATTAAGTACATATGTAGACTAGCATTAATGCATGAGAAATATCTGACATAGAGGTACAGATTCTCAGGTGATGTAAGAAATGTCAGTCTAGCACTGAAATCACTTCTACAAGATTGCAAGTAACAGGAACAGATTCCTCCATAAAGTATTACATTAGGGCAGTCACAGGAGAACAGGCATTCTTTTGTGTTACAGCTTTCCCTATTGTCATTGAATGCAGTGGATTGCAACCACCCCTGTGGCAGATATACAAGACTTTTTAATGTTAAAATTAGTAAAGACGATACAATATGTCAGCGGACTTTGCCTTATTTATTTCTGCAATAAAGTCACCAGCATGCAAAAGGTTCTTAATCTTGATTTTCTGAAAGTGATGGATGGTCCAAATTATTATGCACATGCTATTTTAGTTTGTTTTTTAAAATAAAGTCAGTAAGTTTACAAATTGTATTTTCATTTCAATATTAATATGACAGTGTGCATGTTATTCTATTTTAATACAAAATTTGACATATTTAAAATTTCAAAATATACTTTATTACTTCAAAAAATATTCAAATTATGCTTTTCCAAATTATTATGCAAAATGCACTTTATCAAAAATCAGTGTGTTAAAATGATCCACAAAACATTGTAAATCTGTCAAATGTGCTGCATGGACAGATAATAAAAAAAACATTGCAAATCAAATAATGTATTTAACACAAGCTACATAATAATATATGAGCATATTTTTGACATGACTTTAACTCTCCCATTCATTAAACTTGTAAGTCTATAGTTTCTGCCTTTATTTCACTTGAAGATGCTAGTATTGCATCCCAAAGTTTATGTTTGAATATGAATTATAGTGCTGTCCACCTCACAGATCTTTCATATAATGATGCTCCATAGACTCCTAAGACTGAGGTCAGAGGATAGTATTCATATTGTACCTTAATTTTTTTTCTTACCCTACTGAAAAATCCAGCAAAGACCAGCATAAGCTGGTAGCTGGTTTTAGCTGGTTTAAGGTGGCAGTAGCTGGTCTAGGCTGGTCCTCCCAGCCTGGTAAGGCTGGTCAAGCTTGTGGGTCAGCTGGTCTTCCAGCCTGACCAGCTAAGTCCAGCTAGACCAGCTTAAAAAGTGACCAAAACACAGCTAGACCAGCTTGATACACCAGCAATACCAGCTAAAACCAAGCTGGAAGACCACCTATAACCAGCTCACCAGCTTATGCTGTCTAAGCTGGATATTTCAGTATTTGATCTTTATAGCTCTATTAAATAGTACATTAATCTTAAACAGTTTTAAATGTAATGACATTACATCCTCAGTAGTAGCCTAGTCGAAGCAATCAGAAAAAATAAAACACTTTTAATACAACAGTTAAATACAATAAAACACTTTATCTGAATTTTATTAGCATGTTTTATTTTACCCTCAGCAGATCGAATCATGACAATACATGACATTACACTTTAATAACAAAGTTACATCTAGCATTGGGATACCCGATGTATGGTACATTAACAGAAATTCAGCATTAGATATTATCAAACGTAGTTCTACATAAACGTTAGTTGCTGAAACGGAACTCTTAAACAAATACCTCGTCAAAATTAACAATTGTTTTGGGTTCCTATGTAATGTACGTGTTGTTTATTTTGCTCTTTATATAAATAAACTACTTTAAAAGGACTTTGTTGTTATTTATTCTTTGCGGAGTTTAATAGAAGTTACGTGATGACCACAAAAGCAGCTTATGTTGTTACTGCTGAAACAGTCTTCACGCGCATGGCAGACGCAAGTTCTCCACGCGCATGGCAGACGCATATCTTTCAGACGTTTCTACATACAGACGTTATCCATACGGTGATTTCTAACATGACGCCAACGTGACGTGACGCCTGTATAGATGAACAGCTACACATTATTGATGTGTTTACGCGACGTGATATTTGCGTGTACGTCTCCATATAAAACAAATGGAGACGTACACGCACGTAAACACGTGTGTTATCTGTCGTGTCAGTCTCGTCTCCAGAAGAGTCATTTGGAGCGCCATAAAAAAGCTTAAATTTAAAGTTAGGGTTGGACATCTTGACGCCTCAGTCACAATATTGCACGTTGGTGTCTGTAGAAAAAAGTGCAGGGGGACATTTCCCCTGCAAATGTATACACTTTACACAGAAAATGTGTTTATAATGCATTCTGTAATACTGTAATACATTCTGATAACTTAATTGCTGGCCAAGTTTTCCTCATGTTGTGCACTTCTGGTAAACACTTGTTGATCTTACGTGCTATTGTGAATGAGCCACAGAGAGACGACCCCCTCTACATGCGAGTTTTAATTCCGTGACCCGTCTGTTCAATCTGTGCAGGAGAAGCAGGAGAGTGTTGCTGGGTTGTCCATGTGTGCAGTTCGTGGGATAAAGTTTCTGTTTTACTGCCAGTTTCCGAATTACTTCTGAATGGAGAAATGGTCCAGATTCAACCCCACGACTCCGCGTCCATATTGCCTGACGTCTGCGGCCTGCGATTCAATGTCACTCCTCATCTGAGGCTACAACAGCGACAGACTGTTTGTGTCCGACTGACACCATTCCTAGAAAATAAATTACGTTGTCCACCTTTTCTTGTCATTACTAGAAATAAAACACAAATAGTGTGATTGTACACTGTAAAAAAAATGGCTGCGAAATTGTAAAAAAGTGAGCATTAAATAAATTGATCTCATTTCCAGAATCTCACATTTATATTTCTCTAAGAGAGAGAAAGAGAGATTGGGTATATCAAATAAAAAAGGGTATACAGAAATTATATCAGTTTACCTTCATTCGTTTTTCATTTACAAATGACAATTGTACCTCGCAAATAATGTCAATAAGTGAAGACGTTTAACTCTGTGATATCGCAAATGAAAAGGAATTGCAGGCTTCTGAAAAAAAACTTTAAATTTATCCACCGATCGTGGCACCATAATCAAAATAAACTATTTTACTGCAGTAATAATATTTTAACGAGTAGCCTACACTTTTAGCGTAGGTCTGAAAGGAACCACATTTAGTGCTGTGTCAATTATCATTAAAATCATATGGTAAACGGGAGTTTTCGTGCCTCGCGCACAGCCGCAATTCTTCTTGCATCTCTCCTCCTCATTTCCTTTTTTTCTTCTGTTTCTTGAACTTGGGGCTCGAGTCCGACCTAAGGTTCGAGCTGCCTTTAAGAACAGCAAGCTAAGTTCGTTTACCGTTAATTATTAAGACTACAGATGTGGCCTTTAAAAATGCGCGTTTCTGAGAGCAGAATGCCGCGGAGACTTCCGAAATTCTGCGAGATCCCGCAGAAGGGGAGTTCGGTGGGGGACGCAGGAAATATAAAAACCTGTAGAGGGCAGGCGTGTTTCATGTAGGCCATACTGACGACAATGTGTGTGCTCGACTTCATGCTTAGCGTATACTGTATGATATTGAAGTAACATGACACGGATTATCAATGTTTAGGCGATAGACTTTGATGTCATACAAATGCATGCTTTTTGGCAAACATTTTGTTGGCGAAGTTTTCTTTTGCCAGTTACATAAACAGTCACATATTCTTCATAAAAATCCGACTCAAACGCGCATCATTTGTCTTATTTTTTCCGTGTACTTACAGTAGAAGCGACGTGATGTATGATAATCGAGTCTTATAACAAAATAATTCGCGAAGACCTTTGAAGAGACCGAGCGCATTTACGCAATATCATTAACTAGTTTATCTAATTTTACATTTAGTTCATTTTTGCATCTGAACGTTTTAATAGCTTTAACATGGTTCTGTTGCGCTTTTCTGCATTACTGAACAGTAGGCTACTTTTTATATGATCATGTTTCCCTTTACATGGTATGAAACACGATAAAAAGTAGCAATGGTGTTTAATACATTTCACTGAGAATTTGTATAATATGTTATACTTTTGTACTAAGGAAATAAAATCATATTGTGAGTGTAAATATTCATAAATTGGAGGAGTTTCTGAGGTGTTTGTCATCGGCAAAATGTGCAGTTTCTTTGTTGCTGATTAAAAACCGTTGGCTATGTGATTGTTTAAAATTGACATTTTTTCTACTTATTATTAATTTATTTTTTGCCTACATTTACTCAAATAATATCAATGTAAAAATATAAGTAAATCATACTTCAAGTTAGGCGTAAAACTTACACATTTTTGATGTCAAATAGAAATAATAATAATTTCATTGTATTTTCATTTTAACAGAGCAGCTATGGTTGCGCGTTTCACACACCTCTCCAAACCAAGTTGTTAACACTATGCTTGTTCGACTTCATGCGGCGCCGCAAGAACCGACAGCCGGATGACGTCAGAGTACCGCGAGAATGATTCAAGAAATCATATTTCGCCTCGCTCTCGCGATACTGTGACGTCTTCCGGCTGTCGATTTTCGGGGCGCCGCATGAAGTCGAACAAGCCTATTGACAGCAGCAAAAGCTACGCATGCGCTTTTAACTTGTAAAACTCAAAGGTGTATGGGTAATGTAGTCTCTGCTCTCGGTGGGAGGAATTACGCGGACGTCCCTAGTATACTTTCGGCTTTAGGTAGCTTGCATTGTGAAGGGCGCTTTGAAAAGCGGCAGCGCAGCCAAAGGATTAAATTAAGCCTCTGATTTAAACAGATGTGCAAATGAGCGTTCTGGTACGCTAGAAGTACGTTCTGGGCGCAGGGAGAGGTGGTGGTACGCAAGAGCTATATTTGGAAGTGGCGGTACTGAGTACTGGCGCCTACCGGCCCACATTAAAGCACTGGCTGTAGCAAAGGTAGACGGCCCTTTGAAAAGCAAAAGAAAGCTGATAAAAATGAGAAACCTACACTGAAATAAATTGGAGTATTAGGCTACTTAACAAAATCTAAACATTTTTCACTCAGAATAGGCTAGTAAATATAAACAAAATTATCAGCAGCTTTAACTTTATTACTTTTTTAATTTTAATTCACTCTTTGTTTCAGCGATGTTTATAAATATACTATATTTTTGCATTTTGATTACAAACTGTTCTACACTGAAAAGAAACTAATGTAATCTTCATGATTTAATCACGTAAAACACAAGTCTAAACACAAGCACCACTTTTCTGAATGATGATAATCACAAACATCCCAGAGTTTGTAAACCAATTGTTTGTAAACATATTTAATGCTAACTACTTAAAAATTCAGAAAATATTTTTTACAGTGTATAAATAAAAAGACATGAAGGAAGTTAATTCCAAAATGTAATTAATTGTACATGGTTTAGCTGCTTGTTTTAGCAGCTACCAGTGACACAGAGTCAAGAAATTAAAAACCACCCACCCCTAGGTCTGCCAATTCTTTGCCAACCCCCAATGCTAATCAATCACCTCATCATCAGGGAATCAAAAGAAAACCGGTTTATCCAGTTTTCACCAGCGTGTTGGGTTTTAATTTCAACCCTTGCAGTTTCTTTGTTAAAATGCAATTTAAGCAAATAGGCCTAATACATACGCTGTATGTTATTTTAAATGAATGTTTATAACTTATAAAATTAAGTGGATATCAGGTAACTTAATTTGACATATGTTGATATAACCTAGGCTCTCGATCAAGTCCCACGCATTCACCATGAGACAGACGCATTTCTGTCAGTTCACACGCTCACACACCAAACCTTGTAAGCTATTTATCACGCTGAGAAGTAAAATAGAACTTTTCCTGCTATACAATTAATAAAGGAGGTGCTGGTATACAGAGCATTTCTGTCGAGTTTAGCAGTACATTTTTTAGGTGTGGTCAACTTTACGCAGCGCCACAAGAACCAACAAGCAGATGACATCAGAGTACCGCGAGAAATAAAGCGGAGGAGGTTGGTTTTAAATCGCCCTCGCGGTACTCTGATGTCATCCACTCATGTTTGAGTCTGTATCAGATGAAAATACAGATTTTGAGGAACAACTTATTGTTTGGAGATTGTCAATGGACGTTTCTGAGTGTTATGTTTGTTTTTTCAGTGTGGACCTGCAAAACGCCAAATGCATAAAAATTAATTAATATTGTAATGTCTTAGCATGATATGTTTTCTAAAATGTTTAAAAATGAACAAATCAGTTGTGCGAAACTACACAGAATTTTTTTTTGTTATGAAACATGTTCAATGGTTACAGTGCCTCATGGTGGGGTTGAACCCCTGGTTCAGTTTACCCCATCTGGTTCACTTTGCCCCACAGCCACCGTTTTGGGAAACTGCCTAGCTTAGTAATTCAGGCTAATCTTTATAGCCTTTATACCTGGTATGTATAAATTTTACTTTGATAGGATAAAAATATTTTTGTTAAAAAAATCATACTTTAATCATAACTCTTTAATTTGTCCTTCTCTTTAACATAGCCAAATATAAATTATGGTTGCTACCTGTATTTGTGGTCACACGGCTACAAATCTGTATGGTTGCCTAGATAAAGGGGGTGGGTCAACTTACCCACTGGCTCACTTTGCCCCACTCTCCCCTACTTGGTATTGAGAAACGGGCATTGTTTATCGAAGCCGGAGCGCGAGCTACAAACTACAGAGCGAGTGCGCGGGTGCACAATGGTGAAAGAGCAACACACGATGTAAATAACTATACCAGTGCTCGCAGTACAGACACTTTATATTTTAGCGTACTGCGTACCTTCACTTTCTTTTGCGTGCCACCACTTCTCATGTTGCTGGTACTTTGCCTTAAAGAGTCAAAGGGCGTTTCTATGTGGCGCTGCGCAGACAGTTCGGCAACGAAGACATCAAAGTACCGCGAGAGCAAGTCGAAATGTTACAAATGGTCCGACTTTACCTTTGCTCTCGCGGTACTCTGATGTCATACGCCGACCAGTCAGCGCCGCACCATTTAAAGTCGAACACACAAAGTGTCAAGGCAGGGCCGCTGGAAGTCATTTTGAACAGGGGGTGCTGTGAATTTTTTTAACCAAAAAACCTATGAGCCTATAGGCCTATTTAAAATACATTTTAAAAATAAATACATTGAGATTTACTACTTTATTGTCATATACACTTCAGGGCACACAGCCAGGGTCTGAAACACACAGACATCATCAGTTCTCAGATGAATATGCGCTATTAACCAGAAGCAAAAATACTTATCCCAGGGGGAATTACTTTCGTTACAATTTACATACAACATATAATATTATAACAACATATAATATTAATTAAACTTCACAGTTTTCAATGTCCATGCGGACGAACATATTTTACTTTCGTTTTTAAGTTAAGATCACACGTCGATTAACAGATGTAAAATATTCTCACATTAACATACCTAGTATATTTTTATATAGATCTTTTTTTACTAAATAGTACTATTACTGTCTTTTTTAAAAATATAAATAATTCATAATTTGAACAAAAATAATAATGGGTTTAGTTCTGATATTGTATACTTTTATAAAGAAAAACATGGTGTATAATTACATTTTTAGAATAGGCTTTATAAGGTTTGTACTGTAAAAATACTTTATTTGTTACAAACAAAAGATAAAGAATTTACAAACGTGTGGAGAGCCATTTCAGCACTTGGACAGCGAAATGTTTTTTTTAAAAGCATTACTTAAAATGTTTTCTCATCTCACCATATCTACAGGTGCAGAGTCATTATATACAATAAATCCGTTGGGTAGCATTTAAAAAAAAAAACATTTAAAAGTAGATGCATTTGTTTAAAGCAAAGCATTTATTTACTTAGCTACAGATGAAGCAGCTCTTTGCGCCTTCTAACGTCTCATAATTGGTCATCATTTATGTCCAAGAGACTCAATAATAATCTGTTACATTTTAATCCTTTAATTTTTCATATTAAAAAGCGTTTTTGTGCTGCTGCGCATCCATGTAATAAACAAACCCGCGATGTCATTCCGTTAATACGCATATTATCAACGCGCTCTTTACTCGAGCAGAAAAGAACTTGCCTCGCGAATTGCGCCGGTTGTATAATAGAGATTCCAAAGACTCTCATGAGCTAGAGGACGAATGTCCAGGGAGTTCAGTATTTCTGTGTGGGCATGCATCAGGGAAAGGTGTGTGAGTCTTTTCTGGGTCATGGTGCTGCATACCAATGTCTTCAAAAGATGCAAGGCGGAGAAAGTGCGCTCGGATGAGGCCACGGATAGGCACAGTAATGAAATTAAAATCCAAAATACACGTAATAACCTACGTGTGTCAAAAATAATTTCCTAAAATATTCATAAGTAATATATCAATTGTGCAAAATATTTTAACTTAAAAAAAATATATTTCTCGCCTTCCCGCGACCATGCGTCAAGGTCTGGAGGAAAATGATACCTGCCCGGATCCCACGCACGCATCTGCAGTTATATACATTTTACAAAACCAGTATTCATTAGATTTTAAGAACTTTTTTGCCACTTTTAAAACTGTAAAACTAAATAAAAAAGATATCATATGCCGAATAAGCATGTAAGCATATGTTTTCTTGTTCGCTCCACGCAACACGGGTTTAAACGCCGTTTTTTTTTCTAAAGAATAATGTTTAAACTTTATTGGTGGTGGTTGAGAATAATTTATATTGCAGAATAATGTATATTGCATTTTAGCGCAATATAAATGTATCATATTGTTATTCTTAAATAAAAGAATACTAATATATTTTTTACAACATTTTTAACTTTAAAACATACATATAAAGATGCTTTGTACAATAGCTTTGCTTCTGACAACAATTTTCTGTAATAAATCAGTAAATGAATCACAAAATGTGTTGAAAGTGGCGAATAAAATGCTTGTCAATTCAAACAAAGGTGAATAAAACCGCTTTAATTAACAATAACTGTGCTCTTTTGCATACCTCTACTTTTCTCATGTCTTTCTTTATACCACCTTTATCTTTTTAAAATCTTGCCACTTTTAGAAATAATTTGTTTGCATTTTTTGTATACTGCACACTTTATTTGCATCAACTATACCCATAATAACATTTTCTACGTTTTTCTTTCAATAAAAATAAACATATTTATTATTGTCTTAACTTAAAACTTTGTTTTTTAATTTATAAATTAGATTTTATATAAAAAAGTTTTAAAAGTGTTGACTGCGAACGTCTGAGATAAGATATCTGGAAGGACCTATAATATACGCCTATAATATATGTACATTTTTAATTAAAATGTCTGTTCTATTTCTAGCCATTTATTTTGTTTTGACCAACTAAAAAATACATAAGTGACATTAAGAGATTTTATAAAGTTACTTTAATCCATTATTTTAGTAATATATTTACAAAGCCACTGAAAAATATTTTTTTTGTTATGAATAACGGCTGAAAGGATTAAAAAAAATCATAACACTGACTGCCTATATGCGCAAGAAAGGTATTATTAAAGTTTTAAATATGTAAAACTAAATAAAGATATCATATGCCCACTGTACAGTATGTAAGCATAGGCCCATGTTTTCTTGTTCGCTCTGCATGGGTTTAAACGCCGTTTTTAAAGAATATTTTTTAAACTTTATTGGTGGTGGTTGAGAATAATTCCTCTTTCCATATGTATAGCATTTTAGCGCAATATACATGTGTCATATTATTGTTCTTAATATATTAAGAACAATAATACTAATATATTTTTACAACATTTTTAACTTTAAAACATGTATTTTTATACCACATGAATCTCTTTAAAATATTAATACTTTTAGAAAAACGGACATAATTATTAATATTATGAACAAACAATGAAACGGTGTCAAAATTCGACAACACAAATAATTAAGATATTCATTGTAAATAGAGTTAAGTGTATTAGGCTCACACTAAATTCTTTGTTGCACTTAGTATAAATGCCCATTGCACGTACAGTCATCTTAATATATGTATGCGCTGTTATGCTGGCAAGAAGGGGTTGACGTCACTTTGCTGTTTTAATAGAAATATTAAATATTCAGCAATGCCCTTATTAACTTCTGGAAACAACCGCAATGACAACGCATATAAAAATGTAGTTTTTTATGCGCCACCTGGTGGATTTTCTGTGAAGCGAAACACATTAAGGGAAAAGGGAAAGTAGCCCCCCCGAAAAGACTTGCAGAATTCTGCGTGACTCCGCGAGACGATTTGGCGAATGCCGCGGGAGAAAACGCGTGTTTTTAAAGGCCACATCTGTAAATGGGCAGGCAAACTCGTGAAACAGTGAAAGTAAAACAATCCGCCATAATATGGTTTTACACATCTATAGAAAATATGCTATAAATAAAGCAGTTATTAACTTCCCTTATGCATGGTTGTTTGACCTTTACTTCCGTTTAAAACGTTATACATTTTGCAAAGGAGTTTTTTCAGCACTTTGTTCGAAAAGCGAAACCCCCTTCTGCAAATTTTTTTTTAAAAAGCTGAAACGGGTCCGTGCTCCGCGTTGTAAAAAAAAGCAAAGGTTGGGGATCCCTGCTCTAGTGGAATGGATTTTGACTGACAGCGCTTTGATAAGTGTACAGACAAATGCGCTAAATTAGAGAAAAAGTGGGTGGGTCCATTATCATTGGTCTTAAAAAGTGGGTGGGTCCTGTCCCACCCACGTATAATGGTTCCGACGCCCATGATTAATACGCTCGCTTGTACGGTTTATTCTTAGCCACTATATTCTACTTCTTATACTATCTATTGATTTTCTGTGTTGTCCTCTACATCTACTCATATAAAGCTGCTATGCAACAATTAACAATTGTGAAAAGCGCTATATAAATAAAATTGAAATTGAAACCTTCATTTGTTCTCTTATCAGTTTTCACCTCTCAAATTTTCAGCTAAAAGCGGAGATAATTCCATTTTTGTGAAGAACTTTTGTAAGAGATTAGATTCAGAGCCATCAAAACTTACACGTCACGCTAAATCCATCACAATGTTGTTGTGTCGAGTGAAAGCGTCAGTGTTTAAGTGGGGTAAGATTGCCATCTAGTGGATAATAGCGAAAATATCAATTGAAGACAAAGACAACCCAGAGAACGTTTTCTCTTTATTGACGAAATGACTGAACAATATCTATGACATTTATCTGGATATCGCCATAATTGTGCAAATGTAGAAAATTTAAAATATGTTAAAGACTGTGGTGTTTATTTTCATAATTCAGTACGCGGCCACAGTGGCGCAGTGATACTTATGTGATGCACTCTGAACCGTGGGTTATCACGGCTTAGAACGCATTTCAACCAATCAGAATGAAGAACCAGAACGAGCCGTTTTATAATCTGCTTTTTATGTGCATTATTACTATTGGAAATGGGAGGGGGGAAACTGACACCTGGTTTTGTCTTTGAAAGGCCAAAAAAGAACAAGAAAGTTGTGAAAGAGGAGGAGCAGGTAAACTCAACAAAGAAGAAAAAGAAGGAAGGAAAGGACAAGGTGGGTCTTACCCAGAATTAGGGATGGGTATCGTTAAGGTTTTAACGGTATTACTACTCTTACCGGTACTGCTTAACGGTCCGGTGCTTTAACGGTATTCTTATCGGTACTTTGGCCAATGTTAACATTTGATCACGAACCTATGTTCACATGATTAAGTTAATTATGTGTCTGCATTTCATTATTACAAATTAATTTCTGGATATCATTTCTAAATATTATACATATATTTATTAATGCACCAGCGTGAAAGCTGCAGAAAAAATACTTTAAATAGGATATTTAGGCTAAATAAATGTTTACATGCTGATTTTTCTTTATTTGGGATTTTAAAAAGAAGTAGAAAATATGTTGAATGCATAACGTTCAGCATTTCTCCCAAAAGAAATCAACAGAATTTCAACGTAAGGTAAGCAAACCAATTAGGGAGATTGTACATTTATTTTAAATGACGTGAACATTTTTTTGATTTTAGCATACATGCCTGACGTTGATGCGGCAACCACCAGAGATGATGGTTGAATTTTGCAGGATGCGACCTTCTAAGGACGTATTTTAAGACCGATTGCGTCACAGCAGCGCGACTTGAGGCTGTGACTTGTGTTAATATTATTCTGTTTATGTTGAGTATTTCTAAGGTTGATTAATTTTATATACTGTTGAATAGTTTAATCTACATCAACGTGTCATATTTTCTAAAATAAATGAATATTTTTCTGATTCCATATTTATTTAAATAAGTCAGAAACGTCTCCGCTGTGTCCTGCTGACAGGCGCGGGGGCGCGTGCAACAGGTGACGCAAATTATAGGTCCTCCGAGGGTTAGACTGTCTCATTTCAGTTCTCTTCGCGGACTTCTGAGGCTGCCACCTTGAAAGACAGAGTGCTCCCCTTTTAAGGTTGTATGCTTAGAAGGTCGCAGCCCTTGAATTGGGACACAGCTTCTTTCTGCACGTAATACACTTTTGAAAGATGCTTTGACAGATTGCTTGTGTTTCCGCCCTTACATGCAAACATCTTGTTGCACTTACCTGTATGACAACGAGCGTTGTCTGCATCAACTCTAGTGAAGTATAACCACACTTTTGAATGTTTTGCTCTATCCGCCATCGTCACTCTTTGTATTAAGCGGTAGTTTTCGTGCTGTTATGCGTGTGCGTTATTCGTGCTGTTATGCGTGTGCTGTTATGCGTTGTTGTGTTTGACAGACAGCCAGCCTCCGCGGCGCGCATGAGAGATCTCGCAGATCTCACAGACAAACGTCTTAATCGCAAATTAGAAATGTTTGGTGAGATAAAATGTGCACGAAAACATTATTAAGCAAGAAAACATAGTACATTTATTTATTTATTTTCTCCAGGACCGATAGCAGAACCGATAGCGTCAGATCTTACTGATACTACGGTCTTTCATAATTTAGCCCCGGGGCCAGTTTAATACCGGGTTTCGGTACCCATCCCTACCCAGAATACATTAACAGCATTTTAACAGATTATATCAAGAAAATGTGTGACAAAGGGCTGAAATTTTACATTTCTAAAACACATGAGAAAATGTAGCACTTAAGGTTATTATGCGCCATGCAGGTTTGATTTTATTTGTCTCCAGCATGTTATTTCGTTAAAGTCTTTGTTGTAACTTTAAATGTAATTTTCAGGCAATAAATGTGTGTTAGCAGGTTATGTTAGAACTTTACTGTATGAATCACACACATATGTCGTTCATTCATCTTGTCCTATTTAACTAAACTGGCATCTGCAGGTTTGGTTTCGATACGTGAAAGCATTCATGAGACTGCACACACACTTGAACTTGGGACTCCAATGCGAGGATGCACAAGATTAAAAAACATTCTAAAATTTTACATTTCACAAATCACGTTAGTGACCGCACCAGAGCAAGCAAACTTTTGTGGTTCCTCTGGAAGTGCATTTTCTAGTTATGTGTGCTTGCAAAAGCACACTTATTGTTCTTCTTAAGTTTTATTATTATTCCCGGGTATTCAGCTCTAGCGACTAGACCGTTTGACACAGAGACACTGTTCAAACTTTAAAACGTTCGGGCAGTACCGGTGTAAGTTGCTTGAGAAGATGACGTCACAGATTCGTGTCGTTCTTCCGCCATATTGGATAGAACACAAAACCTTAAAGTTTCACAGGTCACAAATTTTGTCGAAACTTCACGAAAATCGATGTACACGATCCTTGGACCAAGCCTCACAAAAGTAACTAGAAGGATTTTTGATTTTCAGAAGCATTTGCCCATCACATGCCAAAATATAGATGTGGCGTAGTCGCCAAACAGGAAGTAGTTCATATCTCAGGATCTCTGTAACATATCTAAACCTAATTTTTTATATGAACTCGGGACTCCAATGTGAAGATGCCCAAGATAAAAAAAACATTGCAGTAACATGTCTATATTATGTTATTTTCACTTTAAAATATCCAATTGAATCCTATGTAAAATAAATTTTTTATATGACTTTACCACTAGAGGGCAGCCCAAGCGTGTTTAATTAGGGCTGGACGATATGGCCAAAATTTTTATCATGATATACTTCTTAATTTCGGTCGATACGGTATAAATCCGATAACGGTAAGCATTTTAAAAAAGCCTCAGGAAAGACTGCCAAGAATGCCTGCAATGGATGTCTGAACCAAAAACAAACCTCTGAAAAAATTAATTTGCCAAAGAAACCTCCTATAAAACTATATCATATTTAAAATAAAAAGGGATAAATATATGAATGTTCACCTTTAATACGGACGTGTTAAGTCTTCATACAAAAAAAGTGATATCACTGTCCAGTAAACCAGACTTTCAGGCTCAGCTTAATATTATTACAAGTGCACCCTGAATGTCAGTCAGTGTTAAATGCTGTAATGCAGGGGTCTCAAACTCAAATAGGCTTGGGGCCATTTCTGAGATCGACATCTCATAGAAGGGACAAAGAAGAGCTATTTTAACATTAAAGCCCCACTGTGTAGGATCTACTCCCATCTAGCGGTAAAAATCAATATGACAACCAACTGATTATTACGCTCTAGCCCCCACCATTCGGAACGCGTTTTAACTAGTACGGTGGCGCTGTCATGTTAAGGTTAACATGGCTTCCAGTAGCTAAAGCTAAAGCAATGAAAAAAATGAACAATTTGCAATCGTGTGATCCATCAAAGCACACAGATTTATGTTAAACATGTAAAAAGTCTGATTTTCATGATATGTCCGCTTAAAATCACATACAAAAAACAACCATAAACGTAGCTTAGACACTCCTTTTTCATCCACGCAAGGAAAAATATCACAGGGGCTGTTACACTTGGTATTTAGATGTGTTTTCGTCGATCAGATCACAAGTGGACGAGAGAGACACATTACGTTTACACTTGGTGTTTAAATCCGTCTCTTTTTGTCCATTTTCGACCGCTTCTTTCCAGATTACTGAGGACGCTTGTAAAATGAAACGAACGACGCGCAGATCAGCGGCGTTTTATCAATGAAAGGCTAAAAATAGCGCTGTCACCGTGTGTTTGTGCTAGAGGTCAGAAAATATGAAAAACATTTATCTCAGTACCTCAGATTACATAAATGGGCGGAGAGACGGCGTGTGGCGGTTCGAGCACACAAAACCACATGCGTGTTTACACTAACTGCATAACCATGCTATAGTTAGCCAAGGAACTATAAAACTTCAAGTTTACAACATAGACTGTATAGATGTAAACGAGTATGCTGAATTACCTGTGGTGAAGATATAAAGTAACTAAGCAACTTCAGTGTCCATTGAGCCCCATCTTGGAAAACTAACTCCAATATTGACTTTGGTCTTGATGTTTTTCCTGTCGCGTTGTTGTTTAAAATCCCCGTTTCGCTTCCTTGGCGACTTGTTTTAATGTCCTCGAGAATATGTCTTCAACAGGCTTTCAAATCAAAGCATTAGATCGCAGGTTTATCATGGCGTGCGGCCGAAGGATTCAGTCTACGCAGGTCGCAGGCTGCATACGTCATCAAGCCTGGTTTATTTAAATTAACTGAGCATTACATTCGCAAGTCATAAGCATATTACATCAATTTACAATTAACTAAGAATAATTGTCAGCTTTATAATTGTTAATATTCTGAAATAAGTCTGTCTTGATGACGTATACCGCCTACACATGCAACCTCCGTGCAACTAGCGTGAGTGTTTTCTGAAAGCGCGAAAGGCGGAGCTTGAATTTCAGGAATGTCCCTCGTCGGCGAATGTATTTCAAAGATGGAGGCACAACATGGATTCAGCCATACGATACGGCGGTATGAATTTTAAATATCAGATTCTACACTTACGAGAATACTTTGATTAGTGGGGTGGAAGTAATTACACATGAATGAGCACATACTTTTGAAAGAAAACATGGGTTTTTGCTAAGAATTAACTAAAAGAAGTACACAGTGGAGATTTAAAAAGCACAATTATTTATTTTACATTTATAAACTATTATGCATTTTTTTGCCAACAGGTTGTGTTTTGATATATTATGGATTTATTCAGTCACAGTATTGACTTTCACCTTAACCCTAATTGCTCCCCGGGCGCTGCAGGGATAGCTGCCCACTGCTCCGGGTGTTTGTGTGTTCACGACTTGCAGTGCGTGTGTTCACTATTCACTGGATGGGTTAAATGCAGAGGTCACATTCCAAGTATGGGTTACCATACATTGGCAAATACTCACTTTCACTTTCACTTCATAGTTTTATCTGTCTTAGTCCATAGTTTTGATAAATTTGCTATTATAGTAATATGTGGAGAAAATATTAATAAGTCAATGTGACCCTAAAACTTTTCAATGGTTGTATTTAATGTTACATACTGTTAGAAAAATAAAAAAATACTGATCTACTTGTAATTGCTTAGCAAGCTAGATAGTGATATATTTGATACTAGACATTTAATTATATATTATACATATTACTCATAATCAGGTGACACAGCAGCATACATACTTATCTTTTCTCCTCATCTTTATTCTTTTCTAACCATGGCACCTTATGGCTTAAGCCTATTTTATTTTTATGTATGTATTCTATGTTTGTGTGCATTACATCTCCTGTTCTCTCTCTCTCTATATGGCGTCGTCATTGGAAGCTGTGACTTGACGCAAACTAACCCCGCACCTCCTTCTCGTACTTCTGAGTGACAGCTCTTCTCTGAGCAAACACTCCTAAGTCCCAAATAGATTAATCGATCGCATGGTGACAATGATATGATTTGGCGCGAGGTACAGATGAGTACATTTAAATCCGCATCCGTTTGCTCGTAGTCCGGGAGATTGCGGCTCATGGTTGCTTAACTACAAAAGATGCCACGCGTTTTATAGGGATGTTGCGGCATGACCCGCGTTTAACATGTGTTTTTACGCGTGACATGTGAACGGCCACAGGACGCCGTAATGTATATCAAAATATCGGAAATGCGTTTAGAAACCATATCACAGTTATAAAAAAATATTATACCGCGAGATATTGATATTGAATTATTGTCCAGCCCTATGTTTAATTGCCTTCACACGTGACTAGACCGAAACTAACCTGAGTGCGTGCCTATTGAAAAACTATATATACTGAGGATTATTTGATACTAAATCCGATGGAATATTTCATGCCCATATTAAAATAGTCAGTGTTGCTTTTGCAGCATGCTAAAGTGTATTATCCTGCATGAAAGTAAATTTAATTTCTCATCTTTAAGGTACTCTATATATCTTCCAGATGCCCTTTTGGCCCCCTCAAGGGACCTTCCATCTTACTTCCCAATATTTCAGTCCAAACCAGCCTTGTTTGAACATGGTGGCTATTCACCAACAATCCAGAATAAACTATTCAGTGTATTATGGCATGTCAATGAATAAAACGGTTTGAAAACTTCATGAAGCTCACAGCAAATGTAGTATTTTTGGAAGCTTTAGTTTGGGGGTGGGGTTGAAATCCACTTTTATGCACTGAAGGATCAAATATTGAGGGCTTCTTGGTATTACAAAGACACCAGCATGTTTGCTTCTTAGCAGGTGATTTTTTTTATTGTTGCCTTTTCCTAATATTTTCCTTTAAAAATTCTTCATATGGTCAAATCCTGTACATAAATCTTATAATAATTCAATGATTATAAATTGTTACAGGAAATAAATAACTTTTTTTAAGATAATGCACACTTTTTTGCGAGTGTTTGCAGTTTCATGATGAATTTTTATGAGTTTTATAAAATTTTTGAATCAGTGATTCTGTGATCGATCCTGTGGTCTGTTTAAAAATGCTGCGAACGTTCACTTATCCTAGCCAGCTACACCTGGCTTAACATAGCTGCACGTTCTCATCCTGGCTTAGCAATTGTGCAACAGACTAAGCCAGGATGGGCTGATTAAACTAGGTCAAGCTGGGCCTTTTCTGTTATCCTGGCTTTCTTAATTCTACTTTTGTGCAATACCCCCCTGGTGAGAGTGTAAAAATGTAATTATAAAATTAACCGTTCAATTCAAGAAATTCATTGATGCTAAGCTACCCAGTGAGTAGTACAACTTTTCCTCACACCTATATTTACAATTACATAGGTAATTCTAGGAATCAAAACAAGTGTCCAAATATTTTAGAATATACATTTCACAGATCTATTGAAATTACCACTGTGGACGCTTGGTCATTTTAGGAAACAAAATCAGTGTCCAAATATTCTAAAATATACATTACACAGATCTGTGTGCATTAAAACTGTGAATACCTACTCATTTTTGGAATCAAAATCAGTGTCTCTGTAAGGGTTTTTGTCTCGTGTTCTGTTTTGTGTTTTGAACTTTTATTTTGATATACTGTTCTGTTTTCAGTGTTTTATTTTGTATTCTGGTCATGTCATACTTCACTTCCCACTTCCTGTGTATCTGTATAAAGCCACTTACTTCTGATCATATCCCTGCGAAGTATTGTATGTGTAACAGCTACCTTACCGAGCGTACCATAGTTTTGTCTTGTTCCTGTTTCTGTGCCTGTTCCCGCCTGTTTTGTATTCCTGTTCCTGTTTTTGGATATTCTGGATTTTGACCTTTTGCCTGTTTATGTGGATTACGCCTTTGGATTACCCTGGTTGGATTTGTTTGCCTGCCCTTTGTGGATTTTACAATAATCCTTCTTGCACATGGATTCTCTTCTCTCTTGCTTTGTGTAAGCAGCCCACGCTACAGTCCAACTCTACAGTCCAACTCTACAATACACATTGCACAGATCTATATGCCTCAAAACTGTACATGCTTACTAATTCTAAGTAGCGCCCAGCTCTTCGCTGCTGCATTGCCAGTTGATTGTGAAAATGCTGTTGAGGGTCCTGCAGAACTTGAATCACTCGTCCAAAAAACTAATTAACTTTCAACAGCACATTCTTCCAAAACTGCACAACCATTACATCACGCACAAATATATCTGCTGCCAGCCAATCACGTGCCAGGTTTCACTTCTAGAAGCTCATGTAACTCCCTCACTCAAGTGAAATCCATTTGCACTTTAATCTCAGTCTAGTCAAAATCTTTTGCTGTCCCACAGTCTTGCACTTTTTCAACTGTTGTCTGTGCTGTTGTGCTTTGTAAGGTTATACAAGAAGAATCCATCACGGACACATTGAACGCATTGTACCGTTTTACAACCTTGATGTCATTCTCACTCCACACAGCTAACAACATCAGGTGGTCCACATATGCGACAAACAGATTTTCTAAAGACATTCTTTGCCCCCAAACAACCTAGTCATTCTTCTCAAAAGCTCTCACAATCTTCACCTTAACAGACACCCATAGATATATACACTAGATGTCGCCTTGGGGTTCTAAGCATGCGTCAAAACCTCCGCCATCCTGGAACAGGGGTCTTGTCATAGGAAGTAGCTAGGTAAAGCTGCTATCTCCACCTGTACTTTGAATTCATGGACGATGCCGGACTTTTGTGCTGCGTATAGAGCTACTAGCACTATGCATTATAGTTAGTAAAAGAAGATTTTCAAAATATCAAAACGTAAAGAAATTTCTGGCCTCAATGCTAAATACATGTCTGACTGTTCAAACGAACCAAAGGAAAACCAAGAAAATCGCATTCATGACTATTTATGGTGATTTTATTTCCGTTACACCATTGCCTACAATGACGCTGATGCGGGGTTTCCCTGTTTCAAGATGGCAGCTCTATTTGACGCATTCGGTCCAATGAACAGCTGTAGCCAAGGCTATATCTAGTGTACATATCCATGTACAGACACCTACCAGACACACAAAAACAAAAAAACATTAATAAATGTTTAATACTTATTCAACAAGTGAATTCACACTTAATGATATCACACTTCTTTTATGCTTACATACACACAGACACAAACAACATGTATAAACAAGTAACATGTTTATTAAATATAGCGAATTACAATAAGACTACAAACCCTGCAGTGCTCTCATTGACAACAATAAGGTCTTATTTGCACAATTTCATTATAACTATTAATACTTGATAAACAATCTTTTCACACAACGCATCACAATACACACAAGTACATTACTCTTACCTGTTGATACTTTCTCCTATCTCTGTTGATTTCTCCAAGAGTTAAGATGGGTGTTGTAGCATACAATTTGTCAAACAACTGATATTAATGTCCTGCTGTTCACGGTCACACATTTACAGATCTATGTGCATTAAAACAGTGAATGCCTACTCATTCTAGGAATCAAAATCAGTGTCCAAAGCTTCTACAATATACATTGCACAGATTTATGGCCATTAAAGCTGAATGACTCATTTTAGGAATCAAAATCTTAAAACAGCACATTCTTCCAAAACTACACAACCATTACATCACGCAAAAATATATCTGCTGCCAGGCAATCACGTGCCACACTTTGTCCAGGTTTCACTCCTAGAAGCTCACGTAACTCGTCACAAAAGTGAAATTTCTCCTGTTGTCCTTCAAGTTAAATGCCAACATGGCCTCGAATTTCCACAGTAATCTTAGAAGTTTTACAAGAAACAGCTAACAACATGAGGTGGTCCACATCTGCTACAATCACATTTTGGAGAGGCACTCTTTGTCCTCGAACAACCGAGTCCTTCCTCTCAAAATTGTCACCTTCATGGACACCTACCCCACAAAGACAACAAAAAACAGGCATTAATAAATGCATCTCATTCTTATACAACGTCAACTCAATGACATTTCATAAATTAATTAAAAGACACAGTTCGTTTAACAACAACAAGTGTATAGACTACTTACATATGTTTCTATGAAAATATAACATTACAAATGAACTACAAACCCTGCAATACCCCCATCAAAAACAATACTTTCTCTTATTTGCACCATTTTCATTATAACTTTCAATACTTCATAAACACTTTTCACACAACACATCACAAAATCACATTCAAAAAGTACATTTCCGTTGTTACTCTCTCTTATCTTTGTATATTTCTTCAAGAGTTAGGATGGGTGTTGTAGCAGACAATTTCTCTTCAAACACATATGACAATTGGCGAACAACTGATATTTTCGTCCTGCCGCTCACAGTGACGTCATTTGTGTTTCTCGCCTGACGAGATGGTGACAAACCAATATCTGTAAGTTTTAATGGACTCCTGTGAATACAAGAAGAAACATGTCATCAACCACACACTTTCACAATCAAACACCACTAAGGCAAGTATACACATAACATTCACATACAGTTAAAAAAAAACATTCAATATTTACATGATATAAACTATCTACAATATATGCTGATTACGATTTTCAACAATTCTATAAATAGCTATTGCTACATAACCATTTAAGAAAAGGAACTTTGAGTGCTATTAGATGTTGCTCCAATGAGTTTACACGTTATTTATTTAGGAATTTCCAGCAAATGCATATTGTTGGGAACACTCTCTTCAGGTAGTTATCCTCTAAGGCTTTTTCAATGGCATGTGTTACATTTTTAGTGTAGTAAATTAAATGTTTGTATGGGGAGGTGTAAAGTTGAGTATGTGTATTCGAGGATATGCCGTATTTCCTCAATTAAGACTGGGGCCTTTATTTACCTAAACTGCCGAAGGTAACAGGCTTTTATTAGAGACAGGCCTTTATTTCAAATTCCATCTGTTTGATAAATAATTGTTTTAAATAAGCCGTTAAATTAAAAGCGATAGCGTTCTAGTGCATAGAGATAATTTATTTTTTAACCATATACTTTTGGAGACCCATCCAAAGTAGCTACTGCCATCTATTGGCAGCTGTGCATTATGATGAACTTGAATGCATTTAGGAGATAGCACCGCGCTCACATTATCCAAACCATGCCCCAGCGTGATCGTCCCCCCTCCCTACTCCATGCACGCACTCACACTGTACTTTTATCAATCTAAACCCGGGCGTGCTTTCGTCATAAGAATGCATATGTTTTGAGCAAAGCAGGAGGTAAAGCACTTTCTTAACACTGGAACCCATCGTAATGTCAAGTCTGTGTTTTTTATTCAGAGTCGTATGAAGCCCTGTCATATTCCTATGATATCGCATAGTTGATCTGTCGCATTTGCAACGTAGATATTCACTAGCCCTACTGCGCGCATTAAGAGGTTTAAACGAAGGCAGATGAAGGTGAGTGCTCGCGCAGTTGACGTCTCTCTTTTTGAAACGCGCGATTGCGCTCACACTGCGCCTAACTAAGCTAAGTAAGCTCTCACTCATTTTCCCCCGGCACTCATCTTTCCCCGGCCTTAATTTGAGACCGGCCTTTATTTGTCCGCGATGACCACGCCCTCGGCCACTATCAGAGGCCCGGCGTTTATTTGAATACCGGCTTTTATTTGAGGAATTACAGTAGTTTTGTGATGGGCAAATTGTAACTATGCATGTTATAATGTTTGTTGTTGATAAACTGATTTATTTAAAAATATGTGACCAGTCACGGAAAGTAGGGACACAAGTCGGATCTGGGCATTTTGAGTTATTCACAGATTCTGAAAGTGCAGTTTCTAAGCTTTCCAACGATGTGTAACACATGGAAGTCTGATAAGATTTGGAGAAGTTGTGGCCATTTGAATATAGGAACTCAGAAATACTCAAACCGAGAAAATCGAGACGAAAGGGACTCTTCTTTTCAGCTGGGGGAGACAATAGGGCTCATTTACATCTCATTTAGCTAAGCCATGCCCCCTGTAAAACCCTTTTTGAGATGTTCTAGCATCATATGTAGTATTTTATGACCAAATGACAACCCGCAAAAATAAACATGACTCTTTTACCTTTGTGGGGATCACAAGTCGAATCCAGTCTGTTTCAGATTATCCAATGTCCATATTTGTCCACAAATGCGTATAATCCGTGAAATATAGATTGTTTACATCAGATTTCGCATGAATGTCTGGTAATACAATATAATATATAATCTGAAGACTATTTAAATCGTAACATGTAAGGGTATATGAGCTTTCACTCCGTTAAACACATGAACCCGCCTTCAAAGTTTGTATTTAAAATAGGGAAGTAGTATAATAGATCATCCAAACAGCGCCGTCGAAAACGTGACATCCTTTAGAGAGGTTACCAATGGCTCGCTCGTTCCTCCATCAGCCAATGACTTCATGGAAAATATTGATAGACAAAACATGTAGCCAATTATATGAAGAATACAACTATATCTGTGTAACTTCTGTGTGTTTGGACTCATGCTGCGCTGCAAGAACTGACATACAGATGACGTCAAAGTACCGCGAGAGCGAGTCGAAATTAAACTACTCCGTAAGATTTCTTGAAGAGCTCTCGCGGTACTTTGACGTCATCCGACTGCGGCGCCGCATAAAGTCAGTGACGCGGCTGACGTACGATGCGGCTGACTGTTATTTGTTCCGTCCCAACTTCTTTTATTTTTCTTTTGTTTTGTGCGCCCGAGCTTTACAGTCTGGGGAGACGCAGGCTATAAGTTTGAAAAAAAAAAACTCCGCAAACATGTCTGAGGAACAGGGCAGCGCGTCACTACAGTCACGTGACTTCACGCTCGAGCCGGTGTTGTGTAAAATTCAGTCCCCATGAAAAACTGTCTCAATGGGCGGGGCATATATGCATATTCATGAGGTTGCTTTACCATGGGCGAGTACTGCGAGCGATTGGATGGAGTGGTCATTCATTGTGTTTCAGCTCTTGTTTGGTTAGTTCTATAAGGTAATAAAGCCGAATTGTCATACGTCCCATGTAGATCTAGGTACAAATGTTTATATTCTTTACAATGTAGGCTAATGCGCTTTGCGCAAATTATTTTATCAGAACGCTTTGTTATGGCGACGTAATGTTTTTGCTGTTTAACTTACGCGTGTGATTAAGTGCACAGATCGAGCACATTTCTCTTGTTCCTCGTTTGTCTTTGTACGGTCTTTTGAAGTTCTCCTTAGCTGTATTGTATTTTAATGCATCATAACTTTCACAAGAATGTAAGATGTGCAAATAAACACTTGGAAATGGTTGCTGTTGTTGTGTTGCTTATTGTCAGTTTTTATACGCAGTTACACTTAAAGGGCCTTTCACAAATGAGCCTTTGCAATCATTTTAATGCATTCAGAATGGCATCTTTTCATTTGGGTCAAGAACAAAATCACGCATGAAGGACAGATTTTCATGACGTGCTGTACTCATGTTTCTCTGGTGAATTATACATGTAAATGGAATGACATGAAAAGTTTTACACATACAAATGTGAATGCCTTATCTAAATGCAAGACCCATGTTCTGAACAGCTAAAAATAGGATGAGACAGACCAAAAAGGTATACCAGTTATAAAGGAATGTTTACAATTCTTAGGCCAAACAAAATAGCTTGTCAGTCCTTAAAACACACACAAATGAACTTCTTGTATTTATTAACACATTACACATATGGATATTACAAAATAAAGCTTAAAGTCATTTCAAAATTGCCATCCATCACAAACAAAAATGACTCCAGTAACAAAAAAAAAACATTTGACATGCATACTTGAACAGCTATTTATCCAAATGTAAAACACAGATGTATCAAACTGAAAAATGGTTTTGAGTGTTAAGGTCCTCAATTAATGTTTTCTGTACATGTAATAACAGAAACACACAATTACAGTTCCACAATACAAACAAATGTTGTTCATAAACCATGAAAAAACACATATTTCAAAGCCAATTACTGTTTCTAATCTGTTTATTACCCACAATCCCTGCACACATTTAAACAAGTGGTTACTTATTAACATCTTTATTAATTACACAAATCAAACCAATTAGTTAAGCATCCAACCTCTGATAAAAGGCCAACCAACCATCTAATTTATTTTCTGTTTAATTGGCAAAATGGACAGATCAACTTACCAGTTGCTGTTTGATTTGAAAAAGTCTGGAAAGGTTCCTGATAATTTAACAAAAAACAAAAAAAGAGTACTTGTAAGAAAGGCAAAGAAGTATGTCATCAAAGGTCAGTGGTACAAATTTGGTGAAGGTCCCATGTACAGTTAGGTTGGATGAGTTATGTGGTCTTTAAAGTATTGGTTTAACATATTGGTTTTAGATGACATTTTGTACTACATTAGAAGAAGGGAAGAGGGTGGTTTAGCCAAAGTGTTGTGCTGCAGTGAGGCCCAAGAGGTTTTCACAGAATTCCACACCAGTTCCATCGGGGCCCACTGTGGCATTGTGAAAACTACTGATGCCATCAGCCGTCGATTTTATTGGCCTTCCATGAGTGTGAACATTAGAAATTGGGTAAGTAATCAATGAGTAGGCCTACTGTTTGATGTGGACATGCGTAGCATTACAACGTGAATCTATTTTTAGGTAAAACACTGTGCAGCCTGCCAAGCAAAGCAAGCTGACATTAAAAATCACACAGACTATACACCTATTGAGGTAAGTTTATGTAAATTAGATGGTGTTATTTTCTGCTTAAGAAATCAACCACATTGAACATGTCACTTGACAGGTTGTTGAGCCATGGGAGATTGTGGGAATGGATTTAGTGGGAAAGCTCACACCAACAAAAGATGGGTACCAGTATATCTGTGTGATGGTGGACTATCTAACAAAGTGGTGTGAGGCTTTCCCACTAAAAACCAAGTCTGCTGAGGAGGTCACAGACTGTATTGTAAAACTGTTCTACAAATTTGGCGCCCCCAAAAGGCTGTTAACTGACCAGGGCAAAGAATTTGTGAACAAGGTAGGATTACACTTTATTTGCTAGTTGGAAATTGTTCGTGAAATTGAAGAGTATAATTCGTGTGTGTTTTGTATGTGTATGTAGGTCAATATGGGTGTCTGTCAGCTGCTGGGAATAAAAAGGAGTTTGTGTGCACCATACCACCCACAAACCAATGGTCTAGTTGAAAGGCTAAATGGCACAATACAGAGGTAACAGACATTTTAAATGATAAGAATAATTAGATAATAAATTGAATAATACTTGTCAATGTAGTTAAAATACATTTCTGATTGGTCAGAATTGCCATATAAATGTTTTCCTACTGTGACTCTTTCTCTTATTTAAAGATCATTAAGCAAGCTGGTGGGAAAGCAGCCACACAAGTGGTCTGATTATTTGGAGGCCACAATGTTTGGTCTCCGCACCAAAAAACAAGTGACGACAAAGTACTCTCCATATTACTTAATGTTTGGCCGGGAGGCAAGGTATCCATCCGAGGTACCTGACAAATATGAGGTCAGTTTATATATATTTTTTTGTTTTACTTTTTATATTAATTCATTTTAAGATTGAACTATGGCAGTTTTTATTCATAGATCAATGAATCTGTGGAGGACATTCTGGCTGAGGAGTGCATCTCTGAATGCATTAAAAGGCAAGACCGCATCTTTCAAACTGTCCGGGACAATATTAGTTGTGCTCAACAGAAGGCCAAAAAAAGGAAGCTGGAAAAGGGATTGTCTGTAGACATTAAGGTTGGTGACAGGGTTTTGCGTAAAAATATACGGAGCAGGCAGAGAAAGGGAGGCAAACTGGACCCAGACTTCATTGGTCCATACACTGTGACGAGTGTAGATGGTAAGTCCATAGATTTAAGGGACGACAAGGGACACACATTTCCGAAAATTAACAAGGACCATTTAGTTCATTTTTTGGAGGAACATGCTTGTCCTGCGCCCCAGCCTCCTGTCTGTGCCTCGACCTCCCAGCCACCTCCTGTCTGTGCCTCGACCTCCCAGCCACCTCCTGTCTGTGCCTCGACCTCCCAGCCACCTCCTGTCTGTGCCTCGACCTCCCAGCCACCTCCTGTCTGTGCCTCGACCTCCCAGCCACCTCCTGTCTGTGCCTCGACCTCCCAGCCACCTCCTGTCTGTGCCTCGACCTCCCAGCCACCTCCTGTCTGTGCCTCGACCTCCCAGCCACCTCCTGTCTGTGCCTCGACCTCCCAGCCACCTCCTGTCTGTGCCTCGACCTCCCAGCCACCTCCTGTCTGTGCCTCGACCTCCCAGCCACCTCCTGTCTGTGCCTCGACCTCCCAGCCAAACAGCGCAATCTGTATGTATTGTTCTGATTACTTGCATGTACATCTTTATATGAATGACTGAAAGTTACTTTAAATATAAACTAATGGAATGTGTCTTTCGCACACAGTATTACAAGAAATATGGGCCAAAAGAAAAGGTGGTGTATTGTGCAGTAAAATTGGCCCATACAAAGTCTTCACATGGGATGTAGATCGCCTCAGACCTGGTGAAATGCTTGAAAGTGAAGTAGGTGATGCAAGTCATACCTGTTTATATTTTGTAAAACTGTTTATTTTGTATTCTGCTATTCTTTAGGCATAAATTAAGACCGTAAAGAACTGTGTGAACTTTGTTCTCTTTTGTTTAGGTAATCAATGCATATCTGAGTTTGCTGACCAAGAACTATGCAGGCAAGGCATATGTCATTGATTCCTTTCAGGCGACAAACATCTGGAAGGGCAACGGCAGTTCTATGAAGAGGGTATGAAAATTCTTCAAATAAATCTTTCATGTCATCAGAGATCTAGTATAATGAGCTGTAACAGTTTTTTTTTGTGTATCTGTACTGCAGCTGGATCCAGATGAATTTGATGTCATGATTGGGTCCATTAATGAGAACCACCACTGGACACTTCTGGTCTGTTTCTTTCCATTCTAAAGTCGTAACGTTTTAGAAACCACAGTGAAAGAATTTGGGGCCTGATTCACTCATTAACATTTTACAGGTGATTTATCCGAAGGAATGGCGTATATTATACATAAACTCATTTGGGGAAAGCCGAAGTAAATTACTTCAGTGCGAAAAGGCTATAAGGTCAGCTAAAATATGCTAGTCATGTCAATATTTCTTATTTGTTGGTCTGATTGTTAACTTGTATTGACATTATACATACTTTTGAACCCAACAAAGCAAATTTATGGACACAAGGGGAAAGGTTGGGAAGTGGAAATGTTCCACTGTACCGCACTGCTTCCAACAGGATGGCAATTCATGTGGGGTATTTGTCTGTAAAGTAAGTTTCTGTTATGCATTGTCTGAAATGCATTAATTCACATGTTGAATATTAAAGCTCTGTTTTGCTTTTTTTAGTTTGCAGAAGCTATTCTCACAGGTGGCAGTTTGCAGTTTGCAAGCACAGCAGACAACATTGCTTTGCTACGCCAACAAATAGGCCTCTGTCTGCTTCAAGGAAGTGGTATATTACACACACACACACACACACACACACACACACACACACACACACACACACACACAACAATATTATGTGCATAAAATTGATGCTTTCTATTCCACAGATGACCTGTCAGAATTATGTTTGACATGTGGAGACCAACATTCTTTCACAGAGGACATTGAGGACTGTTGGGTGTGTTAAGCAGTATGCTCTGTGAATATTTACCTTGCATTAAAACATGTTTTCAAGTGTTTCTTTTCTTTTTCAGATTCAGTGTGACTGTTGCAGTGGATGGTTCCACTGGGAATGTGTAAACCAACCCAGTCTTTCTGAAATATTTATTTGTCACGGATGCAGATTTTGATTATGGTTTAATGGTTTTGTGTTACTAGAGTCATTTTTGTTTGGCATTGATGGCAATTTTGAAATTACTTGAAGCTTTATTTTGTAATATGGATGTGTGATTGTATTTAATCAATAAATACAAGAAGTTCATTTGTGTGTGTTTAATGACTGACAAGCTATTTTGTTTGGCCTAAGAATTGTAAACATTCTTTTATAACTGGTATAGCTTTTTGGTCTGTCTCATCCTATTTCCATAGCACACGGGTAAATACTAAAATTTTTTTTAGCTCTTCAGAACATGGGTCTTGCATTTAGATAAGGCATTCAAATTTGTATGTGTAAAACTTTTCATGTCATTCCATTTACATGTATAATTCACCAGAGAAACATGAGTACAGCACGTCATGAAAATCTGTCCATGCGTGATTTTGTTCTTGACCCAAATGAAAAGATGCCATTCTGAATGCATTAAAATGATTGCAAAGGCTCATTTGTGAAAGGCCCTTTAAGTGTAACTGCGTATAAAAACTGACAATAAGCAACACAACAACAGCAACCATTTCCAAGTGTTTATTTGCACATCTTACATTCTTGTGAAAGTTATGATGCATTAAAATACAATACAGCTAAGGAGAACTTCAAAAGACCGTACAAAGACAAACGAGGAACAAGAGAAATGTGCTCGATCTGTGCACTTAATCACACGCGTAAGTTAAACAGCAAAAACATTACGTCGCCATAACAAAGCGTTCTGATAAAATAATTTGCGCAAAGCGCATTAGCCTACATTGTAAAGAATATAAACATTTGTACCTAGATCTACATGGGACGTATGACAATTCGGCTTTATTACCTTATAGAACTAACCAAACAAGAGCTGAAACACAATGAATGACCACTCCATGCAATCGCTCGCAGTACTCGCCCATGGTAAAGCAACCTCATGAATATGCATATATGCCCCGCCCATTGAGACAGTTTTTCATGGGGACTGAATTTTACACAACACCGGAAGAGAAGACAATGCTGAATAAAGTCGTAATTCTGCTATTTTTGGACCAAACTGTATTTTCGATGCATCAACACAATCTTACTGACCCACTGATGTCACATGGACTACTTTGATGATGTTTTTATTAACTTTCTGGACATGGAAACCATACATAGATTTTCAATGAAGGGGAAAGCTCTCGGACTAAATCTAACGATAAAACATCTTAAACTGTGTTCCGAAGATGAACGGAGGTCTTCCGAGTTTAGAACGACATAAGGGTGAGTCATTAATTACATTATTTTCATTTTTGGGCGAACTATCCTTATTTAGTAGTCACGCTGTTCCCTTTGGGGGCGGAGGCGAAAACACAAGCTTATACAGTAACAGTTATGTAAATATACACACAGACAATGACGCCCCCCGCTGCACGCTAGAATCTCCGGAAAAACAAGCCTATTTTAACCGCAAAATGTACGCTTTTAAATATACAAAAACTGCTATCTCAAACATGGAGAGGCTTCTTCGTGATCTCAACTAACAGATTCTGCAATAAAACGAAAATCACAAATTTCGAAAAAAAAACTTTGTTTCTCATTTTCTCGAAACTTGTGCTGCCGACTTGAGTCCCTGGTTTCCGTGACGGGTCACATATGCTGACCTATACGAGTGCTCAAACAAAGACACCCCAAAACATCATAGCTCTTTAGAAGTAACTAATCCCTACAAATTTCAACAATGTGTGTGTTAAATTCATTACTTACATCAAATACATGAAATATTTCAGATTTTATTTAACAATTACAAGTTAACCATTGTACATACTTTTCTTTAAATAAAAAGATAATTCTAATTAGTTTGCACTTAAGCTAATATCACAGACAAAAAGTATTTTTTGAACAATTTTGAACACAATTACAAAACCCAGGATGTTTACCCAACAGTACATTTAAATGTCTTGGTCAACATATATTTACGGAAAACATTGCCTTTGTCCATTTCTCAATCCCAAAACAGCAGTCGCGGAGGTCCGATTTATAGGCTGCATACGTCAACAAGATAGACTTATTTCGTAATATTCACTTTATTTATAAAGTTCACTGTTATCGCAGTCAATCTTAAATTGTTGAAATATGATATAAATTGCGAATGAAAATCTCATATAACTTTTATAAACCAGGCTTAATGGCGTATGCAACCAACGGAGGCTGCGGCCTTCCAATTGAAAACGGCCTTTATTCAACATTATTTACCATTGTACAATTAAAAAACACCTCTGGAGACATTTACGCGTTTAAAAGACTAATACCCAACACGTGTAACACTGGACTCATCTATCCCTTTCGGCACACTGGAACACCAATGTTTTTGCACATCAGATACCACAACTAGTGTGTTCTTTTTATCGTCCTGTAACAAGGCCGTAAAGTAGCGACTGTTGCCCGATCCTGACTGCAACACATCCGACACATCGTGTATATACCCCTCCACTTCCTGCAAAGCTCTTTTAGGACTTGCCATCCGGAAAAACAAAAACACATGTTTAAACAAACAATCAGGCTTTAACACATGCTAGGTTACACTCATTCACGTTCACATAACACACTCTACACTAATTTAATAACTTCAAACACTTATATTTTCTAACACGCTTATTTATTTACGACAAACCACAAACGTAGCAAAAACTCTTCAATACCAAACGATTCAACAATATTTTTACACTTTCTCAAACCAGACCAAACTTACCTTCAAACGCAAGCAATGAAACACCATTGACAACCATTGACAACCTCATCAATGTCTTCTCACTGTAGCCTCTTTATTCAAACACGCACTCCTCGTAACTCCATTGGCTGCCAAAATGACGTATTCTCCACGTCACGTCGTCTTCTTCGTTACTTTATTAACCCAGAACTATTCAAATGTATAGCGCCACCTACATAGGGAAACACCTCAATGACACATAACACAGCTTTTGGCTGACAACTTCTTTATTCTTTCATATGAAATCATGAGATTTTCCTAACTGCTCACCCAAAATCATCCATATTTCATTGTGTTTGGCTTGACCTTGAGATTGCTCCTTGCAGCTATATTTTATATTTGCTATCATGTAATATGCTTATGGCTTGTGCAGTAAAGCCTACACAAGCGACCTCAGCAGACTGAATGCTTCGGATTGAAAAACTTTCGCATTGTTTACAAACGAAGACGAGTGAAGTCACGTAATGGCGGATAACTGTTACAATAAATGTCATACAGTGTTAAACACAGTTATTTACTTTCGTATCCTTCATGGCAACTTTGAGTAAGGCTGCACTGCAGGATCTTTTAAGTGTGTGCTGTTATACGATTCCATATATTGTTTACAAACGAGAACGCGTGAAGTCACGTAATGGCGGATAACTGTTACATGCCGTACAGTGTTAGACACAGTAATTTACTTTCGTATCCTTCATGGCAGAGGTGGGGGACTCGAGTCATATTACTTGACTCGAGTCAGACTTAAGTCGCAAATTTGAGACTTGAGACTTGCTTGACAAATATTAAAAAAAGACTCGACTAGACTTTGAATTGACATTCATGACTCGGGACTTGACTCGGACTTGAGTTAAATGACTCGAAATAACTTGTTTTTTTTACAAAAAAATCTGTTTTTGAATGCACGCAAGAGTGTAATCTAACCACGTGACGCAGCAGGCAAGCAGAGGGAGAGCGCGCAATATATCCGATACAACCAGCACCACGTCAAATTTCATTTGACACTACAAAACACTGTAAGTAACAAAGTCTGTTCCATTTTTTTCAGCTAACGTCTTAGCCATGTTAGAAGTTGATAAAAATAATCCAATAATCCAAGGCACTCAAATGTTATTGAGAAAAAAAATTATGTATTCTACCGGTAGGTATGATAAACTGGTAGAAATGTGACAACCAGCAGAGATTTTGGACTATAGTCTCTATCGAGATTAAGTGCCTACATCACTTGCTGTGCGCATGCATGGTCACGAAAACTTAACATTTGTTCACATATTTAAGCACCGCACGCTGTTTCTGTGTGAGAGGAGCGTGCAAGTCGCGCATCCACTGCTTATTAAGCTCGTATTTTTTGCCGCTTATTGGCTTTATATACACATATCAAAATTCCCACCTTTGCAAGTATCCTCATAAATATGGCCATTTAGGTCTTAAGAGAAAGTAAATCGCTAAAAGAGAAAACGCATGTGTAACAGTAGCTGTGTCCCAATTCAAGGGCTGTGACCTCCTAAGCATTAGACCTTGAAAGGTAAGCACTCTGTCTTTCAAGGTGGCAGCCTCAGAAGTTCGTGAAGAGATAACTGAAATGAGACAGTCTAACCTTCGGAGGACCCATGGCGTCACTTGCTGCACGCGCCTACCGCGCCTGTCAGCAGGACACAGCGGAGACATTTCTGACTTATTAAAATAAATATAGAATCAGAAAAATTTATATTTATTTAAAAAATATATGACACTTTGATGTAGATTTAACTATTCAACAGTATATCAAATTAATCAACCTTAGAAATATACGCAACATAAACAGAATAATATTAACATAAAACTTAACTTATAATACTAAAACAGTGACAAGAAAAAAAATTTTCTGATAAATTCACACTTTTATTTAATAAAGTTTTTTATTGCTTATTTTAGAATATTCAGCCATTATACAGTTGTTGCAGGCGCGCACCTTTTAATAATTTTTGGTTGCAAATAAAACTCTCATAGTCCAACTACTGTAGATTTAACTTTGTTTAATATATACATTTAGTTAAATCATCAAACATCTGTATGACTTGTCTAGGGCTGCAACAACCCACATGGAAAGAACCTATATGTGGATATATGTGCATATATGAAAGCTATATGCAGCTTATATGCACATATATGCTGCATATATACAGCATATATGTACATATATATATATAAATATATATGCGCATATATGAAACATATATGCAGCTAATATGCACATATATGCAGCACATATATGCACATATATAATAATATATATGCACATATATGAAACCTATATGCAGCTAATATGCACATATGTGACCCGTCACAGAAACCAGGGACACACGTCGGCAGCACAAGTTTCGAGAAAATGAGAATCAAAGGTTTTTTTTTCAAAATTTGTGATTTTCGTTTTATTGCAGAATCTGTTAGTTGAGATCACGAAGAAGCCTCTCTATGTTTGAGATAGCAGTTTATGTATATTTAAAAGCGTACATTTTGCAGTTGAAATAGGCTTGTTTTTCCAGAGATTCTAGCGTGCAGCGGGGGGCGTCATTGTCTGTGTGTATATTTACATACTGGATAAGCTTGTGTTTTCGCCTCCGCCCCCACAGGGAACAGCGTGACTACTGAATAAGGATAGTTCGCCCAAAACTGAAAATAATGTCATTAATGACCTACCCTTATGTTGTTCTAAACTCGGAAGACCTCCGTTCATCTTCGGAACACAGTTTAAGATGTTTTAACTTTAGATTTAGTCCGAGAGCTTTCTATTCCCTTCATTGAAAATCTATGTACGGTTTCCATGTCCAGAAAGGTAATAAAAACATCATCAAAGTAGTCCATGGGACATCAGTGGGTCGAGAAGATTGTGTTGAAGCATCGAAAATACAGTTTGGTCCAAAAATAGCAAGAATTACGACTTTATTCAGCATTGTCTTCTCTTCCGGCTCGAGCGTGAAGTCACGTGACTTGTGGTGACGCGGCTGCCCTGTTCCTTAGACATGCTTGCTTAGTTTTATTTTATTTTTTCAAACTTATAGCGTGCGTCTCCCCAGTAGTGTTGTTTTTGGCGGCCTGTTTTAATTTTAGTTTTAGTCTAGTCTTTGTGTCAAGCTGACATTTTAGTTTTTATTAGTTTTAGTCAGTTCATACTCTTTTTAGTCTAGTCAAGTTTTAGTCGACTAAAAGTCTGGGCATTTTAGTCTTATTTTAGTCAGAATTATCCTTGACTATTTTTGTCTAGTTTTAGTCGACGAAAACTGGTGACATTTTTAGTCTAGTTTTAGTCAATGAACATTGTATTTTAGTCTCTTTTTAGTAGTGCAATTCTATTTAACCCAGTCAATATAGTATAAGTACCTAGCAGTAGTATAGACAAAACCAAAATTTTCTTTTAGCCAAACCCATTAAAAAAAGTTATCTTGTTATATTATACCTTATAGATATAAGAATACATCCATTTCAGACATGGAAGATGCTCTGATTGGAATTTACTTGATTTGAAGATATATATTTTACTTCATTTTATTTAACCTCTGACTGAGTGACTTGACTGTAGGTAAAGAGTCTACATTAAAGTCTACATAATCAAAACAGAGTTGTCTAAGCAGAAACACACACACAGGGCCACTGCTGGTCAGATGGGTGCCATAAGCTGACTTTTACGGTGGTGCCACCTTTAGTTAAAAAACAACAACAAATCACAACTATAGTAGGCTATGTGTGAGAATAGCACTTTATTAAAATGCTATTGTTATCATTTATAATTGTATTTTGACAGCAACACAAACTACAATTATACAAATATGCAATATATACTAGTCAACATTTGAAGTGGATCAAAAAAGTTTATCAAAGTTGTCCTATGACAAGAATGGGTATAAGGGATTGGTTTTATGTAAACATTTATTAAAGGTTTTGATCCACTTCGAATGTTGACTAGTGTAGTATATCTGTATTTATGTAGCTAATGGCACTATAATGTGACAAAGCTTATTTTACGTGTCAGTATAAATCCAAGCAATTTTGGAGAATTACTAAATATCTTTCTTGTAAGTAAATTAAAAGCCAGCTTTAAGAAACATCAGATGTCTATTAACAAAAGCAAAAGTTTGTATGTATGGTTATGTTCTTAATAATACAGCTGTTTGATTGATTTAACACTCAAACATTCAGTTAAGCAAGTTTAGTTAATTCAAATAATAAATAAGGACACAGACCCTTGTTGTTAGCATATAAGTTATAAAACAACGTCTTTAGCATATATATATATATATTTACCATGCTTCAAAACACAACGCAGCACATGTCATTTAAACGATTGAAGATGCAAACTGGTTCATTGTTATATTATTTAAATCACACAGATGAATTCGCGGTGCCAGCAGTCAACGCTATACATATGTGACCAGTCACGGAAAGTAGGGACACAAGTCGGATCTGGGGCATTTTGAGTTATTCATAGATTCTGAAAGTGCAGTTTCTAAGCTTTCTAACGATGTGTAACACATCTGATAAGATTTGGAGAAGTTGTGGCCATTTAAATGTAACACATTCAAGAAGGAGAATGCTGAGAAATTTGAGAAAGAAAAAAGCTAAAGGAACAGTATGTAGGATTGTGGCCAAAACTGGTATTGCAATCACAAAACGTGTGGCTAAAACTGGTACTGCAATCACACAGCTGGTGGCCAATATACAAAACGACAACATAAACATCAGTTGAGGGCTGCAACTCCACTTTTTAAATGATAATATCCTGGCTAGACCACTGTTGTCAGTGATATAAGTATTTGAAATGAAAATGATTTCTTAATGTCTAGTGACATTTTAGGGCCATTTAAGGATTCATTGATATAAATTTCTTACATACTGTTCCTTTAACACTTTCCCTTTTCCCCGGCTGGAGAGACAATAGGGCTCATTTACATCTCATTTAGCTAAGGCTATGTTTACATTAATGCGTTTATCCTTTAAAACGCGTTACTTTTGCTACGTTTACGCCTTTCATCTACACTACATCACCGTTTTTGACCCTCATAAACGGATTCGTTCGCAAACGCTGAAGACCCTGTTTTAGTTTGAGAACTCAGACGTTGCTCTGAGTGTAAATGAACGTAGACGGAGTCTTATGTAAACGAACAGCTGATGTTAACCTGACAACGCATCATTTTCAAAGTAAAAATTATTTTATTCATGTAAATGTTGGTTTGCAACGGAGGTTTTGCCAAAAATAGTAAACATCTACCAACCAGCTATTATAAACGCTATATCGGATTGTTTTAACATGTATCCTTATAGATAATGTCTGTTTTATATTAATGTTTGAGTATTGTTGGGTTTAATGTGTTTATGTTTTGTTTAAATTTAGTTAGCTTACGAAAGATAGACTGTCATTTTAAACGCCATATAGGCGTTGTAAAGGCCAATATGAAGGGAGAATTGTAATGGGTCAGACATTATTTTTGAGTTTAATTTAAGTTTTGTTTGCTACTTTAAAATGAATTTCGTTTCAGATAATTTGTCTCTTAATTTTAATCGATGTTTTGTTGATAAGTTTTGTGAATATAAATTAATAAAAACAATAAACTCAACGTCATTAATATATAATGCTCGTTTAGGCGCAAACTCTTTATTTTTCAATCATTGCGCAAAGAGACTTGGATTACTCTGCTGATTTTGGACATGCAGATATGATTTATACATCATTTAAAACGTTAAAGTGTCATTTTTTGTGTGTCTATAAAAACTGAATGTTGTGCTTTTCACAAAATTAAGAAAATATACATGATATATTATGCGGTTTCTGTTATCTCTCCATCAGTGATGTCTTTTTAAAAACGCGTACCATCATATCATCAGAAGATAAATGTAATGTCTACATAATGCTTGGAATCTCTTTAAAATGATGTGTGAAGTCGTACATTTTGCTAAAACTACATGATTTCACCGTATATGCTGGAAGTGCGGTAATTTTCTTGTGGACTGAATAAAGTCTAAGTTTGCCAATTCTTTTTTCAACAAAACCCAGCACCATGTTTTCATTCTTGACGTGATCTTTATAGGCTACTGTATGATTGTTAATTCGACTGGATTGCCACATTGAACTTGAAAGCGCGACGCGCATATCCGATAGTGCGCGTGCACAGCCAGAGCTTAAATGACTTCATTTTCGCGTCTTTTTGGCTTAAACGGACAAATGCTCATATGTCAAAATAGCTGTCTTGGTGATTTTCATAGTAAACATTTGGTTACTGTACATCTTAAACGAATAAACATTTTATTGCATTCGGTCTTAGCCTAACCTGTTGAAGTCTCTCTGTCATTAAAGTTAATTAAATATCAAAAGAAAAAAGAAAACTTTTGCATCTTCTGTATCTTCGTAAATAAACATCCTTGTGTAGAGCTCTGCTATTTGAAATAAGTTTAAGGTTTATCATGGAGTTTAGATTTCCTGATCTTTTGCTTCATTAAAGGGATAGTTCACAAAATGAAAATTCTGTCATCATTTTTACATCCTTATGTTGTTCTAAACCTGTACGAATGTCTTTTTTCTGATGAACACAAAAGAAGATATTTTGATAAATGATGGTATGCACACAGCTGTAACCATTGACTTCCATAGTAGGAATAAAAACAACATGATGGAATTCAATAGATATACAATTTATTGTGTGCTTACCATCATTTATCAAAATATCTTCTTTTGTGTTTATTAAAATAAAATACAGGTTTAGAACAACATAAGGGTGAGTAAATGATGACAGAATTTTCATTTTTGGGTGAATCCCTTTAACAGACAGTAAATCAGATGTAAGAAATACAGTAGAAAGTTTTAAAATTCACCCTTATTATGTTTACATCTAATGCAATCAAAAGATTCATTTATGCTTTCTTGATACATGGTTACACGTCATTTTCTTTTATAGACTGTGGCCACCCCCTAGCCACCCCATTAAAAAAATTCTAGTTCCGCCACTGTCTGTGTTGCTAGCGGAGGACGTGCACGGACCTCACACACTTTTAAAAATTAATGCAATAAGCATTTCTGGTAGGCTAAAGCAATACTTCACCTCTTACTATGTTTGATTGAAGTTTGCATTTGCTAAAATTTATTTTTGCTTCAAGTTCGCTACTGTTAGTACTGTTCACTTGAATGCTTTCTTTTTAAATCATAAAGACCTTTAAGTTTAGTTATAAAATCAAAATTAACCTATTAATCATATTAATATGTTGTAGGGGGGAGATAGAACAGTATAAGACTTTCCCAAACACATTTTTATAGGTTCAAAAATAGTGTCTGTTATAGTTGCCAGCAAAGGACCCAGGTATGACTTTTTGTCAATTTCGCACACCCCTAGGCTGCGTAAACGCGCAAAGGTAAGCTATTATTAGAGTAATAAGTTATTTTACACTTTTATGCGCATGCCCAGTTACATGATTGGTCAACATGCAAAAATAAACAGGACTTTTACCTTTGTGGGGATCACAAGTCGAATCCAGTCTGTTTCAGATGTGTGAATTATCCAATGATTTTTGTCCACAAATGCGTATAATCCGTGAAATATATAGTCTATTAGTCCATCAGATTTTGCATGAACTTCTGGTAATACAATATAATATAAAATTTGAGGACTATTTACATCGTAACATGTAAGGGTATATCAGATTACAGTCCGGTATTTGCGTTCCGTTAAACACATGAACCCGCCTTCAAATTTTGTATTTAAAATAGGGTCTCTGTGTAACTTATGAGTTTGACTTCATGCTGCGCTGCAAGACGTCAAAGTACCGCGAGAGCGAGTCAAAATTAAACTACTCCGTAAGATTTCTTGAAGAGCTCTCGCGGTACTTTGACGTCATCCGACTGCGGCGCCCCATAAAGTCAGTGACGCGGCTGACTGTTATTTGTTCCGCCCCAGCTTCTTTTATCTTTATTTTGTTTTGTGCACCCGAGCTTCATTTACAGTCTGGGGAGACGCATGCTATAAGTTTGAAAAAAATAAATAAAACTAAGCAAACATGTCTGAGGAACAGGGCAGCGCGTCACTACAAGTCACGTGACTTCATGCTCGAGCCGGAAGAGAAGACAATGCTGAATAAAGTCGTAATTCTTGCTATTTTTGGACCAAACTGTATTGTCGATGCTTCACCACAATCTTACTGACCCACTGATGTCACATGGACTACTTTGTTTATGTTTTTATTACCTTTCTGGACATGGAAACCGTACATAGATTTTCAATGGAGGAAACAGAAAGCTCTCGGACTAAATCTAAAGTTAAAACATCTTAAACTGTGTTCCGAAGATGAACGGAGGTCTTCCGAGTTTAGAACGACATACGGGTAAGTCATTAATGACATTATTTTCAGTTTTGGGCGAACTATCCTTATTCAGTAGTCACGCTGTTCCCTGTGGGGGCGGAGGCAAAATCACAAGCTTATACAGTATGTAAATATACACACAGACAATGACGCCCCCCGCTGCACGCTAAAATCTCTGGAAAAACAAGCCTATTTCAACCGCAAAATGTACCCTTTTAAATATACATAAACTGCTATCTCAAACATGGAGAGGCTTCTTCGTGATCTCAACTAACAGATTCTGCAATAAAACGAAAATCACAAATTTTGAAAATAAAAACTTTGATTCTCATTTTCTCGAAACTTGTGCTGCCGACTTGTGCCCCTGGTTTCCGTGACGGGTCACATATTAACAGGCTTGTGAACTCACCTGAAAACGATGCATGGGTTTCATTTTGGACTTTTCGTTTCCATTTGAAGACTTGATGCGGCGGTGTATTCGTGGGCGCAGCTGGCCATCAAACGTGACGTGTCGCGTGTTACTGCACAAACGGATTGCGTATGATATCAAAGCATCGCGAGAACAGACTGCTCTGCATGCTTTCTAATCGCTCTTGCGGGACGTTTACGTATTTTTGCGGATCGATTTGCAGAGCGCCATTGAACACACATGATAATTTGCAGTCAGGTGGCGGGGTGCCAGGAGATGGCTAGATGAAATAACGTTATCACATTTCGTCTCGTCTCATTTTTGTCAACGAAAATGAAGACACATTTTAGCATAGTTTTTATTTAGTAAACCACTTTTAGTCTCGTTTTTATTCGTCAACAATATTGTATTATACATTTTATTATAGTTTTCGTCACATAACCAGCATTTACGTTGCATCTCGTCTCGTTTTCGTCACGTGATAAAGGTTCGTTGACGAGGATATTTCGTCATACTTTTCGTTGACGAAAGCAACACTACTCCCCAGACTGTAAATGAAGCTCGGGTGCACAAAACAAAAGAAAGATAAAAGAAGCTGGGGTGGAACAAATAACACCCCGGATTTCCACCGACTGCGGAACAGCTGCAGATCAGCTCCGCTGCATTACGTCTCCGCACTCTGCCGTCCGTCAATACCCACCAGTTCCGTTTTTGTTGCAGAGCGGCTGCGTGCTGAAGTGATGAGGACTCATGAGGTCTCGCAAATTCACGTGATGATCGTGCAATACCTAGTCTCTCTGCCCATTATGCCGTTGAATTATGACGTTTTTACAAACCAGCCCAGATCACAACATGAGATCTCGCGTAGACAGAGCAGTACATCAAATCCATCCAAAATTCAAAAAATAAGAAGGCTGCTAAAACATTTATATATGATCTATCTTCAATGTATTTATTTGAAACCCCCCCTGGCTCTGTTCTTGTGTTTGTAATGTTTGTATTGCAAAGATTTAATAAAAAAAACACGAGTTCTCGTGAATTCAGGTATGATCACGCGATAAAGTCATGGCTCCGCCCTGCGGAGCTGTCCGGCATCCGTCAAAAATAGAAGCTCTGCGTATTTGTGCCGGAGGGCTGCGGATGGCCGGAGCTGTGACGGATTCGGAGCGCAGTCAGTGGAAATACACACATTGACTTGAATGGAAACCGATTGACTCCGCCGCCGCTCCGCAACGGATCCGCAGCCGTTCCGCAGTCGGTGGAAATCTGGGGACAGTCAGCTGCGTCCCACGTCAGCCGCGTCACTGACTTTATGGGGCGCCGCAGTCGGATGACGTCAAAGTACCGTTTCTTAAGAAATCTTACGGAGTAGTTTAATTTCGACTCGCTCTCGCGGTACTTTGACGTCTTGCAGCGCAGCATGAAGTCAAACTCATAAGTTACACAGAGACCCTATTTTAAATACAAAATTTGAAGGCGGGTTCATGTGTTTAACGGAACGCAAATACCGGACTGTAATCTGATATACCATTACATGTTACGATGTAAATAGTCCTCAAATTGTATATTATATTGTACAGTGGGGAACCTTCAGGGCCTTCTACGCCTTCAGAGAAGGCCTAAAAAAATTAATAAAAAGATGTTTTATTGTAATAATACAAATAAATAATATTCAATAAAAATATGTTTTTACATTTTTAAATTCTATTTAATTCAATCCAATCCAATACATGTAATATACAGCTGGGAGAAGCGCGTGCAGAGGAGCCTGTGCATATGACGCGAACACGAGAAAAATAATAGGTTTAATTATACTTTTACTTCCTGACAGTTTCACTAGTTACGTGAGGATAGTAATGACTGACAGACGCCGCCGAATTACATACAATATAATTTCCTAACTAAATCTGAGAGAATGCGAAAAATGAATCGATTAAATCGATAAAAATCGATTACTAAAAGTGTTGGCAACGAATTTCATAATCGATTAGTTGTGTCGCGTGACGCAGAGACGTTTAATAAAAAAAAGGAAAAACTTCAGTTAAGCGCGGAGCGGAGTGAACACACTCGCATTGCGTCCAAAACCGCCTAATTCAATAACATATAGTAGGCAAAGAGTACAAGAAGTAGTGCTTTTCACCTACTATATAGTATGGAAGTATGCGGTTTGGGATGGAGCGTCGGTCTCTCTCGCGCACTGTTGCTTGCAGAGTTTGGCGCCTCATAGACAGGGCGGAGGAAAGACAGTGCGGCGAAGAAATGATAAAAAAACAGCAAAGGTAGAGGAAAACCACATGTCAGTGTGGCGATACGCTTATGCTTTATGGAGCGACGACAGCGAGAAAAAAAGTTTCTAGAAAAAACTCCAATGATATTAAACAAAGAAATAAAACGTTGAGAGAGAGAGTTGTATGAACGCTTTTCCCCGTCATGGACCTGTATGTTAAATCATCGCGCCGTAACTCTCCTGCTGTTCTGCACTGCGCGCTCCAGCTCATGCCGAGCAAGGAGACGCGTGTGCCCGGCCCAACATACAGTACATCATACAGTAAGTGCCGCCTGTTTGTTGTTGCATAAACATCGTATTACATCTTTTAAGGCGAAGTAATGAATGGTGTATTTGCATTATGCGCGGGAGTAGAAGACGCATCTTCCGTTTTCACAAGACGCATTTATGTGGCCAAATGTAAATGGAACAGTTTTAACAAATGAGATAGCTATCCGATCAGAGAAAACACATAAAATCAAATATAAGGTACAAAGCTGTCACTAGGGGAGTACCCTTTATAAAAGATCCTAATATGTGCCATTTAGGTACAAATATGTATTTTTGAACTGTCAATATGTACTTTTGAAGTACTAATATGCACTTTTTGGTAAAGGTGTACCTTTTTGAAAGGGTACTGTCCCGTTACAACTTTTGTACTTTTATTTCTGAGAGTGTACTCATATACTATCTTTTTGATCCCATCAAGAGAGGCTTCTTGATGTGAAATGCATCATAAAAAAGTCTATATATTTGGCAGATGTAAAGCAGACATGTGTATTTTTTTGTGTTAGTCCATTTTTATTTTATTTTATTATTATTGTAACAGCTCAGGTGTGTTCAAGGAGCAACATGTTTGTGCAATTTCTGCTCTTTTAGTTCTGTTTTGAATAAGGGGTTGGAAATGAATGCTTTTCTTGTTTTTTGATCCGATTCATCGATTAATCGAACAAATAATCGACAGATTAATCGATTATTAAAATAATCGTTAGTTGCAGCCTTAGACTTGTCAGTGACTTGCTTGACTCAAGCTACGACTTGACTTGAATTGCTTGACATAAAGCAGTGACTTGACTTGACTCTCACAAAAAATGACTCAGACTTGCTTGAGACTTGAAGATTAAGACTTGAGACTTACTTGTGACTTGCAGATGTGTGAATTACTCCCACCTCTGCTTCATGGCAGTACTCGCGCACATGGTCGCCATATGCGATGTGTTTTTAAAGTTCATACGCGCTTTCAGAAACGCATTATAAAAAGAAACTAGATGATCAGTCAATGAGTGCGTTTACATGCACAGTCTTACGCCGATTATGCTTAATAAACTGATAACACATGGGGTCATGTAAACGCGTAAAGCGGTTTTCTTTAATCGGGGAAAGCCCATAAACAGCGTAAGCAAAAACCGATCGGCACAGGTAGTTTTTTGCTCGTTACGCCGATTTCGCGTGGCATGTAAACACCTTAACCCGCTTTCTTACGGTTTTGTCCATGTGCGCATGTCTCCGCATATGAAAGATAAACGTCACACGCGGAAGTAAGCACAAGGTAACGCATAAAAGTCTCCGCTCGACAAAAGCAGTTGGTAGAGAAACTGTTAAAATAGAAGCTCATGTTACATTTACAGGTTCTGCACACACAAGAAGAGACACAACAGTACAGCTTAGGACAGATATGCCGTTTACTTTTTGAACGACTTGTGTACTATAGGTGGTGACGTCACTGCCTGCGAGAAAACTGATAATTCTCCAAGTCCCATGTAAACACAGTTGACTGCATAGCCGGTTTATTGATTTGCATGTAAACGCATGAAAACAGTTTTCTATAATAAGCAATTTTTAATAGTTATCCGCTTATTCTGTGCATGTAAACGCACTCAATGGGTCATCTGGAAACAGCTTTTTATATAACTAATCACTGCAGATGTTTATCTGAGATGTTCTGAATTTAGTTATGTACATGATAGTTTATCTGAATGTAGTTCTATCAGCCGGGTTCTAAATTAACAATTATTTTTGGCGGGTGTTGATGAAAAATTACTAGCCAGTTTGGGCGGTGATGCATGTGGCATTGCATGCATGAAACATAATGATCTGTTCTCGAACATTTATCCCTCTGGCAGTACTTCCTACATTTCCCATGAACTCTGTGCCGTAATTGTAAGTGATGACGTTTCATACACCATTGGCTGCGTGCAGTTTGCAGTGAAACCAGCGCGAGAAACCATGGAAATGAGCGCAGCGCATCCACCAAAACATGAAGAAGGCGGCACGTGCCCCAGTCTAAATCTTTTGTGCCCCTGTGTAAATCTCAAGTTACAATTACAGCAGTTAACTAGTGTATTCCTTTACAAAGATGATAACGGCAAAAAAGGATCTATATGCAATGTAGTTACCCAATTTATGCTTGTAAAAGTGACGCAGCAGGCGCACTGACGCATACACGCACAAATCCATGTCTGCGCGTCTTTGCGTTTATCCACGCACAACTGCATTCAAAAGTAGTGATGTCCAGTTCGTGAACGAATCGTTCTTTTAAACTGGTTCTTTTCAGTGAACGACTTGAATCAGTACACTTAATCGGATAGAATCGTTTAAAAAGTTTGTCTCTCGAGACAGCAATGATCCTCACTTTCAGATGTGCTCGACAGTCATTCCGATTCTAATTAAGAGAGAGTAATCCATATCTTAACTGGTAGAAGCTCTCCCCAGTAGTATCAGTGACTGAACCGAGACATGGTGAATTTTGTTGATACTGAGCATGAGCAACAAACATACTGGTATTCCAGAGTCACCGATAAAATGAATACCTGAATCAAGAACGGTTTCTATCGGACGCGTCCGACTTGATGAGCCATTAATACTGCGCATGTGTTCCTGAAAAGCACGATACAGCGACTCTCGAGTCAGGAACAGGTTGCTGCATTTATGGAGTCACCAGTTCACTGATTTGAGAACAGTTTCTATCGGACGCGTCCGAAGAACTAAATAACTGTGGATACTGAGCAGCATGTGTGAGCCAAACAGTATGGACATCAGTGAGTTGTTGTGCTAATACTGTAGCCTACATGAACTAAGATGATTGCAGACATAAAGTAAGTTTATTTAATTTTACCATAAAACTTACGGGAAATATGCATGGTACAGCTAATTATATTAAACACAGTTTTGACTAAAATGTGTCAGGAAAAACTTCGGAGTCAAGTGCAAGTTAACAATGTTTATTGAGAAAAAATAAAGAATTAGAGAGCTGGAGTGTAAAGTCACTGGTAAGATCCACACACGACACACACCCTCGACTCACTCTGGATGTTAACACTACTGTGGGAATGATGCACGCCCAACAGTAGGAGAGAGTGAGTCGGCGCTACAAGATAGTTCAGTACAGATCCGAAGAGAGAGAGAGAGACACCATCGAGAACACCAGCACAGTCACCACACGCAACAGAGGGATGAAACACGCCGCCCTGAAGGTGGATGACAGGCGGAGATGGAAGGTGGAAAATCCAAAGTTCTCATCCTGATGTAGATGAAGCCACCCGGAAGTAACTGGTAACCGCCTAATGACGAAGCGAACCAGCTGTTCCGAGAGACAAACAGTAATAGAGTCAATGTAATCCACAATGGTGAAATAGTGTAATCCACTCACGGGTGATGATGCAAGCCGATGTGAAACAGAGACAGCTGGTGTACCGCCTAAAAACGAAGCGAACCAGCTGTTCCGAGAGACACAAAAAGTCAAAGAGTTCCAGTAATCCACAAGCGAGCGGTCCGGGCGAAGACGAGCCTCCGGATGCCGTAATCCAAACCTGGGGTAACTAGAGGAGGAGACAAGAAAGCGTCCGACAAGACAAGGCAGAGAAGCAAGACTGTGATCAAACAAATGAGCGCGCAACGAAGGACAGGACTACGTGCAATATAAAGGAAAAGGTAAACGAGACACCACCGGTGAACAATTACCGAAACAAGGGGGCGGAGTTAGTGGACACACGAGGAACCGGCACCACAGGTAAACAAACACACAAATCCCCCACACACAGCCATCGATCACCCAGCAGTCATGACAAAAATGTATTTGTTAGGTTTGTGTGTGTGTGCAGATTATATTTTAAGTTGTTATGAGCTTGATCATAATTTCTGTTAAAAGTTGTTGAATGTGCTTTAGTTGGACAACTAAATAATAATAAATCAACCATACACGACTTTACTTGAATTTATGTATTTTACTCTCCTGGATGATAGAATTAGATGCGAATGACGTCATTACGTAAAGTACGTTAAAGAACTGGTGAATCGGTTTTTTGAACCAGTTCTTTGAAACGAACTGTCCGAAAGAACTGATTCACAAAAAAGAGTCGGACTTCCTATCACTATTCAAAAGTCCAGGTGACGCCACGCGATTGAGTTAGCTTATGAAACCCAAAAAACTACAGTCCTTGGAAGATTTAATTTTTTCTCGATGGCAGACACAACGGAGATTTTTTTTTTGATATATTTGATGGACTGCTGTAAAGTGTTTTAGCACTGCTTTGTAAAGTTCTTGGGCATTTCATGGATTTTTTTGTATATGAAAATGTTTTGTTTGAAACTTACTGAATACATTAAATTGTAAAGTTTTATCATATGATTTTTATTTTGAAGTTCTGCTGTGTTTTGTTGATTTTATGAATAGCAGATAGAATCTACCAGAAACTGACGACCACGACCACGGGGGCGGACATCAAGGAGTTTACGGACACGATAGACAGGGGAACCCTCTATGTGAATGGGGGTGGTAACGGGGCGAGGAGGGGGGCGAATGACGGGCTTGAGACATGAGACATGAAACACCGGATGAACGCGACGAAGGTTAGAGGGTAGCCGGAGCTTGACAGAAACAGGGCTTAGAATCTTAACGATACGATATGGTCAAATAAACTTGGGAGCGAGTTTACGCGAGGGGAATTGGAGCGGGAGATTGAGGGTAGAAAGCCAGACCCTCTGTCCGCACGCATAACGCGGACTCTTAATGCGATGCCTATTGGCGGCTCGACGGGTGGCAGACCGAGACTTACAAAGGGCGGACCTGACCGCTCTCCAGGTGCGCTTGCAGCGCTGGATAAAGACCTTGACAGAGGGCGCCTTAGAATCAGAATTGGAGGCGGAAAACAGAGGTGGTTGGTACCCTAGACAGCTCTGAAAAGGCGATAAACCGGTGGCAGAAGATGGGGAGTTATAAGCATATTCTGCCCACGGGAGCTGTTCGGACCAAGAAGCGGGGTTGCGAAATGCGAGACTGCGTAAGATGCGCCCTATTGTCTGATTAGCGCATTCAGCCTGACCATTGGTTTGAGGATGGAAACCAGAGGAAAGGCTGACAGAAGCCCCGATAAGGCGACAAAACTCCTTCCAAAACAGAGAGGCGAATTGTGGACCCCTATCTGACACGACATTTTCGGGGAGGCCGTGGATCTTAAAAATGTGGTCAACAACAATCTGCGCAGTCTCTCTAGCGGAGGGAAGCTTAGGGAGCGGGATAAAACGGGCGGTCTTAGAGAAGCGGTCGATAACGGTGAGAATAACGGTCTTGCCTCCGGACGGAGGGAGGCCAGTGATAAAGTCAAGAGCTATCTGTGCCCACGGTCGAGACGGAATGGGTAAAGGTCTAAGGAGACCAGCGGGAGGCCGGTTACTAGTCTTAGTCTGGGCGCAAACAGGGCAAGACGCGATAAAGCGGCGGACGTCGCGTTCTCGAGTGGGCCACCAAAATCTCTGGGAGACCGAGGAAATAGTACCTCTGACTCCAGGATGAGCAAAAATCTTGGAGGCATGCCCCCACTGGAGAACGGCGCGTCGAGCGGAGGGCAGGACAAAAAGTAAGCCCTTGGGACAGAGACGCGGCGTGATTGTGTTGGAAAGAGCGCGCTTAACCAGACGTTCGATTCCCCAGACCGCCGCTCCCACCACCATTTGCGGAGAAACTATGCCCTCCACGGTGGGAACCGAATCAGGGGGAGCGAACTGACGAGAGAGGGCATCAGGCTTTATGTTCTTAGAACCGGGCGAAAGGAAATGTAAGTAAAGAAAAGGGACCAACGGGCTTGACGAGCATTGAGCCTTTTAGCCGAACGAATGTACTCGAGATTACGGTGGTCTGTCCAGACCACGAACGGTAATAACGACCCCTTGAGCCAGTGACGCCACTCCCCAAGAGCGAGACGTATGGCCAGAAGCTCGCGATCCCCCACGTCATAGTTACGCTCGGCCGGTGGGAGAAAAAAGCGCATGGGTGTATCCTCCCGTCAGTGGGCGAGCGCTGGGAGAGGATAGCCCCTACACCCACCTCGGAGGCGTCCACCTCAACGATAAATTTTCTAGAGACGTCGGGGTAAATAAGAATGGGGGCCGATGAAAAGAGATTTCAGGCGATCAAAAGCCGTCTGAGCCGCGTCACTCCAACTAAAGCGGGTCTTAATGGACGTGAGCGCAGTAAGGGGAGCTGCTACCTGACTGAAATTCCGAATAAACCGACGGTAAAAATTGGCAAACCCTAAGAACCGCTGAAGCGCGACACGAGAGTCCGGAGTGGGCCAATCAGGGACGGCACTAACCTTAGAGGGATCCATACTAATGCCCTGGGGGGAAATAACGGAGCCTAGAAAAGTGGTAGTGCGCGCATGAAACGTACATTTCTCAGCCTTAACAAATAACTTATTCTCAAGGAGACGTTGAAGGACCTGGCGAATGTGCTGCACATGCACCTGGAGAGAGGGGGAAGATATTAGAATGTCATCAATGTAAACGAAAACGAAAATATTCAACATGTCTCTGAGAACGTCATTGACCAGTGCTTGAAACACGGAGGGGGCGTTGACTAGACCGAAGGGGAGGACCCGGTATTCAAAATGGCCAAGGGGGGTATTAAAAGCCGTCTTCCATTCGTCCCCCTCCTTGATGCGCACCAGGTGATACGCATTACGAAGGTCCAGTTTTGTGAAGAACTGCGCCCCCTGCAAGATTTTAAAGGCCAATGACATAAGGGGTAGCGGATAACGGTTCTTAATAGTAATGTCATTAAGACCTCTGCAATCAATGCAGGGGCGTAACGAACCGTCTTTCTTCTTCACAAAAAAGAACCCCGCACCAGCAGGAGAGGAGGAAGGGACAATAGTACCGGCCTCTAATGATTCAGAGAGATACTTCTCAAGAGCCTTACGCTCGGGACCCGATAGGGAATAAAGGCTTCCCCGGGGG